>NC_134357.1:232604463-232906408 GCF_048569485.1 Anomaloglossus baeobatrachus
TAGAGGTCCTGTCCCACCGAAAGTCCCTCATAGAAGACAACAGCCCATCAATTAGGGATAAGAGGTCACCGCCAGGGCCCATAGATCCTAAGGGCCAGCGTCTGCGGGCACGGCTCCTAGGCCACATCCAGCGGGGAGCAGACTCCTGAGTATCACACTAGGAAAGTCCACCTTACACAAAGCAGTGCAGGAAAAGGATAGAGACCACCAGCCAGGTGGGGGACCAGAACGCAACCGGCAGCGGCACCGGCCACCATCACCTTGGTTTACCAGAGACTTGTGTGTTTTACTAACAGTGAGTACACCAGCACCCCCTGCGGTCGCCATCCCCTGAACATGCCAACCGGGTCCCGGGGCCACCATCCCTGCCCACGGAGGGGTTAACAACTTGCTGCACAACATCTCCTCTGGGTGCCCCGTAACAACAGCGGTGGTGTCCTACCTCACCACATACCGTGGGTGGCGTCACGAACTTAATACGGCCCAACCCGTACATATACGTCCCCCCATTTATTCGGCGTGTCCGCGAGACCCCCAGGTCCGGAGACACTCGAGCCACCACCCTTGAAGGCCCGGATCCGAGCAGCTGCTGGCACGGGGGTGGCACACTTACCTCCGTCCACTGGCAATGCGGAAGGAAGGAGGTGGGCGGCATGTTCCACCCGCTCATCTCCGCCCTTCCTCTGCTATTGGATAGCTGCCGTGTGACGTCGCTGTGACGCCGCACAAACCGCCCCCTTATAAAGGAGGCAGATCGCCGGCCAGAGAGACGTCGCAGGGAAGGTAAGTCCGTGTGAAGGGTGTTAGCGATGTTGTGCGCCACGGGCAGCGATTTGTCCATGACGCACAACCGACGGGGTCGGTTACGCTCGCTAGCAATATCGGTACCGATATCGCAGCGTGTAAAGTACCCTTTAGGTTAGCAAACTTGCAATCAGTTGGCGTTTCTCAATCTCTAGAGGCTGGAACAGGGATGTGAATAGGGTGTGTCAGGAAGGGGTGCAACTTTCAAAATAAATTTTCAGGAACATGTTTCACACACCTTGATACCTTATGTTCTTGAAGACAATATTGAAAGTTTGGCAAGTGTGGGCTATCACTATACCTAATTTGGAAGTGTCCGTGTGTCTGTGCGCAATGAGTCATCCACAGCCCTATGTTGCTTAGGCAACCATCCACAGCCCTATGTTGCCAAGGCAACCCTGCTAGGCAATATTGAGGGAACACTGAGGCAACACTGTGAGGCAAAATGTTGCAGAGGCAACACTGTGAGGCAACACTGAGGCAACAGTGTGAAGCAATATGGAAGGAACACTGAGACAACACTGAGGCAATATTTTGCCGAGGCAACACTGTGAGGCAACATTCTGAGGCAACACTGAGGCAACACTGATGCCACAGTGTGAGGCAATATTGAGTCAACACTGAGGCAACAGTGTGAGGCAACACTGTGAGGCAACACAGAGGTAACACTGAGGCAACAGTGTGAGGCAACATTGCAAAGATGGATCAAATTGATTGCGCTGCTGCACGTAGAGAAGTGAATCGCATACGGATGCGTAACCTGCGTCTTAATGAAACAGAAGACAAAATTGTCGAAGAACTGCTCATGCAGCCCGACAGAGGGCGGCCAGAGCAAGATAAACAAATGAAGTAACTGAATCATGTAGAACATCTAATGCTGCACAACAACGAGCAACACACAATGCACAAACTGAGACACAAATTTCCCAAAAACGAGAACAAGATAGAATGAATGGGTAGCGCTATCGGATAGCACTACCCATTCATTTCCTTTAGGAATAGAGCTATGGAATAGCTCTACCCATTCACTTTCTTCATGGAAAGCGCTATCGGATAGGTCTACCCATTCACTTTCTTCATGGATAGCACAATCGGATAGCTTTACCCGAACAGTATTAACAACAGAGCTGTCCCCTGACGGAGACACTGTGTGAGGCAACACTGAGGCAACATTGTGAGCCAAGACTGATGCAACATTCACGCAACACTGAGGAAACATTGAGGCAATATGTGAGGCAACACTGAAGCAACACTGTGAGGCAACATTTTTGAGGCAACACTATGTCGGGCTAGTGCTATCTGATAGCGCTTCTTCAAATGAAAGAGCACGGATAGCGCTATCCACATAGCACTAGCAATAATGAAAGAGAACGTGTAGAGCTATCCGATAGCGCTACTCCTAGAAAACAGATTGCGCTATCTGAATAGCGCTATCAAAAAAAGAAGCACTAATAGCACTATTCCCTCTCTTTATCATACATAAGGTAAGAGTGGCAGCACACGTACACCATGTATTTATGCTTGCTGTTAGTCTGCACATACCCAGTCTTGTGCGTGGTTACACCCTATTACGAGGTCAGTCTGATGTGTGGTTACACCCCATTGCGTGGTTCGTCATCCCACCATGCACCCTAAGGGCGCGCAATCAATCGTTTCCACTAAGAAAATCTGAGTTTGGGCATACTTTTTTATTGCATCGCACAGGAACAACATTGTGTAAGTAAAGAAGGTTGAACTTACTGGAGTTAGATTGTCTTAAATATTTGCGATAATAACTTGTCAAAACTGAATATGTAGAATTTAGTTAATAGTTAGTGATATCTTATTATGTGCACCTAATTTTCTATATGTATTCATCTGTGCTCTATATTTTCAGCTGATTTCATTGGCTTTTCTACAGTAGGTCCAATGGTGTCCACACTTTAGCTGCATTTTCTCCCATAATTTCCTGTTACCTAATTCAATCAGTCTTGCTTTACATACACTGCAAGTTTACAGTAACAGAGAAAGTAAGGCAGCCACAGACCATCATTAAAACACCATCATTCTTCACTGTAGGCAGGGTGTTCTTTTCAGTGTATGCAAGTTCATCTCAATAAATTAGAATATCATCAAAAAGTTAATTTATTTCAGTACCGTAATTCAGTACAAAAAGGGAAACATATACATTATATAGAGTCATAGAAAACAGAGTGATCTATTTTAAGTGTTTATTTCTGCTAATGTTGATGATCATGGCTTACACCCAAAGTCCTTATCTCAGAAAATTAGAATAATTACCACAAAACAGCTGCAAATGCTTCCTAAGGAATTAAAATGGTCCCATAGTGTGGTTCAGTAGGCTACACACTTCCGATCACCAATACTACAAGTATGCCATTCATTCTTCCTCCTCCAAATAAGTGATCCATAGGCTTTAAAAATTCAAGTTTTGTTTCTTAACTCCACAAAATTGATTGCACAGGGCCACCTTTTATGACCCTGTATGTAAAGTTTGCACTTTTAAGGGGATTACCACTAAAAAATGTTTTGTCACTACTAAGGTGATTGCTGCTAATAACTCTGATTGTTATTTTATTTATTTTTAGTGCTCATAATTATTATGCTGTATGGTCCCTCAGTGCTTTTCTGTAACAGTCTCTCTTTTTTAATGATTTTAATGTTCATCGACAAACATTAATTTTACATGGGGCTTTGCTCCTTTAATTTAGAGGCTTTCGCTATATACCTCTAATGCTTTGATATAATTATTTCTGGAGTTTCCTAAGGAGGGATTGTCCCATTCTCATATGTTATTGGGACAAAAATTATTTTGTTAATCATTTTGCTTTAAAATGGTGATAGAAAGAACTACAGAGATTAGAGCAGGAAGGTTATATTTACCCAGTCTCCCGCATGGATGTAACACTACTTCTGGGGCTGCTCATTAACCCTCATACATATTCACTGCTTTTCCCACCCACCGGCTGTCTCGGCATCTATAATTGGTTGCAGTCAGACTGCACCCCCACTCTGTGTTACAGAGTGGGGGTTTGGTTATAATCACACATCTGCGTACCTATAGTGTAAAATAAATAAATAAATTGCTGTGCGTCCCTCCCATATTATGATACCCAGTACAGATAAAGCACACAGCTGCAGACCCCAGTCATATTCTTATGGCTGTGTATCTGCTGAAAAGGGGGGAAACAAAGGCGCAAATAGGGTTTTACCCGGTATTAACCGTGTAAGAATGTAGAAAGATACACTCACCTGGAGCGGTTGTGCCAGTCACAACCTCTTGTAAAGCATATGAGTGTCCGCGTGGTTCCAGCAGCAGCCCGTGAAGACTTAGTGAAAATATATATATATATATATATATATATATATACATATATATGAGAATCGGGTTTTAGCCGCGCTAAGAAACCACTGTTGCCAGGATGTAGTTTATATTGAAAATCTCTTTCTTTATTACAGCATCCAACGCGTTTCAGAGACATAAACCGTCTCCTTCTTCAGGGAAAAAGAGAATACATGCATAGTACACAGGCCGGTTACTTATAGAGGAGTTCAATACGCCATGCTACCAGCTATGACGTCAATGCTCTCATGGTAACGGAGTGACTCATAGACACGTGAAAAATACAGAGGAGGAGTATTGACTGCTGAGTACAAAGCATATAACGGAGCATTGAAAGAAATAAATATATGATGAATAAAAATGTATATAACATGGAATTATAAATTGGAGAAAAAACATTGACCCAAAACTATACATAAAAATGTGTGCTGTTTGGTTTTTCAGAGCGCGTCCATATGCTGACAGGTGCATGCGCTCACTGTGATTCTCGAACTCAAAAAATTAAAAATCACTCTGTTGAGTACTAAGTGATTAGTGCACGTCCAAGACTCTAAAGCCGACTGTTTGTAAAGGAAAATGAATAGATAAAGCACCTAGTGAGGAGAAAGTTTCTGAATTCACTGATTCTGTGGAGAGTGTACATTACGTTTAGGAATTAGAAGCTCAGAGTGTTAGAAGAAATCCTAGAAAGCAAAAGATAGTGTACGTGAAGGGCGCCTGCATGAAGACACAGAGCAAGTTCTCAATGAGAACAAGGGGTGAAACAAGTTCAGGCCGTGGGAACTAAAGGAGTGCGCATGCGTGAAAGCACGGTGAAGGTGACACAGAGTAGCAAAGCCTGAGAAAAAGACAGGCTGAGAAAAAGCTCCGTTATATGCTTTGTACTCAGCAGTCAATACTCCTCCTCTGTATTTTTCACGTGTCTATGAGTCACTCCGTTACCATGAGAGCATTGACGTCATAGCTGGTAGCATGGCGTATTGAACTCCTCTATAAGTAACCGGCCTGTGTACTATGCATGTATTCTCTTTTTCCCTGAAGAAGGAGACGGTTTATGTCTCTGAAACGCGTTGGATGCTGTAATAAAGAAAGAGATTTTCAATATAAACTACATCCTGGCAACAGTGGTTTCTTAGCGCGGCTAAAACCCGATTCTCGTATATATGTATATATATATATATATATATTTTCACTATGGCTGTGTATCAAAATAAGAGGGACACTATGCAGCTTTTTTATTATTATTTAAATAAATAAAAAAAAAACAGTGTGCAGTCCCCCCACTTTTTGATACCCAGCCTTGATAAAGCCAACAGCTGGGGGATGAAACTCTCAGGCTTGGGAGAACCATAGTTATTGGGCCCCCTCGACTAAAAATAACAGCATGCAGGCGCTCAGAATTGTCGCATTAGATGCAACAATCTCGGCACTTTAACTGGCTCATACCGATTGCCCTGGTGTGGTGACAATCGGGATAATATAGGGGTTAATGACAGGTCAAAGCTGCCAAATAAGCTCTAGATTAGCAATGGGAGGCATCTATGAGACCGCCCCATTACTAATCTGTAAGTGAAAAGAAATAAACACAAACACAGAAAAAAATCCTTTATTTGAAATAAAATACAAAAAAACCCCTCTTTCTCCAATTTATTAACCCCAAACACCCAGTTCTGACATAATCCACACGTCTCATGATGATCCTGGTCCTGCTGCATACTGAAGTCACAGCGTGCAGGCACATTAGAAAACATGACCGCCCACTGTTGATTCAGGCAGAGACTAAGGGGCACTTTGCACACTGCGACATTGCAGGTGCGATGTCGGTGGGGTCAAATTGAAAGTGACGCACATCCGGCATCGCATGCGACATCGCAGTGTGTAAAGCCTGGATGATACGATTAACGAGCGCAAAAGCGTTGTAATCGTATCATCGGTACAGCGTCGGCGTAATTCATAATTACGCTGAAGCAAAGGTCCGATGTTGTTCCTCGCTCCTGCGGCAGCACACATCGCTGTGTGTGAAGTCGCTGGAGCGAGGAACATCTCCTACCGGCCTCACTGCGGCTTCCGTAGGATATGCGGAAGGAAGGAGGTGGGCAGGATGTTTACATCCTGCTCATCTCCGCCCCTCCGCTCTGATTGGCCGCCTACCGTGTGACGTCGCAGTGACGCCGCACGACCCGCCCCCTTAACAAGGAGGCGGGTCGCCGGCCACAGGGACGTCGCACGGCAGGTGAGTGTGTGTGTGAAGCTGGCGTAGCGATAACTTTCGCTACGCCAGCTATCACCACATATCGCTGCTGCGACGGGGGCGGGCACTATCGCACTCGACATCGCAACATCGGCCTGCGATGTCGTAGTGTGCAAAGCCCGCCTAAGTTTCAGCTGTGAGCAGTGACATCACTCAATTTATCTGCGGTCACAGCTGGAGGTTCCCATGGTACCCTACCTGTGACCGCAGGTAAACTGACCTTAGGTGACCTCATTGAACTCAGAGATTTTACCTCAGGTTAACTGAGTTCAATTAGACCCTGCATCTTCAGGCAGAAAACCTGCAGGTTTTTTTTTGCCAAGAGATGCAGATATGGTGCTGAAATTTATACACCTAATTCCTGCACTAATACTGCATCTCCTGAAAAAAAGACCCACATCAAAACATGATGCAATTTTGATGCAATATTTTGCTAGGAGATGCAGATTTGGTGCTAAAATTAATACACTAAAGGGTGCTTTACACGCTGCAACATCGCTAGCGATTGCTAGCGATGTTGCGAGCTATGGCACCCGCCCCTGTCATTCGTGCGACATGTGGTGATCGCTGCCGTAGCGAACAATATCGCTACGGCAGCGTCACACGCACATACCTGTTCAGCGACGTCGCTGTTGCTGCCGAACAATCCCTCCTTCAAGGGAGAGGTGCGTTTGGCGTTACAGCGACGTCACAGCTGCATCACAAAACGACCGCCCAATAGAAGAGGAGGGGAGGAAATGAGCGGCCGGAACATGCCGCCCACCTCCTTCCTTCCTTCCTCCTTTCCGATGGATGCAAGTAGGATATTGTTCGTCGTTCCTGCGGTGTCACACACAGTGATGTGTGGTGCCGCAGGAACGATGAACAACCCTGAGGAATGAAACACCAACGACATTATGATTTGGAGTGACGTGTCAACGATCAACGATTTTTGCCGTTTTTGCGATCGTTGATCGTTGCTCCTTGCTGTCACATGCTGCGATGTCACTAATGACGCCGGATGTGCGTCACAAACACCGTGACCCCGACGATATATCACTAGCGATGGCGCAGCGTGTAAAGCACCCGTAAGTTCCTGCACCAAATCTGCATCTTCTGGAAAAAAAAAAGCATCTCTGGTAAAAATAAGAGGTTTTGATGTGATATTGATGCTGGGGGTTTTTTTTGTGAGAAGATGCAGATTTGGTGCAGGAATTTGGTGTTTAAATTTCAGCACCAAACTTACATCTCTTGCCGTGCACTTAAACAGTATTTTTCCACCACATAAGGCCTGTGACACACATCCGTGCCGCCGGCACGTGTTTGTCATTTTTTGCACGTACCAGCGGCACGGAGACACGTTAAGCAATGCTACCCTATTGTAGCAGGCACACACACGTAAAACCACACGGAACGTGTGTCCGTGTGCGTTTGTACGTGTGTGCGTTTTTCAAAGCGCTGACATGTCAGTGTTTTCTTCGGCAGCACGGTTGTCACACGGCCCGCACCCATACCACATGGGTGTAGTGTGGATGCGGTCCCGTGTGACACGCGCCGGAGAAAACACACGTGTCAGTGAAAAAAAATAAAAACATTAACTCACCTTCTCCACCCCTCCTGTCTCTGCCGCTGCTGCCTCTTGCTGCCGACCGCCGCTCATTATTCTCATTTAATATTCACTTCACTGCCTAGCAGCAGCAGCAGCGGGGAGACGGCAGGGCTGGAGACCGAGGATCAGCACCACGGACAGCAGCGCGGACAGCAGGAAGGACCAGGTGAGTATGTTAATTACTGGTTCTACGTGTGCTATCGCGGATAGCACACGTAGAATACACGTGGCCCGCACGTACCAGAGACACGTACTTACCTGCACGCAACACGCAGGGGAAATACGTGTCTCTCGGCACGTGCATGAATTTCACGTGAGTGTGGCAGAGGCCTAAGGGGTATCTGTGTACTCAGGAGAAATTGCAACAACAAATTGTATGATGCATTTTCACTTGTTACCCTTGTAAAAACAAAAAAATGGGGGCTAAAATAACATTTTTGTGGGAAAAAGTAAAATCTTAATATTTTCCTTTCACATTTATTTCCTGAACAGCACCTAATGGGTTAATAAACTTCTCAAATGTGGTTTTGAGCACTTTTAGGGGTGCAGTTTTAATATGGTGTCCCTTTGGGGTAATTTTTGTCACATGGGCCCCTCAAAGTTAATTCAAATGTGTTGTGGTCCATAAAAAAAATGGTTTTGTAAATTTTGTTGGAAAAATAAGAATTTCCTGATAAACTTTAAACCCTTCTAACATCCTAACAAAAAAAAAAAGATGATGCTGATTAGTGATGGACAGACTTGCAGATAACCAAGACCGGCAGATCTAACCAAATAAAAAAAAAATCCGGTTCAGGCCCGGAATCGATCTGAGATATATGGCTGGACGCCGGTCCCCATGTAAGTCTATGGGAACCAGAATCTGGGGCGTAAAAATGGTGGTAGAAGGGATAGGTGAATTGGACTAAGTGCATCATACTTAACGAGTCTCTGTCGCAGCTGTGACTGCTCCTGTGGCCGCTCATTGCACTTTTTGGGGCCGCCCATTATTGCTAATTGATATTCACTGCTTCCATGCCTACCAGCCTTCCCTGCTTCCCCTGTGATTGGTTGCAGTCAGATGCGTCTCCAACCTACGTGACAGCATCTGACTGAAACTAATCACAGACCCTGTCTGCAGGTGACTGTAGATTGGAGTAAAAATAAATAAATAAATAAAATTGGCATAGGGTCCCCCATATTATGATACCAGCCATGATTAAGCCCATGGCTACAGGCTGAAGCCCCCAGCCATGTGCTTATCTTGGCTGTGTATCAAAATAAGAGGAACAGCATGCAGCTTTTTATTTTTTTTTTATTATTTAAATAAATAATTTTAAAAAATGACATCCCCACATATTGATTCCCAGCCATCATAAAGCCCGACAGCTCAGGACTGGTATTCTCAGGCTGGGGAGACCCATGCTTATTGGGCCCCCCAGTCTAAAAATAGCAGCCTGCAGCTGCCAAGATTTGCCATGTCCATTAGATGTGAAAATCCCAGCACTTTACCCAGCCCATGATGGTTGTCCTGGTACGGTGGCAATTGGGGTTAAAAGGGGTTAATCGCAGCTCCCAGCTGCCACTAAGCCCTAGATTTAGTAATAGGAGGTGTCAATGAGTCCCCCACATTACTAATCTTAAAGTGAAAAGAAATAAACACAAGCAGCAAAAAAATCCTTTATTTGAAATAAAACATACAATAAACACCCCCCTTTCACCCCTTTATTAATCCTCCAAAACACACAGGTCCGATGTAATCCACGTGAGTTCCCACGACGATTACAGCTCCGCTGCATCTGAAGTCACAATGAGTGGCCATACAACAATGACCGCCCACTGTGAGTTTCAGGCAGAAAATGTGTCTGAGTCGCGCGATAAACAGTGACATCACTTAGGTTATTTGCGATCACAGGTGAAGGACTGTGGGAACCTCCAGCTGTGACCACAAACCAGCTAAGTGACATCACCGCTGATTGTACAGCTCACTCAGTCTCTACTTGAAGTTTACAGGGGGTCATCATTGTTCTATGGCCGCACGCTGAGCCTTCAGTAATGTAGCAGAGCTGGAATCCTCTTGGGATCTTGTATTGATTATGTTGGACCTGGGTGTTTTGGGGGTTAATATATTGGTGAAAAAGGGTGGTTCTTTGTATTTTATTTCAAATAAACACGAACACCGAAAAAATCCTTTATTTATTTCCACTTACAGATTAGTAAGTGGGGGGGTTTTCATAGACACCTCCCATTACTAATCTTCAGCTTAGTGTCAGCTGTGAGCTGTTAACACTTTATTACAATTGTCACTGCACAAGGGCAATCAGGAAGCGTCAGATAAAGTCCTAGGATGGTCACATGTGATGGATGTAGCAATGTCGGGTGGTTGTAGGCTACTATTTGTAGGCTGGGGGGAGGGCCAATAAGCATGAGTCTCCACAGCCTGAGTAAAGCAGCCGACAGCTGTTGGGCTTTATCATGGCTGGTTATCAAAATTGGGGGCAAACGCATGCCAGTTTTTTAAATTATTTATTAAAATAATTAAAAAGGAGAAATAAAAATGCCCCATGCGGTTCCTCTTACTTTGATACACAGCCAAGATAAGCGCATGGCTGGGGGCTGCAGCCTGTTGCTGGGAATCATTATATGGGGGGACCCGACACGAGTTTATTTATTTATTTATTTTTATACCACGATAGCGACCCACAGACAGGGTCTGAGATTGGTTGCAGTCAGACACTGTCACTCAGGCTGGGAGCGCATCTGTCTGCAACTAATCATAGGGGCTAGGACTGCCAATGGGCAGGGAAAGCAGTGCATATGGATTAGCGATAATAAGCGTTCCCAGAAGATGAATGAGCAGCTGGGAAGCAGTTACAGCAGTGCTGGACATATTATTGGTGCAACTTGTTCTGCCGCACAGGGGCCTAAGAGGAAATGGGGCCAATTTCTACCTCCAAAGAAGATGGAATTGTGCATTATGATGACTTTTTAGACAGCAAAGGGCCCATATGTTGTTCTTGGACAGGGGATATGTTGAAGCATTTCATAAAGTGACACTGGTCAGAATTGAAAATATTGGCCAGGTTTTGAAAGTGAAAACAGACTTCGGGGTGATGTGGTTAAAGAATGACAGATCAAAAAGAAACAAAAAATGCAGCATCAAAAAAAGCAATCAAAATGCATGCAAAAAACATACTCAACGCAATGATAAAACACAAGTAACCTAATTTACATAATAGGGGCAAAAATAAAAAAATAAAAAACTCACCAAAAACTCATTGTGGGAAGGTAGACTAAATGTCACAATCAGCTTATTATAACCCATTATTCATTTTAACATGTTTTGAATATATTGAATTAGTGAATTTATATAACATAGATAATATGATAATGCTTTTAATCTATGCATCTGGCACTAACAATGTTTATGAATCTGTTTTATGAAGAACTAAGGTTACTGCAGTCACAAATAATTGGTTTGTACTCTCCCATTTTTTTCTTCCTCTGTATCTATCACTATTTTTCTTCCACATGTATATAAGTTTTGCCTACACTCGATCTTAAAATGTCATTATTTTTGCTCATTTTTAGCTCATTCCCTTATAACAATTAGCTCCTTGTTTATCAGTGCTTGTTCATACACTGCAGTTTCTCTCACTATGTATTCTGTGCTTAGACAAACTGTCACTTATTGCACGTCCCGACTTAGATAAAGTACTTTATCTAATCATAATTTAACAACTAATACTATTAATTTTTTTGTTCCATTTATTCTGAACTAATATTATTTGATCTAATAGCAATGCAATGATAAATATATTATTTACATGTTAATTTCAACATTTTTTAAGAAGTTAACTGATGGTATTACATGCCGAGCCGCTCGGATCCGTGCTCGTCAGTGGGTGGCTTGAGCTTCTCACGGACCCGGGGGTCCCGCCGCCTCTCTGAAAAGGGGGTTTGCTCGCTGGCGCTACGCGTGGAGGTGGGGGGGTTTGGAATTAAGAGTTTGTGACGTCACCCACTGGGCTGTGGTAAATGGATGGACACCACTGCTGCCGTTGACTAGGCTCCCGGGGATGGTGTTATGCAGCTTGGTGTTAACCCCTCCGTGGGTAGGGGGTGATGGTCCCGGGGCCCGAGGGGTCGCTCTGGAGATGCTGGCGTAGGGCAGTGTTGATGCGGTGCGGTGCTCGGCCCGAGGGCACTGGTGTACTCACTATTACAGACACACTGGAATCTCTGGTAAACCAAACAAGATGGTGGACGGTGCCCGCAGCCGGCTGCGCTTCTCCCCTTTCTTTGGGTTGGTGGTTTCCGCCTTTCTCCTGCACCTTTTTGAGTAGTTTTAACTGCCTACGCTTCAGCGACGGTAGTCCGCTCCCCAGCTTTATGTGTGCTGAGGAACCCCTTTTGCCTGCAGACGCCTGCCCTTTGGATCTCTATGCCTTGGTGGTGGCTCATTATCCCTCTGAGAGGGCTGTTGTCTTCAATCAGGCCTTGGATGGGAAGGGACCTCAAGTCCAGACCCCAATCAGTTAATTTGACCCGGTCCAGTGGCTTCTGGGCCTCGTACTGGGTCTGAGTATCCCTCCTGGTGCTCCGGTTTCCAATCGGTTCTCCGGTTCGGTACCGGCAGGCCACCACCTGTCCCCGGTCCTTACGGTTCCACTGGCTGTAATCCCAGCTCCTGCAGGCGGCCACCACTGTCTGCCTCCTGGCCACAGGGTGTCCGGGCTACGACCCAGACCCCTGACAGATGTTTACTCCTACTTTCTCACTCTCTCTACTCCTCTCCTTCCTCTCCCTTTCACTCTCCTTTCTCATCTACTGTGTTTTCCTGCCTCAGGCCATCCGAACTCCTCTGTGGGCGTGGACAACCACCTGGCTCCGCCCCCTGGCTTGAACGTCAGAACCTGAGAGGGGTGACTCAGGGTTTTTTTTAGGTTGGCTGCTGGTACCCTTTTTGGGGGGGGGGTGTTTGTGCAGGGGACTATCTGTGACTACCTGGCTAGTCCAGGGCATCACATTCCCCCTTGGTTTAATGCAGACCATCCGTGGGCTGCCCATACACCACCGGTTTATTTTTGTTATTTAACTGAAAAATATAAGAAAAAACATTATGCACATTTTCAATCTTCCCTTACGGGAGGCACATTCTTAAACGTTACAAAATGGAATAACATTTTAATTAACGGTAACGGGACCGGGTCGTTACGCTTGCCCATCCAAGCAACCTGAACCTTGATGCTGCCCCTAAGAAAGCCGGTCAAAGGATTATTTACAAGCCCAATAGTTTTTGGGTGGCCTGCAAGTTCTTGGCCGTGTCTATGTTAAAAGGGGGCAAAAACAAAGTCAGTATGGTTCCAATGGGGACAACAAGTTGGCAGCCGGAATCCGCTGCCTTTTACTCATCTTCTTCCTCACACTCCTCGACCACAACATCAGCGCTGTACGGCGGGGGAGGGAACTGAAGGCGCTCCGGGACATACTGGCGCACTCTCCTCTTAACACCGAGGGCAAACCAGCCCCTCTCCCTGCAATGCCGGGTTCAGGTCACGAGGTCTCTGGGCACCAGATCCCGATCCGGGTAGCCTAACAGGAGGTGGGAGTTGACATCCCGACGAGAGACGGAAATCTCAGCCTCCAGGCCCGGTTCGAAGATGAACCCCCATCCATGCTTGGGGTCAAACCGGCGGACTTGGCCTTGATAGGTCGGGCCCCGCACCCGGCAGGTGGCGCTCCTCAGGCTCTCCTTCTCCTGGATGGTACAGGCCAGGATCTCTGCCTTCCGCTTCTCACAGGCCTCGATCTCTCGGCCCAGCTGGTTTGGCTGCCGCTCCCAATACGGGTCGTCTGCTTGCCCAGGATCTCGTTGTGTGGGGGTCTGGCCCAGCCGGAGCTGCCCGGTGTCGGCGACGACCAACACCCTCCATGGGGAACCCCGCTGTGTCACGGCCGGCTCTGCTGCTTGGCAGCGGCAACCCCGTGGGACCTCAGCCGAGGCCTGAGACCCGGGAACGACCAACCTCACCTGCTGGGCCTTCTTCCGGGCAGCGCCCTTCTCCTCCCTAGCCGGGCGGACTGCTGGGGCCGGAACCTACTCAGACATGGCTCCCTCCGTGACCGGCGGGACCACATCGGGAGCGGGCACCTTCCGGGAATTGTCCTTCCACACGAGCGGGGGTAGTGCAGGCCGAACGGGCGGCCGCCCGTGTGCTGCCTCCACCGGCGGCTCCTCATAGGCATCTGGGCCTGGCTCCACCACTGGTGACAGGGGTGGGGAACCGAGCGGAGAGGCAGCGGCGACCATTACGGGCAGTGGGGGAGGCAGTATGGAGGGTGGGAGCAGACTGGGTCCCTCAGCCGCAGCGGCCGGTCCCTCCGGGACACAGGGGCATGGGTCGCGTACCCTTTCCTCCAACACTGCCGCCACTTCATGTGCCCGCACGGCGGTGGCTATCCCCTCCATCTCGGCTGCCCATCGCTCTATGAGAAAGCGCACCTGGGCTTGGAGACGGCAGCACATCATGGTCGTCCGGGCTTCCACCCATGCCGCTGTTCCGGGCGCGGGCTCTGGAAATTCTGGCTCTCCGGACAGGGCGGACATGTTGCACTTTCGGGATCCAGGAACACAACGGGTGGCAGAGTCCTGGAGTCGCTGCCCTTTATCCCTTCAGTCACATGGGACAGGGTCTTCACTAGAGTTGAGCGCGGTTCGCGGTTCGAGGTTCTCCAGTTCGCGGCTCGAGTGATTTTGGGGACTGTTCTAGATCGAACTAGAACTTGAGCTTTTTGCTAAAGCTCGATAGTTCTAGATATGTTCGAGAATGGTTCTAGCAGCAAAAAGACAAGCTTATTACTAGCTGGTTTTCCGCTGTAATAGTGTAAGTCACTCTGTGACTCACACTATTATGAAATTTCAGCGTATAGTGTGCGGGAACAGCGCATTCAGATCACTGCTGTTTGGATAATGGCGATCGCCATTTTTTTTTTTCCTTGTCTTCCTTCCCTAAGCGCGTGCATGTAGTACTAGTGGGGCGGGCCAGCATGTCAGCCAATCCCAGACACACACACAGCTAAGTGGACTTTTAGCCAGAGAAGCAACGGCATGTGTGATAGGATGTCCATGTCACATGTCCATGCATTATAAAAACGGACATTTTCCTCCAGCGCGCCATTATCTGCCTTCTGCATCTTGGTGTCAGTCACCGCTGGCGTAGCTCCTGTCTCCGATACTGCTGTGTACGCTCTATACACAGCGCTATAGAGAATAGGGATAGAAGTTTATTTCAGCCCTTGTAAGGGCTAATACCGGCAGGGTCAGAGCCATAGGTGACAGTCAGGTCCGTGAAAATAGATTTTAACAGCTACACAAGATGACAGCGTCTGTGTAGCTAAGGTCAGGGATTTCCTCGCTGCATTTCCCCATTAGGAGGGATAGAAAGGGAGGCTTCCTTTCCTCTACCCAGAGACCCACAACCCTGCCACTATACCCTCCTGTCCTTTGCACACTCAAACTCATTGTTACTAAGCCATTATACTAGCAAACACTGAGGAAACTTAGTGGCATCCTAAAAGTGGCTGTTGGACTTCCATTAGTGTCCCACTGGTGCAAATCTATTTGCAGCACCTCTACATTGCACACTCAAACTCATTGTTACTAAGCCATTATACTACCAAACACTGAGGAAACTTAGTGGCATCCTAAAAGTGGCTGTTGGACTTCCATTAGTGTCCCACTGGTGCAAACCTATGTGCAGCACCTCTGCATTGCACACTCAAACTCATTGTTACTAAGCCATTATACTAGCAAACACTGAGGAAACTTAGTGGCATCCTAAAAGTGGCTGTTGGACTTCCATTAGTGTCCCACTGGTGCAAACCTATGTGCAGCACCTCTGCATTGCACACTCAAACTCATTGTTACTAAGCCATTATACTAGCAAACACTGAGGAAACTTAGTGGTATCCTAAAAGTGGCTGTTGGACTTCCATTAGTGTCCCACTGGTGCAAATCTATGTGCAGCACCTCTGCATTGCACACTCAAACTCATTGTTACTAAGCCATTATACTAGCAAACACTGAGTAAACTTAGTGGAATCCTAAAAGTGGCTGTTGGACTTCCATTAGTGTCCTACTAGTGCAAATCTAATTGCAGCACCACTGCATTGCACACTGAAACTCATTTTTACTAAGCCATTATACTAGCAAACACTGAGGAAACTTAGTGGCATCCTAAAAGTGGCTGTTGGACTTCATTATTGTCCCACTGGTGCAAAGCTATTTGCAGCACTACTGCATTGCACACTCAAACTCATTGTTACTAAGCCATTATACTAGCAAACACTGAGGAAACTTAGTGGCATCCTAAAAGTGGCTGTTGGACTTCATTAGTGTCCCACTGGTGCAAATCTATGTGCAGCACCCCTGCATTGCACACTGAAACTCATTGTTACTAAGCCATTATACTAGGAAACACTGAGAAAACTTAGTGGCATCCTAAAAGTGGCTGTTGGACTTCATTATTGTCCCACTAGTGAAAATCTATGCGCAGCACCTCTGCATTGCACACTCAAACTCATTGTTACTAAGCCATTATACTAGCAAACACTGAGGAAAGTTAGTGGCATCCTAAAAGTGGCTGTTGGACTTCATTATTGTCCCACTGGTGCAAAGCTATTTGCAGCACCACTGCATTACACACTCAAACTCATTGTTACTAAGCTATTATTCTAGCAGACACTGAGGAAACTTAGTGGCACCCTAAAAGTGGCTGTTGGACTTCCATTAGTGTCCTACTAGTGCAAATCTAATTGCAGCACCACTGCATTGCACACTGAAACTCATTTTTACTAAGCCATTATACTAGCAAACACTGAAGAAACTTAGTGGCATCCTAAAAGTGGCTGTTGGACTTCCATTAGTGTCCCACTGGTGCAAAGCTATTTGCAGCACCACTGCATTGCACCCTCAAACTCATTGTTACTAAGCCATTATACTAGCAAACACTGAGGAAACTTAGTGGCATCCTAAAAGTGGCTGTTGGACTTCCATTAGTGTCCCACTGGTGCAAATCTATGTGCAGCACCTCTGCATTGCACACTAAAACTCATTGTTACTAAGCTATTATACTAGCAAACACTGAGTAAACTTAGTGGCATCCTAAAAGTGGCTGTTGGACTTCCATTAGTGTCCCACTGGTGCAAAGCTATTTGCAGCACCACTGCATTGCACACTCAAACTCATTGTTACTAAGCTATTATACTAGCAAACACTGAGTAAACTTAGTGGCATCCTAAAAGTGGCTGTTGGACTTCCATTAGTGTCCCACGGGTGCAAAGCTATTTGCAGCACCACTGCATTGTACACTCAAACTCATTGTTACTAAGCTATTATACTAGCAAACACTGAGTAAACTTAGTGGCATCCTAAAAGTGGCTGTTGGACTTCCATTACTGTCCCACTGGTGCAAAGCTATTTGCAGCACCACTGCATTGCACACTCAAACTCATTGTTACTAAGCCATTATACTAGCAAACACTGAGGAAACTTAGTGGCATCCTAAAAGTGGCTGTTGGACTTCATTATTGTCCCACTAGTGCAAATCTATGTGCAGCACCTCTGCATTGCACACTCAAACTCATTGTTACTAAGCCATTATACTAGCAAACTATGCTGCCAGTTTAAGGGCCGTAGTTGCATTGTCAGGGATAATTATTGTTGTTTATTCTGCTGTTAATAAAGCTAGACCACCGCTGAAATCTACACCACCTCTCAATTTTTACTACCACATTTTAAGTGTACAATCTTGTCGCAATCAAAATGAGTGGCAAAATGACAGATGCTAGTGGAAAGGGGAAGAGGCGTGTTGGAAAAGGAAAAAAAAGGGTTTGTCCGTGGGGAAGGTGGCAAAGCTCCATTAACATCTGCTGAAGATAGACCATCTTCCAGCAAAAGTAAAGTGTCTACTACTTACCGTGGACAATCCGATGTGCTCCCTTTTTTATGGACACGAACAACTGGAACAAAGGTAGATGATGGCCAAAAAAGGAAAATGCTTGAATGGATCTCAAGTGGTCCAACAAGTGTCCTCTCCGCCACCTCAACTACCGCATCCAAAAAACACCAGTCCTCTGAGTTGTCAGCCCAATCACACTTGCTTTCTCCCAGCTCTGAAGTCTCCATCCGCCCTGCACAGTATGGTGGAACTGAGATGGCTGAGTCTTTAGAGCTGTTCAGTCACACTATAGCCTGGGAATCAGAAGTCTGCTCCCAAGCTACAGTGAGTACAGACCAGGAAATGGTCTGCAGTGATGCCCAGAACCTTTGTGACTCTGATTCAGGCCGTGAGGACCAAGTTTCTGAGCATAATGTTGACCCTTTTTCACAAACTGTAACACCTGTTGTTATAGACAATGAGGAACATACTGATGACGATGAGACGCAGATACCAGATTGGGATGACAACTTAAATATTCGGTCAGGGCAAGAAGAGGCTCGGTCTGAGGGTGAGGGGAGTGCAAACACAACAATTGATGAGGAAGTTCTAGATCCCACCCACTGTCAACCCACAGTCAGGCACTCGAGGAGGTCAACAGAGGTGGTGGAGGAGGATGCAACCGACGACAAAGTTACCTTGCGCCTTCCTGGACAGAGTCAGAGCACTGGTAGCACGTCTACAACTGCATCCTCAGCCACCACTGTGCCTCTGAGCACTAGTCGGGGTGGATCAGCAGGTCGCATGCCCTCTAAGCCTTGCCTAGCCTGGTCCTTTTTTGAAAAAGCAAAAGATCGCCCAAATTATGTGATCTGTAAAATTTGTCGTGATTCTGTTAGTAGAGGGCAAAACCTCAGCAGTTTGACAACTTCTTCCATGAATCGTCACATGAATAAATATCATATGTCCCAGTGGGAAGCTCACTGTGCTGCAATGCGGCTTAGCGGAGAGAACCATCCACCGCCTGCCCCTTCCAGTGCATCCGCACGCTCTTCATCTTCTAGGACTGTGGGGACAGCTGTCACACCTGGTTTTCCTTGCACAACTTCCACCACTGTAACCGCAACAGGCAGTTTGCTTGGTAAGTCATCAGTTGGTTTGGAAGGGGAAACAAGTGCATGTGTACAGCTCTCTCAGACATCGATAGCACCAACGTTGGATGAAGGCAACATCATGTCTGCGCCTGAACTTTCCTCACAAACCTGCATTTTTCCAGGGACACCCTACTCAACACCGTCTACACACAGCAGCCAGATCTCTGTCCCTCAGATGTGAACAAATAAAAGGCCATTTCCTGCGACCCATGACAAAGCTAAGAGGTTGACTTTATCCCTCTGTAAGCTCTTGGCTAACGAAATTCTGCCTTTCCGCCTGGTGGATACACAGGATTTTAGAGACCTTATGTCTGTCGCTGTGCCCCAGTACCAGATGCCCAGTTGCCACTACTTCTCTATGAAAGGCGTGCCCACGCTACACCAGCATGTCGCACACAACATCACCGCTTCCTTGAGAAGCTCTGTGTGTGAACGGGTGCATTTCACCACCGATACTTGGAGCAGTAAGCATGGACAGGGACATTACATGTCGCTGACTGGGCACTGGGTAACTATGGTGATAGATGGTGAAGGGTCTGCTGCACAAGTCTTGCCGTCCCCACGACTTGTGTGTCAATCCTCTGTCTGTCCAAGTTCCGCCACTGCTTTTGCCTCCTCCACCTCATCTGGGTCCTCCACCTCCGCCCCAAGCCTGCCTGGTCAGGCCACCAGCGTTCTCACTGCACAGAAGGAATCACGCACCCCTCATTACTATGCTGGCAGCAGAGCGCCTGGTAAGGCCGTGTGCGACAATGCTGCAAACCTGGGTGCGGCCCTTCGCCTGGACAAGGTGACACACGTGCCTTATATGGCTCACGTGTTGAACCTTGTTGTCCAGCAATTTTTAACACATTATCCTAGCCTAGATGGCCTTCTGAACAGGGCACGAAAACTGTCTGCTCACTTCCGCCGTTCAACCACCGCTGCTGAGCGACTTGCATCGCTCCAGAAGTCTTTCGGCCTGCCGGTTCATCGCCTGAAATGCGATGTGCCGACACGCTGGAATTCGACTCTCCACATGATACAGTGACTGTGGCAGCACCGCCGAGCCCTGGTGCAATATGTCATGACGTATAGCCTGGGCCAACGAGATGCAGAGGTGGGGCAGATCACCCTCATGGAGTGGTCTCAAATCAAGGACCTATGCACCCTTCTGCACAGTTTCGACATGGCGACGAATATGTTTAGCGCTGACAATGCCATTATCAGCATGACAATTCCAGTCATTTACATGCTGGAGCACACGCTAAACACTATTCGGAGTCAGGGGGTGGGAAAACAGGAAGGGGAGAAACTACAGGAGGATTCATATGCGCAAGACACAACAACATCACCAAGGTCCAGACGTTCATCATCACCAACGCGGCAGGCATGGGACCATGGGGGACAGGGATCAACAAGGGCGCATGGTAGCAGGCGAAATGTTGAGGAAGGTGCAGGAGAACATGAAGAAATGGAAGACGAACTGTCCATGGACATGGAAGACTCAGCGGATGAGGGAGACCTTGGTCAAATTTCAGTTGAAAGAGGTTGGGGGGAGATGTCAGAGGAAGAAAGAACGGTTAGCACCTCTATGCCACAAACACAGCGTGGACTTGGTCCGCATGGCTGCGCAAGACACATGAGTGCCTTCTTGCTGCACTATCTCCAACATGACCCTCGTATTGTCAAAATTAGAAGTGATGATGACTACTGGCTTGCCACACTATTAGATCCCTGGTACAAGTCCAAATTTTGTGACATAATTCCTTCCATAGAAAGGGACGCACGTATGCAGGAGTATCAGCAGAAGCTGTTACTCGATCTTTGCTCGGCTTTTCCACCAAACAACCGTGCAGGTGCAGGGAGTGAATCTCCCAGGAGTATCTCCAAATGAACATCGATGCCATGACTTTGCAAATGGAGCCTTGCTCATTTTGGGCTTCAAATCTTGAAAAATGGTCAGAGCTCTCCACTTACGCCTTGGAGATTTTGTCGTGTCCAGCTGCCAGCGTTGTCTCTGAACGTGTCTTCAGTGCTGCTGGGTGTGTGCTGACAGATAAGCGCACGCGTCTGTCCAGTGACAATGTGGACAGACTAACGTTCACCAAAATGAACAAGTCATGGATCCACAAGGAATTTACTACCCCTGTGTCATCCTGGGGAGAGTAAATGCTTGTGGATTTGGAATGTGCTTGATGCAAATCAAAACATCCTGTTTGCAACTAGAGCACAAGTGCTGCCATTGAAAGGGTGGGTGTGTGTGGGGCCCAATTTTTTTAAAAAAAGGGAGACTCCGCTTATAGTAACCCTTGCTTGCTGTGCTTTTTAAAAGGAGCCAAGATGAACAAGTCATGGTTCAGCAAAGACTTTGCTACCTACCCCGGTGCCATCCTGGGAACGGTTAAGTATGGCGTATTTTTGATTGTGCTTGATGCAAATCTACCTATGACGTGTACAACTGGGGCACAAGTGCTGCCACTGAAGGGGTGTCTGTGTGGACCAATTTTTGTAAAAAAGGGAGACTCTGCTTGGAGTAACCCTTGCTTGAAGTGTTTTTAAAAAGGAGCCAAGATGAACAAGTCATGGTTCAGCAAAGACTTAGCTACCTACCCCGGTGCCATCCTGGGAACGGTTAAGTATGACTTATTTTTGATTGTGCTTGATGCAAATCTACCTGTGAAGTGTACAACTGGGGCACAAGTGCAGCCACTGAAGGGGTGAGTGTCTGTGTGGCCCAATTTTTGGAAAAAAGGGAGACTCCGCTTGGAGTAACCCTTGCTTGCTGTGTTTTTTAAAAGGAGCCATGATGAACAGAGCTGGGATCAGGAAAGACTTTATCTACCTACCCCGGTGTCCTCCTGGGGACGGTTAAGTATGGCGTATTTTTGAATGTGCTTGATGCAAATCTAGCTGTGAAGTGTACAACTGGGGCACAAGTGCTGCCACTGAAGGGGTGGGTGTGTGTAGGGCCCAATTTTTTGAAAAAAAAGGGAGACTCCGCTTGGAGTAACCCTTGCTTGCTGTGTTTTTTAAAAGGAGCCAAGATGAACAAGTCATTGTTCAGCAAAGACTTTGCTACCTACCCCAGGGTCATCCTGGGAACGGTTAAGTATGGCGTATTTTTGATTGTGCTTGATGCAAATCTACCTGTGAAGTGTACAACTAGGGCACAAGTGCAGCCACTGAAGGGGTGAGTGTCTGTGTGGCCCAATTTTTGGAAAAAAGGGAGACTCCGCTTGGAGTAACCCTTGCTTGCTGTGTTTTTTAAAAGGAGCCAAGATGAACAGAGCTGGGATCAGGAAAGACTTAGCTACCTACCCCGTTGTCCTCCTGGGGGCGGTTAAGTATGGCGGATTTTTGAATGTGCTTGATGCAAATCTAGCTGTGAAGTGTACAACTGGGGCACAAGTGCTGCCACTGAAGGGGTGGGTGTGTGTGGGGCCCAATTTTTTGAAAAAAGGGAGACTCCGCTTGGAGTAACCCTTGCTTGCTGTGTTTTTTAAAAGGAGCCAAGATGAACAAGTCATGGTTCAGCAAAGACTTTGCTACCTACCCCGGTGCCATCCTGGGAACGGTTAAGTATGGCGTATTTTTGATTGTGCTTGATGCGGACATGGCCGCCGAAACACATAGTCCCATCAGCGATATCTCCTGCTAACCATACTTTGTTGTTCCTGCCTTTTGGGTTGTATTTACTTTTTATAGATATCACAAATAAAGAAGTTTTATTACAGCACCAGTGTTTCCAAGTCTTTTCTGGATTTTCTTTATAGTCATATATATACTGTATATAATGGAAATTAAAAAACTAAAAAGCATTTGTACATTAATATTACGTCATAGATTCTCAAACCTAAAGCCTGCTTTACATGTTACGATTTCGCATACGATATCCAGGGCCGCATTTACCATTAGGCACCCGTGGTCCCGTGCCTGGGGCGCCAAGTTGCGGGGGGCGGCACTTTCTGGCCCCAAAAAAAAAAAGTTAATTTAATTTTTTTTTTCTTTTTTTTACATCTTCAGGGGGAAGGGAATGGAACCGGGGGGGGGGGCGGGGGTGAGAGACGCACTTCCATTTATCTGTATCTGCGTCTTTAAGACGCGAATACAGATAAACTGTGGGCGCCGCCAGGCACAGAGAACTGATTGACCCTGGAAGTGCCTGCACTTCCGGGCTCAGAGGCGCGCCAATCAGCTCCGTGCTGTGGCATCCAATGCTGCAGATGCCGCGGAGGACAGAACACTCACCGGAGCCAGCAGCAGCAGGAGGATGATGGACACCGTAGGAGGAGCAGCAGCAGCAAGAGGAGGCGGGAGGCACAAGAGCAGGTAACCGCTGGCAGAGTTCCAGTGCTGTGAAGTGAGGATTCTGGGGTGGGGCAGGCAGGCTATAATGTGAGTATAGTGGACGAGGGACAGGCAGAGGCTGCAATGTGAGTATAGTGGACAAGGGACAGGCAGAGGCAGAGGCTGCAATGTGAGGATAGTGGACGAGGGGCAGTCAGAGGCTGCAATGTGAGGATAGTGGACGAGGGACAGGCAGAGGCTACAATATGAGGATAGTGGACGAGGGGCAGGCAGAGGCTGAGACTGGGGGGAGGCTGGAGGGAGGCAGAGGCTGAGACTGGGGGGAGGCTGGAGGTAGGCAGAGGCTGAGACTGGGGGAGGCTGGAGGGAGGCAGAGGCTGAGACTGGGGGGAGACTGGAGGGAGGCAGAGGCTGAGACTGGGGGGAGGCTGGAGGGAGGCAAAGGCTGAGACTGGGGGGAGGCTGGAGGGAGGCAGAGGCTGAGACTAGGGGGAGGCTGGAGGGAGGCAGAGGCTGAGACTGGGGGGAGGCTGGAGGGACGCAGAGGCTGAGACTGGGGGGAGGCTGGAGGGAGGCAGAGGCTGAGAATGGGGGGAGGCTGGAGGGAGGCAGAGACTGGGGGGAGGCTGGAGGGAGGCAGAGGCTGAGACTGGGGGGAGGCTGGAGGGAGGCAGAGGCTGAGACTGGGGGAGGCTGGAGTGAGGCAGAGGCTGAGACTGGGGGGAGGCTGGAGGGAGGCAGAGGCTGAGACTGGGGGGAGGCTGGAGGGGGGCAGAGGCTGAGACTGGGGGGAGGCTGGAGGGAAGCAGAGGCTGAGACTGGGGGGAGGCTGGAGGGAGGCAGAGGCTGAGACTGGGGGGAGGCTGGAGGGAGGCAGAGGCTGAGACTGGGGGGAGGCTGGAGGGAGGCAGAGGCTGAGACTGGGGGGAAGCTGGAGGGAGGCAGAGGCTGAGAATGGGGGGAGGCTGGAGGGAGGCAGAGACTGGGGGGAGGCTGGAGGGAGGCAGAGGCTGAAACTGGGGGGGCTGGAGGGAGGCAGAGGCTGAGGCTGGAGGGAGGCAGAGGCTGAGACTGGGGGGAGGCTGGAGGGAGGCAGAGGCTGAGACTGGGGGGAGGCTGGAGGGAGGCAGAGGCTGAGACTGGGGGGAGGCTGTAGGGAGGCAGAGGCTAAGACTGGGGGAAGGCTGGAGGGAGGCAGAGGCTGAGACTGGGGGGAGGCTGGAGGGAGGCAGAGGCTGAGACTGGGGGGAGGCTGGAGGGAGGCAGAGGCTGAGACTGGGGGGAGGCTGGAGGGAGGCAGAGGCTGGGACTGGGGGGAGGCTGGAGGGAGGCAGAGGCTGAGACTGGGGGGAGGCAGAGGCTGAGACTGGGGGGAGGCAGAGGTTGAGACTGGGGGGAGGCTGAGGGGAGGCAGAGGCTGAGACTGGGGCGAGGCTGGGGGGAGGCAGAGGCTGAGACTGGGTGGAGGCAGAGGCTGAGACTGGGGGGAGGCTGGGGGGAGGCAGAGGCTGATGCTGGCGGAGGCTGGGGGGAGGCAGAGGCTGATGCTGGCGGAGGCTGGGGGGAGGAAGAGGCTGATGCTGGCGGAGGCTGGAGGGAGGCAGAGGCTGATGCTGGGGGGAGGCAGAGGCTGATACTGGCGGAAGCTGGGGGGAGGCAGAGGCTGATGCTGGCGGAGGCTGGGTGAAGAGAGGCTGGTGCTGGAGGAGGCTGGGTGGAGAGAGGCTGATGCTGGCGGAGGATGGGGGTGAGGCTGATGCTGGTGGAGACTGGGGAGTGAGGCTGATGCTGGCGGAGACTGGGGAGTGAGGCTGATGCTGGGGGAGGCTAGGGGGAGAGAGGCTGAAGCTGGGGAAGAGAGGCTGATGCTGAAGGAAGAGAGGCTGAGGCTGGGGGAGGCTGGTGGGAGAGAGGCTGATGCTGGGGGAGAGGCTGCTGCTGGAGGCGGGGGGAGAGAGGCTGCTGCTGGGGGAGTGGGAGATAGGGGCTAATGCTAGAGACAGGGGACAGGGGTTGAGGGATAGTGCAATGACAAAATCGATTGGGTGGGGGGAGTGTAAGGACTCAGAATTAGAGTGGGGCAGCATTGGGAGCTCATTATGGAGAAAGGGCAGCATGTGTGGGCTCAGTATGAAGTGGAGCAATGTAGGGGAGTAAATATCAAGAGTGGGGTAGTGTGTGTGTGGGGGGTGTCTCAGCATAAGCTCTAGTGTGGTGGTCTTAGCATGAGTTGGGCAAAATGGAGGTGTCATTATGGATAAGAGGAAGGCAGCATTAGGAGCTCATGGAGAGGGGCAGCATGCATGGGACACTGTGAGGAGGAGGCAGCATGCATGGGACACTGTGAGGAGGGAGCAGCATGCATGGGGCACTGAGGAGGGGGCAGCATGCATGGGACACTGTGAGGAGGGGGCAGCATGCATGGGACACTGTAAGGAGGGAGCAGCATGTATGGGACACTGAGGAGGGGGCAGCATGCATGGGACACTGTGAGGAGGGGGTAGCATGCATGGGACACTGTGAGGAGGGAGCAGCATGCATGGGACACTGAGGAGGGAGCAGCATGCATGAGACACTGAGGAGGGGCAGCATGCATGGGACACTGTGAGGAGGGGGCAGCATGCATGGGACACTGTGAGGAGGGGCAGCATGCATGGGACACTGTGAGGAGGGGACAGCATGCATGGGACACTGTGAGGAGGGGCAGCATACATGGGACACTGTGAGGAGGGGGCAGCATGCATGGGACACTGTGAGGAGGGGGCAGCATGCATGGGACACTGTGAGGAGGGGGCAGCATGCATGGGACACTGTGAGGAGGGGGCAGCATGCATGGGACACTGTGAGGAGGGGGCAGCATGCATGGGACACTGTGAGGAGGGGGTAGCATGCATGGGACACTGTGAGGAGGGAGCAGCATGCATGGGACACTGAGGAGGGGGCAGCATGCATGGGACACTGAGGAGGGAGCAGCATGCATGAGACACTGAGGAGGGGGCAGCATGCATGGGACACTGTGAGGAGGGGGCAGCATGCATGGGACACTGTGAGGAGGGGCAGCATGCATGGGACACTGTGAGGAGGGGACAGCATGCATGGGACACTGTGAGGAGGGGCAGCATACATGGGACACTGTGAGGAGGGGGCAGCATGCATGGGACACTGTGAGGAGGGGGCAGCATGCATGGGACACTGTGAGGAGGGGGCAGCATGCATGGGACACTGTGAGGAGGGGGCAGCATGCATGGGACACTGTGAGGAGGGGGCAGCATGCATGGGACACTGTGAGGAGGGGGTAGCATGCATGGGACACTGTGAGGAGGGAGCAGCATGCATGGGACACTGAGGAGGGGGCAGCATGCATGGGACACTGAGGAGGGAGCAGCATGCATGAGACACTGAGGAGGGGGCAGCATGCATGGGACACTGTGAGGAGGGGGCAGCATGCATGGGACACTGTGAGGAGGGGCAGCATGCATGGGACACTGTGAGGAGGGGACAGCATGCATGGGACACTGTGAGGAGGGGCAGCATACATGGGACACTGTGAGGAGGGGGCAGCATGCATGGGACACTGTGAGGAGGGGGCAGCATGCATGGGACACTGTGAGGAGGGGGCAGCACGCATGGGACACTGTGAGGAGGGGACAGCATGCATGGGACACTGTGAGGAGGGGGCAGCATGCATGGGACACTGTGAGGAGGGGGCAGCACGCATGGGACACTGTGAGGAGGGGACAGCATGCATGGGACACTGTGAGGAGGGGGCAGCATGCATGGGACACTGTGAGGAGGGGACAGCATGCATGGGACACTGTGAGGAGGGGCAGCATACATGGGACACTGTGAGGAGGGGGCAGCATGCATGGGACACTGTGAGGAGGGGGCAGCATGCATGGGACACTGTGAGGAGGGGGCAGCATGCATGGGACACTGTGAGGAGGGGGCAGCATGCATGGGACACTGTGAGGAGGGGGCAGCATGATGTGAGGACAATATGCAGATCATATTTCGAGGAAGGTGTGGTGGGTATAATTTATAAGGGAGGGCAGTGTGTAGTTTATTAGGGGCAGTGTGACAGTCACAGTATATAAGTAGGGACGGTGGGAATATTTTATACTCATGCTATGTTTTGATGTGCCTGTGGTGATCCCCATTGGGGGGGGGGTAGTGCCCTTCGTTTCTCATTGATACTTTTTAAAGTGTTTTACAGAGTAGATCTGCCTTAAACAGATGTCGTGTGCGAAAACTCAGATTTACATTGTCACTAAGGGGCGCGACCACTTAAAGTGCCTAGGGCAGCATGAAGGCAAAATACAGCCCTGACGATATCGTATGCGATCGTAACCGCCCCCATCGTATGTGCGGCATGTTCAATTTGTTGAATGTGTCGCACAAACGATTAACCCCCGTCACACGTACTTACCCGTCCATACGACCTCGCTGTGGGCAGCGAACGTCCACTTCCTGAAGTGGGAGGGACATTCGGCGTCACATCGACGTCACGCGGCAGCCGGCCAATAGAAGCGGAGGTGCGGAGATGAACGGGACGTAAACATCCCGCGCACCTCTTTCCTTCTGCATTGCTGGGCGGGAGCCGCAGGACGCAGGTAAGATCTGTTCATCATTCCTGGGGTATCACACACTGCGATGTGTGCTACCCTGGGTACGATGAACAATCTAACGTTCAATTTTTAGGAATTGAACGACGTGCATGCGATGAACGTTTTAATGTTCAATCGCAATTCCATGTACCTGTCACACACTACAATGTACCTTACGATGCCGGATGTGCGTCACGACGTGACCCCGCCGACACATTGTAAGATATATTGTAGCGTGTAAAGCGGGCTTTAGAATTAGTTAACAAAATAGTCCTGTTGTTTCATTCAAGCTGTATGGTTTTACAGTGTTCAGCTTCAGTAGTTTTTCTTATGATTCTAGGTGATTGGGAAACCCTAGAGGAATGTGATCTCAATCACCTAGAATCTTTTAATAAGAAACAATCCTACTGAATATATAATCTGAACACTCTAAAACCATACAGCTGGAATGAAATAACAGGATTGTTTTAGTAACCAATTCTTAGGCTAGGGCCCCACTTTGCGTTTCCACCTGCGTTTCAGGTGCTTTTTTGGCCCGTTTTGAGAAGCACCTTTTTCCTGCCAAAATGCTTGCATTTCCATTTCCCATTAAAATCAATCGCAAATGTGATTTTTCCGACCACACTTTGCGTTTGTAAACGCATCTGCGAATTTGCATATTTTGTGGCAAAAACCATGCATTCAAAGAAGCAACATGTCAATTGTTTTTGCCATTTACGGTCAGTTTTGCTAACATTGAAGTCAATGAAAAATGGCAAAAACCAAGAATCCTCCAAATTCCTGCATTTAACCTGCTTTTTTGGTGCAGAAAACATGCGTTTTGAACTTCAAAAACGCATGCTTTTTGGACATCAAAATAATGATTTCATATGTCCCTTTACACACTGTCATGATGTATGTGCTTTTCTCCATCCCATATTTTTTGTGTAAGATGCCATGTGATGTATTTTACCTTCTCACTGTTTTTGCTGTAATACTGTATAGATCTGAAAATAAGGAGCGCTGATAGTGTAACACCAAAGTGATCAGTGGGGTATACCTGGAAAATATACACTCACCTGGATCAGTTGTGACAGTCACAACCACTAGTGCGCATGAGATAATGGCGTCTGCTGCAGCCCCACGTGGATGAGCATACAAGATAAGGCAGAAAAAGGGTTTAATGCTGCGCATCAGCCAAATGAAGACGTATAATGTTGATGAAGATGAGTATTCTTTTATTTCATAGGTCTACGCGTTTCAAGGTGACAACCTCTTCCTCAGGACCAATGCATCAACAACAAGTACAACATACATGAAGATGACAGATATATATACACACAACTGATGGAAAGAAACGCCCAATGTGCCACTGTTCTTCCAGATAATCCACTGCTTCTTGTAAAAACGCTAATAGCAGTCTCTCATTTTTTCCACTGACCTTGAAAGTACAAATGGCCTAGGGACTGATACCCTGAGGATTTGTAGCTGGCCCTTCAGAGGTTTTAGTAATCACCTCAGGACAGGATCGGATTCATGTTACATGAATCCGATCCTGTCCTGAGGTGATTACTAAAACCTCTGAAGGGCCAGCTACAAATCCTCAGGGTATCAGTCCCTAGGCCATTTGTACTTTCAATATTAGCGTTTTTACAAGAAGCAGTGGATTATCTGGAAGAACAGTGGCACATTGGGCGTTTCTTTCCATCAGTTGTGTGTATATATATCTGTCATCTTCATGTATGTTGTACTTGTTGTTGATGCATTGGTCCTGAGGAAGAGGTTGTCACCTTGAAACGCGTAGACCTATGAAATAAAAGAATACTCATCTTCATCAACATTATACGTCTTCATTTGGCTGATGCGCAGCATTAAACCCTTTTTCTGCCTTATCTTGTATGCTGTAATACTGTGTCAGGATGTGATGTAACTTTCCTTTGGTTGTACTTACTGAACACTTTGAAATGTCTTGGGATGTAAGTAACCATACCTTCCCCCCATCTCCTGTGTCTCTGGGCCCATAATGCAATTATCTCTTGTCCACACAGCCAGGGGAACTTCCCATTGTTTTGTAAGCAGTGGATAACGCCAACTACACAAACCTGTAGACATCTCGGAACCAACCTTCTAGAATCTTCTAGTGGGCCCAACCATTGCTTAGACCCCTACCCTTGAGGGGCGGGCCCACGAGCTCAGACAATACACTCCTGTTTCTAAGTGCAGTTGGGAGCTGAGTTTTGAAGAGGAAGGGAGCGAGATCTGATTCTGCGGACAGATCTCGCCGTCCAGTGGATTGTGTGGGATTTCTGGGACTCTGAAAAGGACTATTACGTCGTGATCTGGCACTTTGGATTATCGGGAGGTGCCCCCGAATCTGTTTTTTTTGGATTTGTCGTGTGCTGTTCCTGTATTCCTGTTAGTAAATTTGTTGGATCATCCTCGGCCTGTTGTCTCTCCTTGCTCTGCTGTACAACCCGTCACAAACTGGTTAGCAGCGGTGGGATCAAAGCAGAAGGAATGGAGGACAATGGCCCATCAACAGCTGGAACCAGAACCTCAGCGTACAAGAACTGGACTGCGGTGAACCTACAAACAAAGGCCCGTGAACTGGGAGTCAGCTACAAGGGACTCTCCAAGGAGCAGCTGATTGAGGCGTTGGAAGGAGTTTGCTCGCAAAATGACGCTGAGGAAGGATCCTCCCAGCAAACGGAAGAAAGACGGCAGCCGGAGGTAAATACCCAAAAAAGTCAGTGGGTTGTGTGGTACGAGGAGGAGATGGTCTTGCTGGGAGAGGAGACCACCATAGAATATAAGATGGAGGTCATGCGTGGAGCTAAAGAGAAGGAGCGCAGGATGGAGGAGATGGCATTGCTGGATAAGCAGCTCGCTGTGGAAGCCGCTAGAGGTTCCAGACAGACTGTAACCCCAGCACCCACCATGAGGGAACTTCCCAGAGTGTCCCGCAAAGACTTCAAGCAGTTTAATGAGGCTGCTGGTGACATTGAGGGCTTCTTCCAGGACTTTGAGCATCAGTGTCGATTAATGGAAGTCCCAGAAAGGGAGCGCGTCCGGCATCTGGTTGGGCTCTTAGAGGGTGGAGCTGCCACAGCCTATAGAGCTATGGACCCTCGGTGGAACTGTGAGTATGTGGATATTAAACAGACTATTCTAGAGCATTATGCTGTAACGCCAGACACTTACAGGACTCAGTTCCGTACTTTAGCATATGATGAGGAAGCGTCTTTCAAGATGTATGCCCACAAACTCAAACATCTGTGGCATCGTTGGCTGGAGGCAGAGGAGGCCTTAACCTTGGAGACCGTCCTCTAGGTCCTCCTAAAAGAGCAGTTTTACTTTAAGTGCTCCGCTGAGATCCGGGAATGGGTGCGTGAAAGGAGACCAGCCACTGTGGAGGAAGCTGCAGCTCTAGCTGATGAGGCTCTCATCATCAAGCCTCAGTGGAAAAAACTACTACTCATTGAGAAAAAAACCACCAGCCCCCCAACGCTGGCGGCCCCTGGTCCTTCTGGCCCCAATGTTCACCATCACCCTAGACCATCAACTCATGGTGACCTTCGTGTGACTGTGCCTCGCATTACTCCTGCTCCACCTTTGGGAATACGACGTGGAGGAAGAATCCCAGAGCACAGATGTTATGGATGTGGGCAGCCTGGGCACATGCAATTCCAATGTCCAGGTGTTCGGAGGCAGAACAGCTACAGACCACCTTTGCCTGTTCATTATATACAGACACCGTCACCAGGAGAAAAGCTGGATTCTGTGCCTGATGTGGGGAATCTTCATTGCCACTTTGTCGGTGCGGTAAGCAGAAGTCAAGCCAAGAGAGCAGCCCATGTGGACCTGTACAACCCATCCATGGAAATGAGGCCACCAGAACTGCCATTACAGCCCATGAGTGATTCTTCTTGTGGGGATAATATGAATGTTACTTGCAGGGCCGGCGTCAGCACGCGGCATACCCGGGCAAATGCCGGGGCCCTGGAGAGCCGGGGGGCCCACTTGGCCTCGTCAGTTCTGGTGCCCCTTAGCCGGGGCCCCCTCGCCTTAGTTCTGCTGCCCCCGGGCTGAGTTCCGGGGACCGCAGTCCTCGGCAGGAATCTGCAGCGCCGTCCCTTTAAGGCGCGCAGACTTCCTGGTTTGAACTTCATCTGTGGGTGGAGCTACCGACCGGCCTGCTCAGTTCCACAGATGAAGGAGTTGCAGTGCCAGCCAGCGACCCCCAGCACAGCTCTTCTCTCCGGAGCTGTGTGGGCCCCCTCTCCTCCGTGACCTGAGTGTTATGTGCCCTCCCCGCCCCCCGATTTATGGGCCCTGGTGAGCTGTATGGGCTTCTCCCCTCTTAGGTGTATGCCCTGCCCCCCCCCCTGTGCTGTATGTGCTGGCCCCTGGAGCTGTGTGTGGGCCCCCCAGAGCCGCATGTGTGGGCCCCTCAGCCACGTGTGTCTGTATGTAGCAGATTCATGTATGTATGTAGCAGAGCTATGTATGTAGCAGAGCTATGTGTGTATGTATGTAGCAGATTCATGTATGTATGTATGTATCAGAGCTATGTATGTAGCAGAGCTATGTGTGTATGTATGTAGCAGAGCTATGCATGTATGTAGCAGAGCTATGCGTGTATGTAGCAGAGCTATGCGTGTATGTAGCAGAGTTATGCGTGTATGTAGCAGAGCTATGTGTGTATGTATGTAGCAGAGCTATGTGTGTATGTATGTAGCAGAGCTATGTATGTAGCAGAGCTATGTGTGTATGTATGTAGCAGAGCTATGCGTGTATGTAGCAGAGCTATGCGTGTATGTAGCAGAGCTATGTGTGTATGTATGTAGCAGAGCTATGTGTGTATGTATGTAGCAGAGCTATGTATGTAGCAGAGCTATGTGTGTATGTATGTAGCAGAACTATGCGTGTATGTAGCAGAGCTATGCGTGTATGTAGCAGAGCTATGTGTGTATGTATGTAGCAGAGCTATGTGTGTATATATGCAGCAGAGCTGTGTGTGTATGTATGTAGCAGAGCTATGTGTGTATGTATGCAGCAGAGCTGTGTATGTATGTATGTAGCAGAGCTATGTTTGTATGTATGCAGCAGAGCTGTGTATGTATGCAGCAGAGCTGTGTATGTATGCAGTAGAGCTATGTGTATGTATGCAGCAGAGCTATGTGTGTATGTATGCAGCAGAGCTATGTGTGTATGTATGCAGCAGAGCTATGTGTGTATGTATGCAGCACAGCTGTGTATGTATGCAGCAGAGCTGTGTATGTATGCAGCAGAGCTGTGTATGTATGCAGTAGAGCTATGTGTCTATATATGCAGCAGAGCTATGTGTGTATGTATGCAGCAGAGCTATGTGTGTATGTATGCAGCAGAGCTGTGTGTGTCTGTATGTATGTATCTAGCAGAGTTGTGTTGTGTGTGTCTGTATGCATGTATGATGTGTATCTATGTATGTCAGTGTATATGACTGTATAGATATGTCAGTTCTATACGTATTTTTGTGAGTTTGTCTTTAAATATGTATATGTATGTGTACGTATGTGTGTATCTGCGTGTGGATGGGGCCCACCGGGACTCTTCCGCCCGGGGCCCACAAAAACCTGGAGCCGGCCCTGGTTACTTGGGATAAAGTTCAGTTCAGACAAGAAGTAGAGACTGACCCCACCCTTGCTAGTTTTAGAGCTCGAGCTGAAATAGGGCAGCTAGGGGAAAACGGAGAAAAAATTATCAGAGAAAATGGACTTCTGTATCGGGTTGCCAATGCCGACTCCCTAGATAAGCCCTGGACTTATAGCAAACAGCTGATTGTTCCTCAGAAATACAGAATTCCCCTATTACACCTGGCTCATGACATTCCTACTGCTGGCCATCAAGGCAAAACCCGCACCGAGAGACGATTGACTCAAACTTTTTATTGGCCGGGGATTTCCCAAACAGTGGCGCATTTCTGCCGAACTTGTGACATATGTCAGCGTAGAGGGCGACCCGGAGATCACCCAAAGGCACCCCTGCAACCGCTCCCTATAATAGAAGAACCCTTTCAAAGAGTAGCTGTTGATATCATGGACTTCTGTATCGGGTTGCCAATGCCGACTCCATAGATAAGCCCTGGACTTATAGCAAACAGCTGATTGTTCCTCAGAAGTATAGAATTCCCCTATTACACCTGGCTCATGACATTCCTACGGCTGGCCATCAAGGCAAAACCCGCACCGAGAGACGATTGACTCAAACTTTTTATTGGCCGGGGATTTCCCAAGCAGTGGCGCATTTCTGCCGAACTTGTGACATATGTCAGCGTAGAGGGCGACCCGGAGATCACCCAAAGGCACCCCTGCAACCGCTCCCTATAATAGAAGAACCCTTTCAAAGAGTAGCTGTTGATATCATTGGACCTCTGGCTAAACCAAGTAAATCTGGAAAGCAGTACATTCTCACTGTTGTGGACTATGCCACCCGATATCCAGAAGCCGTGGCCTTGTCAAGTATTTCTGCAGCCAAGGTGGCCGAGGCCTTGGTTAATATTTTTACCAGAGTAGGATTCCCCAGTGAGATCTTGTCAGACCAAGGTTCCCAGTTCATGTCAGAGTTGGTCCAGTGTCTGTGGCGCACCTGTGGAGTACGAGCGATCCGAACGACCCCGTATCGTCCCCAAACAAATGGACTTTGTGAACGATTCAATGGCACTCTGAAGAATATGCTGAGGGCCTTCACAGACCGAGATTCAGACTGGGAGAAGTACCTACCCCATCTCTTGTTTGCCTATCAGGAAGTTCCCCAGGAGTCCACTGGGTTCTCCCCCTTTGAACTACTCTATGGAAGAAAGGTCCGAGGACCCTTAACCCTGCTCAAGGAATACTGAGAGGGGCAAGTTGAATATACAGGAGCCCCTGTTGTCCCTTATGGCCTTAAGCTGCGAGAAACCCTGGCCCAACTTGCTAGTTTTGCCCAGAGTCATTTGCGTATGGCTCAAACCAGACAGAAGACATGGTATGACCGTAAAGCACGCTATCGGGAGTTTGTAGAAGGACAACAAGTCTTAATGATTGTTCCCCATCGGCAGAATAAACTGCAGACCACATGGGAGGGTCCCTTCCGGGTTCTCAGAAAACTGAATGATACCAATTACCTTCTTGCTTTAGATGATCAGGGGCTAAGACAAAAGACTGTCCATGTGAATATGATTAAGGAGTACCATGACTGGAACATTCCAATGATAGCAAGCTGTCGGTTGGCTTCAGAAGATGGTCAAGAGGATGAGGACTCTCTACCTGATCTCGTGGAAGCAGCGAGAGCCCCATCCACTGTGGAACAGGTTCCCCTGGGAGATCATCTGAATTCCTTACAGAAAATCCAGATGCTGGAAGTGCTTCAACAGAGACGGGCTGCTTTCTCATCCCAACCAGGTCAAACCACCGTCACCCAACATCATGTGGACACTCAGGGCATCCGTCCCATACAACAGGCTCCTTACCGGGTCCCTGAATCAGTTCAAAACACCATGCAGCACGAACTGGAGAAGATGTTACAGCTTGGGGTAATCCAGACCTCCCATAGCCCTTGGGCCTCCCCTGTGGTGTTAGTACCCAAGAAGGATGGGAGTACTCGATTTTGCGTGGACTATCGGCGACTAAACGACCATACCGTCAGCGATCCTTACCCAATGCCTCGTATTGACGATTTCTAGACCGACTGGCTGGGTCCCGATATGTCACTACCTTGGATCTCAGTAAGGGATACTGGCAGATCCCTCTAACGGAGGAAGGGAGAGAACTGTCCGCTTTTATAACCCCCTTTGGTCTGTATTAATTTCTAAGCATGCCTTTTGGAATGAAAAATGCCCCGGCCACCTTCCAGAGAATGGTGGACCAGATCCTCCGGGGATGTGGTGACTTTGCTTGTGCCTACTTGGATCATATCGCCGTCTTCAGCCAGACGTGGGAGGAACATCTGAATCAAGTAGCCGTTATTCTGGACCTGATTCTTGCAGCCGGCCTAACCATTCGACCCGATAAATGCCAATTGGGGATGGGGGAAGTCCAGTACCTGGGGCATAGAGTGGGAGGAGGGAAGCTCCGTCCTGAGCCTGCCAAAATCCAGGCTATTAGAGACTGGCCTGTACCCCAAACTAAGAAACAAGTTATGGCTTTTCTGGGCACTGACAGTTATTACCGAAAATTTGTTGCTTATTTCAGCAATGTGGCCAAGCCTCTTACCGACCTGACCAAGAAAACAATGCCCCGGCTGGTGATCTGGACTCCAGCCTGTGATGAGGCTTTTAACCGGCTAAAGGACGCTTTGGTCTGTGATCCTGTCCTGGCTGCTCCAGACTACAAGCGGAGATTTATTGTGCAAACGGACGCCTCTGCTTATGGACTGGGAGCTGTCCTCAGCCAGGTGAATGCAGCCGGGGAGGATCACCCCATTGTCTACCTCAGCAGGAAACTGCTGGACCGAGAAGTGGCCTATGCAACTGTTGAGAAGGAATGTCTGGCTGTAGTGTGGGCCCTTAGGAAACTAAGGCCGTATCGGTATGGGCGAGAATTCACTGTGGTTACTGATCATAATCCCCTCACCTGGCTAAACAGAGTCTCTGGGGACAATGGACGCTTATTACGATGGAGCCTGGCTCTGCAGCCCTATAACTTTACCATACAGTATAGAAGAGGCAGCCAACATCAAAATGCAGATGGACTGTCCAGGCAAGAGGAGCCTTGAGTCCTGTCAGCCATGCCTGCGTGAACTTAACCAGCGACCTGTAGAGGTCCCTAGTACGTATGTGACGCCCTGGGCAAGCCAGGGGTCACAGGTTATTGCACCACCACACCCTACACCCCAGTTAGGAACATCAAGGCTACCAAAATCCTTGTTGCCTTCCTCCAGGGGCTGATGTTCACACCAGGGGGTGGGCCAGGTGGTTGGCTCCGCCCACCGAGGAGTACACAGCCCTGGAGGCAGGAGGAACCAGGCAGATTAGTGTGAGAGCTTGAAGTAGAAAGAGGAAACAGTGGAGCAAAAGAGAAAAGCTGAAGTAACAGAAAAGGAGTAAAAGTGAGAGTAGTAAAGCCTGAAGTTGGTCCGGCTGTGTGCCAGGACAGTGTCAGAAAGGTCAGCAGACGGCGGTGACAGTCTGCAGGGGAGACTGCTCGTAGGTTGCTGGAAGGACCGCGGATGGGTAGTGGCCCGGCGGTCTGGAGCAGTATACGAAGAACAGTCAGCACCAGGGCAGGGGCCTCTCGGACCCCGGCAAGGCTAGGAGTCACCGTGAATTTGCCAAATCCGTCAGTGAAGGGGACGTCTGTCTCCAAACAACCAAGTCCCGATTGAAGGCAACAGTCCAACCATTGAGGAGAGACACCGCCACCGCCCGGCCCATATCCAAGCCGGGGAGCGGGTTACCGGTGGGAACCCATCGCTACCAACACAGAACCATTAGGTGCAGGAAAAGGGACATCACCGTCACCTACTGGGGAAAGCAAGTGCAGCCGTCCGTGGGAACCGTCTTTCCAGCCGTGTGTTTTACCGAGAACTGTGTCATCGTCTCAGGCTGAGTGAGTACCACAGTGCCGCAAGGCACAGCGCTGCCCCCGAGTCCCTGCGCCCACCAAGCCCTGCATCACCCACCTCATCACTGGGCCCCGGGATCACCAACCCCTACCCACGGAGGGGCAACACAACAACTGGCTACTCCATACCATCCTTCCCGGGATCCCCATACAGAGCAGCGGTGGTGCTAACAAATCACCACAACCGTGGGTAGCGTCACGGACAATAAAAAATCCCCACACCCAAAACCCCCCTTTCACTCACGGGCGAGGAGCGCCGCTAGAGTCCCCGGGATCCGGCCCATCGCTCGAGCCACCGAGCAGCAGCAGGCCGCAGCAGCCGCGGCAGCCGGACCCGAGCAGCAGTGGGAGAGCGCGGCGTCCCCTCCTCCGCCCGCGACACGTACACAAGTTGGAAGGGAAAGGGATTGCCATGATGTATGTGCTTTTCTCCATCCCATATTTTTTGTGTAAGATGCCATGTGATGTATTTTACCTTCTCACTGTTTTTGCTGTAATACTATGTCAGGATGTGATATAACTTTCCTTTGGTTGTACTTACCAAACACTTTGAAATGTTTTGGGATGTAAGTAACCATACCTTCCCCCCATCTCCTGTGTCTCTGGGCCCATAATGCAATTATCTCTTGTCCACACAGCCAGGGGAACTTCCCATTGTTTCGTAAGCAGTGGATAACGCCAACTACACAAACCTGTAGACATCTCGGAGCCAACCTTCTAGAATCTTCTAGTGGGCCCAACCATTGAATAGACCCCTACCCTTGAGGGGCGGGCCCACGAGCTCAGACAATACACTCCTGTTTCTAAGTGCAGTTGGGAGCTGAGTTTTGAAGAGGAAGGGAGCGAGATCGGATTCTGCGGACAGATCTCGCCATCCAGTGGATTGTGTGGGATTTCTGGGACTCTGAAAAGGACTATTACGTCGTGATCTGGCACTTTGGATTATCGGGAGGTGCCCCCGAATCTGTTTTATTTGGACTTGTCGTGTGCTGTTCCTGTATTCCTGTTAGTAAACCTGTTGGATCATCCTCGGCCTGTTGTCTCTCCTTGCTCTGCTGTACATCCCGTCACACACATACACATAGTCCGACCAATAAAATTAAAAAAAATTATTAATTTATTGCTAATTTTTCGTTAAATATCGAATTACCGCAAAAATTTAATGATATAATTATATTTCCATTATTTTACTTTAAATTACAGATTTGTTTAACTTTTTTCCTTTTTTTATTCTGTTTGACTGCTTAAACTTTATTTAGCTGTGTCTTGATGTTCAAAACGCATCTTTTAAAACGCAAGTGGAAAAGCATGTAAAAAGCGCTGAAAACGCAGCTAAAATGCGGGAAATACGCACGCGTTTCAGCGCTAAATTTCAGAAAAAGGCAACTTTGGCAAAATCAATTAAGGCAAAAACGTGCATTCTAAACTGCAAGTAGGAGAACGCAAAGTGGGGCCCTAGCCTAAGGCCTGAGAATCTATTCTATGACATAATATTAATCAACAGATTTTTTGTTGGTTTTTATTTTTTTTTAAACATTATTAAAATTTTATCAATTTACTACATTACAAATGTCATTATTTTGCTCACTTTTAGGCCATTCCCTTGTATCAATTTGTTCCTTGTTTATCATTCAATTATGTTCTTGTTCATACACTGCAGTTTCCCTCACTATGTATTCTGTCCTTGGACAAACTGTCACTTATTTTTCATCCTGACTAGGTGTTACCGTGTTTCCCTGAAAATAAGACCTCCCTCAAAAATAAGACCTAGCAGGAGTTTTCAGGGAGGCTTAAATATAAGACATCCCCCGAAATATAAGACATCCCCCCCAGCTGCGGTCAATAATGAAGTGTCATGCAGCGGTGAAAAAATTAAAGAATCCTGCAGGATACTTCATTATAAACAGCAGACACCCCCTAAAGAAAGAAGAGAGAAGACCCTGCGATCATACTCACCAGATGTTGGAGCAGGTGAGTGCATCAAGGTCCTGCGGCGGAACATGCATGCACACACACATCATATCACACACACACACACACACACACACACACACACACACACACTACAGATTGCATCCACACACTCACCACATCTAGCGATATCGCTTGCTTCTCGGCAGTGATACTGTGCAGTGCAGTGACCTTCCAGGACCTACCGGAGGATCACATGACCAGAACCATGTGGTATCTCCGGATGTTGTGAGTGTGTGCGCGCGATTGTAACGGTATGTGCGATATCATGAGTGTGTGTGTGTATGCGATCGGATGTGTGCGTGTATGCTGTCTGATGTGTGAGTGTGTGTGAGTGTTTGCGATTGGATCTGTGAGTGTTGGCAGGAGGCAGAGGAGGACGGTGTGCAGTGTGGCGCCCTGGACTAGCCAGGTCGTCACAGATAACACACAAACACCCCCACCCCCATTAGAAGGGGACACCAACCAAACACAAAACCCTTGTTGCCTCCCTCCAGTGTCTGATTTCCACACCAGGTGGGGCGGAGCCAAGCGGTTGGCCCCACCCACCGAAGAGTTCACAGGCCTGGAGGCAGGAAAAGTGTCAGAACAGTTTAGGAGTTTGAAGTGAGAGGAGCAAGCACTTGGGTGTCTGGGTTTGTGGCCCAGGCACTGACAGCAAGGTTGGCAGACGGTGGTGGCCGTCTGCAGGAGTGGTGGAACAACGCGGAACCGTAGGACCGGGGTCGGGCGTTGGCCCGCCGGTACCGACCGGGGAGCGAAGTGAAGCCAGCACACAGGCAGGGCCATCGGACCCCGACCAGGCTTGGAGCCACCGACAATAGTCAAATCCGAATGTGACCGGAACCCCAGGGGTTTTCTAACAGCAAAAGTCCCGATTGACCGTGAGGGTATATAGCTACCGCCTAAGGCTAGAGACCCAAGGGCCAGCGCCTGCGGGCAAACGGGCTCCTCCGGTACCCATACACCGGGGAGCGGACTACCGTTGGGGATCCATAGTAGTCAACTGAGAACATCAAGGTGCAGGGAAAGACAGCTGCCATCACCTGTCCAGGGAGAGACACGGCAGCCGGCTGCGGGACCCGTCCATCCAGCCGTTTGGTTTACCGAGGACTTTGTACATTTCTTACTGAGTGAGTACACCCGTGCCATACGGCACCACGCCGTGCTGTCCCTGCAACCCTGCACCTCACCAACCCTGCCTCCCCGTCACATCATCGGGCCCCGGGACCACCGACCCCTACCCACGGAGGGGGAAAACAACATCCCAGCTGTTCCCTACCATCGCTCCCGGGATCCCCGTCACCAGCAGCGGTGGTGCCCATCTTCACCACGACCCGTAGGTGGCGTCACGGACTAAATCCCCCAAACCAACCACCCCTTTCACTCATGGGCGAGGAGCGCCGCTCGAGTCCCCGGATCCGGCCACTCTCAAGCCACCGAGCAGCAGCAGCAGCCGCAGCAGCGCCGGACCCGAGCGTTAACGAGAGTGCAGCAGCGGCGGCGTCCTCTCCGCCCGCGACAGCAGCACAGGTGCTGGGAGCGCCCACCGGAGAGCACAGGGAGGAATGATGTCAAACCTGTGTGTGTGTGTCTGTGTATGTATGCTGTCTGATGTGTGATTGTGTTCTGATGTGTGAGTGTCGGCCAGACGCAGGGGAGCACAGTTGCTGGCAGATCACAGGAAGAAATGATGTGGAATGTGATGTGCGTGTGCGTGTGTGTGTGTGTGTGATCTGATGTATGCGAGTGTCAGTCAAATGTAGGGGAGCACAGCTCCTGGGAGATCACAGGGAGAACTGTAAGCTAGATACTAATATATTATAGACCCAACAACAGAGATATTGAATAACAAGAAAAGGGTCCAGGAGAAATACACAATCCAACGTATGGAACAAGAAAACTCTCCTAAAACGTAACTTTTAATATAGTGAATCAATAAAAGTGACACAAGTCACATAAAATCGTGAACATAAAAAAACACACTCACTACTCTCCCATAGCAGGGGAAACCCAGTGTATGCGTACTGCATAAAGACAAACAAACCCCGTGAAGTGGCTAAATTCACAGTGGTATTTAACTCCCATATATACCCGTGATGGAGTTCACCACCCAAACAACAGGGAAAAACCGGGATTGCTTGCAAACTAGATGAGATCTAAATCACTTTTGATCACTAAAATCATGTCCAAACTGATACGCGTCTTATATAAATAGATATGAAATATGGAAAGATCTCACCCAGTTCACTTATCGGATATAATCCATTTCATAATATTTATGCATGACCGACTCTCTCCTTCTTAGTCATCGTCATAATCATTTTTTGGAAGAAATGGGTCAGATTCTGCGGATCAGGGTATACTTCCTCCTGTCATCGCATCATGTGTGGATTGATGAGGTGACTCCCGACACGTTTCGTCATCCCTTTACTCATCAGGGGAGTCTTTACCAGTCACCATAAGGCCCGTTTCACACGTCAGTGAAAAACACAGACGTTTTTCACTGGCGTGTAAAACACGCACATGTCCCTGCGTGTGCCGTGAATCTCGGCACATGTGGGTTGTCTAAGTGCAATCCGGGCTCCGTTCTCCGTGGCCCGTGATTGCACTTAGAGATTCACTCACCTGCGCCCGCTCCCGCTCTCCGTGGTGCTGAATCCTCCCGCGGTGCAGCATCCGGCCGGCGCTGACCCCTGCAGGAGCTACTTCCGGGTCGGCTGTGTCGCGCATAATGAATATGCGCGACAGTAATCAGCCGGCTTAGAAGCAGCAGGGAGGACGGGCTGCAGAGGACATCACTGGACGCCGGGTGAGTTAAAATGTTTTTTATTTTAAAAGCACGTTTTTTTCTGGCACGTGTTTCACGGACCACACCACTGCACGGTCCGTGGGACATCAGTGATGCCAGAAAAAAATGGACATGTCTCCGTGCGGCAATCACGCACACGCGGGTACGCCGCATGGAGACACGTGCAGTGAAAAATCACTGACGTGTGAGCAGACCCATTCATTATAATGGGTCTGCGTATGTCAGTGATTCTGGTACGTTTAAAAAAAAGCACAAACGTCCCAGAATCACTGACGTGTGAAAGGGGCCTAATAGTGTCTCCCATCACAGCAACATCATGGGTTTTGCCACACAAACGAGCTCATATAATCCACGTGTGTGTATGAACAAACACTGCCGGTTTCCCCTGCTATGGGAGAGTAGTGAGTGTGTTTTTTTATGTTCAAGATTTCTACTTCTCTGTCTTTCACATTCTCTCATTGTAATACTTTTACTTGGCTGTAATTATATATATATATATATATATATATGTGGAGCCCTACAGGTGCGGTGCAGCAGTGTATTACCCTTAGGGACTCCACGGGATGGGACGGTCTGGTCACAGGTAGGGAACCTTCGGTTTGGGATACGTCGTGACGCCACTCTCAGAATTGCGGTCAGTAAGGACCGCCACTGCAGGTTAAGGGATGCCTGGGGCTGATGGTGGGTGCAGTAGGTTGTAGTAGCCTCCTGAGAGTAAGGCAAGCCCCAGGTCCCTGTGTATGGGGGTGGGACCACAGGTCGCAGAATGACTCAAACACAGTCCAAGAAGTCTTTTAACGTGTTTACTCACTGTTTAGAGGTCACGGTGAGATGCCCGGGCGACACTGTGATAACCAGGTGGAACCAGGAATTCCAGGAGGCCGTTCTGAGGGTAGCTGTCCGCTCGCCCTCCTTGCACTCTTTTTGTTTGGGAGGATCCCTTGCTTGAAGCGTGGTAGGACTCCTCCAGGGAAGCTGTTACTACCCTGCTCCCCTCTCTCTGGCCCGTCTGCCGGCAGCGTGGCCTTGGTGGGATGGCTTCTGGCCCTGTCCCCTTATGGGCCTGGTGATTGCTGCTTGGCTCGAGCTCTGTGTAGTAGTGGTGAGGGCATAAAGTACCCCCCACCTGTAGGTTAAGCAGCTCTGGATGATTTGCTGCCTGTACTGGGGATCTGTTTCCCCTTGCGTGCTCGGATACCAGGATCTCCGTACTCAGCCACCCCTCTCTCTGGATGTCTTTCAGGCCGACCCACGGTACCCTTTCTCCCCCGCTTTCAGCTACTGCACTCCTCAGGACCCGTCTAACACCAGAGACCCTCTGCTCCCTTCCACACACTTCAACCTCCAGCTCCCGACTTTTCTCACTTCCTCTCTGCCCTGCTTCTTAGCAACCAGCCTCTGAACACACCCCCTAGCTGGGAATTGAAAGTTAACCCCTACTGGCTACCCAAGGGTCCCTTCTTGTGGTGTGGGAGACCTGGTCACTATGTGTTTGTGTGTGCACCTCATCCTGGCCTTTGGAAATTACCTGGAAGCATTGTCCCCGCATGGGTGCAATACTCTGTGGTGCCTGACCGGGTCAGGGGCGCCACATTCCCCCTTAGTTATCATCAGCACGTCCTCGGGCTGCAAAGACAAGAGAAAAAGGTAAATACAAACTTTTCCCACGCAGGGGCAATTATTTACATTTAAACATACCAGGTACCATTCCACCACCAACCACCCACATGTCCGAACCCCACCCAAAAACCTCCAGGAGGTAGGTCGCCGGTCCTTTTGGTGACCAGGGCTGGGCCATCACATTCCCCAGACCTTTCCTCCAATCTTCCTCTCCTGAGGAGAGTGGTGTAAGGTAGGCCCCATAAACAGGCGTACCCGCTTCCGAGTGTTGGAGGGCAGGCCCCATAAACAGGCGTGCCCCCTTGTTGGTACAGAGCCATGCCCCTCAACAGGCAGACTCTGTGGTTGATACCAAGGAGGTAACTTTTTACAATGCAAAAGTTTGTGGTTAAAGCCAGTTCATAACCGGTGGTCCATTTTTTTAAAATGCACGTGAACTAGTGTAAAGAAAACATTTTAAAGAGGTCTCACAATAGTCCTTGTGGGCACATTTCACTTAAACGTTACTTAACTTTAAACAGGTGAAACATTACATTTCATACCGTCACTTTGAACTAAACTGTACTTTCTCTATAGCGTAATGGGAGCTGACCAAAGTTGCTGCGGGTTGATCTACGCAGTACTATACTGTCATCTGTCTGAGGTTGTGTCCTCCCACCCGATGTATGTGTCTCAATGTGAATAATAGGTGTACTAGGTATTGATACCAGTGCATGGTCTTCTGCTTCAGCTACATTTGGCTCTTCCAGGTTCTGGACAGGTTCTTCTGGTTCTCTTACTTCTCTAGATTGAGGGAATGTAATGACTGGAATAACTACTGCTCCATTGTATTGAGGCCAACTTGCTGGGAAATCTCCAAGTACAGTATGGATCATCTTTTCTTTTGGTTCTTGAACTAGCAAAGGGTTGGGAATTTCTTCAGGGGTTCTTAATTGTTCAGGACATTTCTTTAGGCGATCTCTAGAAACGACAGCTGTTGTTTTTCCTCCATCCTTGCTGATACGGCATGTCTTTTCATTGCTAAGCGTCGATGGTAACACAATATAGGGTTCTTCTTCCCAGTGATTGTCAAGTTTATGATGTCTTCTCTTTCTCTTGAGAACTATATCTCCTGGCATCAAAGGAACAGCAGGTGCTTTCCGATTGTAGGCTTTTTCTTGTTTCTCACGCTGCTGAGTCAGGCTTCGCTCCACACACTCTTGTACTTTCTTGTATTGGGCTTGGCGGTTGGAATCCCAATCAGCACCTTGTAGATGGTCTTCAGGGGTCTCAACTCCCATTTCCAGATCTACTGGCAATCTCCCTGGTCTGGCCCTCATCAGGTATGCCGGTGTGCAGTTCGTGGAACTCACAGGGATGTTGTTATACATGTCCACTAGATCGGGCAGTTTTTCCGGCCACTGACTTCGTTCTTCTAATGGGAGAGTCTTCAGAAGGTCGAGAATGATGTGGTTCATTTTCTCACACATGCCATTGGTCTGAGGATGGTAAGGTGTGGTACGGATCTTCTTGCAGCCGTAAAGGTTACAAAACTCCTTAACCCTTTCACGACCGGCCGATTTTTCGCTTTCCGTTTTTTTTTTTCGCCATTCTTTTTCTGAGAGACGTAACTTTTTTATTTTTCAGTCAATATGGTCATGTGAGGGCTCATTTTTTGTGGAACGAGCTGTACTTTTAAATGAAACCATCAGTTTTACCATATTGTGTACTAGAAAATGGCAAAAAAATTCCAAATGCTGAAAAATAGCAAAAAAAGTGCGATAGCACTATGGTTTTTGAGATATTTTATTCACTGTGTTCACTATATGGTAAAACTGATGTGTGGGTGTGATGCCTCAGGTCAGTGCGAGTTCGTAGACACCAAACATGTATAGGTTTACTTTTATATAAGGGGTTAAAAAAAAATCGGAAGTTTGTCCGAAAAAAGTGGCGCACGTTTTACGCCATATTCCGTGACCCGTAGCGTTCTCATTTTTCGGGATCTTAGGCTCCATGACGGCTTATTTTTTGCGTCTCGAGCTGACGTTTTTAACGGTACCATTTTTGCGCAGATGCTACGTTTTGATCGCCTCTTATTGCATTTTGCGCAAAAGTTGTGGCGACAAAAAAACGTCGTTTTGGCGTTTGGAATTTTTTTGCCGCTACGCCGTTTACTGATCAGATTAATTGATTTTATATTTTGATAGATCGGGCGTTTCTGAACGCGGCGATACCAAATGTGTGTATATTTTTTATTTTTTTAACCCTTTAATTTTCAATGGGGCGAATGGGGGGTGATTTGAACTTTTAGGTTTTTTTGTTTTTTTTTAATTTTTTAAAACTTATTTTTTAACTTTTTTTTTTTATTTTACTAGTCCCCCTAGGGGGCTATTGCGATCAACATTCCGATCGCTCTGCAGTATCTGCTGATCACAGCCACAAGGCTGTAAACAGCAGATACGCTGTCTTTCTCTTTTGCTGTGCCCCGGGCACAGCGAAAGTGAAACCAAGTCATGTGTAGTACAGGAGTCATCACATGACCCTGTGCTACCATGACAACTATCGGGAGTCACGTGATCGCGTCACGTGACTTCCGGTTTCGGGTGGTAAGTAAATGCTTACCGCAATCGCGCTTATAATGGCGCTGTCATGTATTGACAGCGCCATATAAGGGGTTAATCGGCACGAGCAGATAACGATTCTGCTCGTGCCTAGCAGGCACACATCTCAGCTGTGAAAATCAGCTGAGATGTGTGCCGATCGCGGCATGCTGCCGCCGGAGGACCGCGGGCAGTAAGATTATGTCATTTAGGACGTAATTTTACTGCCCGCGGTCGTTAAGGGGTTAAACACTTCAGCTTCAAAGGCTGGTCCTTGGTCAGTGAGCACTTGGTCTGGATAGCCATGTGGTCGACAGAAATGTGTCTGGAATGCTTTGGCTGCAGTCTGACCGGTCAAGTCCTTGACTGGTACTACCACCAGGAATCTGGAGTAGTGGTCAACCATAGTGAGAGCGTAGTTGTAGCCTTGTCTGCTGGGTGCCAACTTTACATGGTCCAGGGCCACGATCTCCAGGGGCCGTTTAGTTTGGATTGGCTGGAGTGGTGCTCTCTGGCTGGGCTGGTCTTTTCTTCTAAGATTGCAGGGCCCGCAGTTTCGACACCACTTCTCTAGGGCAGATCTCATGCCCACCCAGTAGAATCTTACTTTAAGTAGGGCCTCCAGTTTCTTCCAACCAAAGTGGCCTGCACCATTGTGATAGGCTTCTAGCACCATCCTCGTATCCTTCTGTGGTACAATCACTTGCCACACCTTCTCATGCGTCCTCGGGTCAATGATGCTCCTGTAAAGTTTGTCTTGATAGATGAATAATCGACCCCTCTCCTTCCATAGGTACTGTGCCTCAGGTGGGGCTCCTTTGTCAAGGCTGGCGCCAGGCTGGTTGATCAGTTTCTTTACCAAGCCTACCGCTGGATCATTTTCCTGGGTCTCCTTCCAGTTGTAGTGAGGTAGTGGGTTCAGGGTCACCTCTTGGCGGTTGGCACGCAACTGCCGACACTGTTTTGCTCCATGGCGATGGAACGCTGGCAGCTCAATCTCTTCAAGATCATCTACATCTTCACCCTCGTCTGCTAGGTGAGGCATCCTGGACAGAGCATCTGCATTGCCGTTCTTGCGGCCAGCTCGATACTTGACAGTAAAGTCATAATTCGCCAGTCGGGCTACCCAACGCTGCTCCATGGCACCCAATTTAGCAGTATCCAAGTGGGTCAGGGGGTTGTTGTCCGTGAAGACAGTGAATTTGGTGGCTGCCAGGTAGTGCTTGAACCGCTCTGTGATAGCCCATACCATGGCCAGGAACTCTAGCTTAAATGAGCTATAATTTTCTGGGTTTCTTTCAGTAGGCCTGAGCTTCCTGCTGGCGTAAGCAATCACACGCTCTTTGCCTTCCTGCACCTGTGAAAGCACTGCTCCCAGTCCCACATTACTGGCATCTGTATACAGTACAAATGGTAGACTGTAGTCAGGGTAGGCTAGGATCTCTTCACCCGTCAAGGCCCCTTTCATTTGTCTGAAGGAGTGTTCTTCTGCTTCTCCCCAGTGAAATGGCGGGCCGGAGGTCTTTCCTTTCTTCTTTGGGTGGCCTACCAGGAGCTCTTGCAAAGGCGCTGCCATTTTCGTGTAGCCCTTGATGAACCTTCTGTAGTAGCCTACCAAGCCGAGGAACTGACGTACCTCCCGAACGGTAGTAGGTGTGGGCCATTCCTGGATGACTGTGACCTTCTCTGGGTCCGGTGCTACTCCTTCTGCACTGACCACGTGACCTAGGTACTGGACCTTTGGCTTCAGTAGATGGCACTTGGATGGTTTCAGCTTCATTCCATATCGGGATAGCGCTTCAAAGACTTCAGCCAGGTGTTTCAGGTGGTCCTCGTAGGTCTTGGAGTACACGATGACATCATCCAGGTAGAGCAGGACGGTCTCAAAGTTGAGGTGCCCTAGGCAGCATTCCATAAGCCTCTGGAAGGTCCCGGGGGCATTGCAGAGTCCAAATGGCATGCTGTTGAACTCACAGAGGCCCATTGGGGTGGTGAAGGCCGTCTTCTCCCGATCTTCCTCTGCTACAGATACTTGCCAGTAGCCACTAGTAAGATCTAGGGTAGAAAAGTAGTTGGAGGTTTTTAAGGCAGCGAGGGATTCCTCTATCCTTGGCAAAGGGTAGGCATCCTTGTGTGTTATCTGATTTATCCGTCTGTAATCCACACACATCCTCATCGTGCAATCCTTCTTCCTCACCAGGACTAGGGGAGCTGCCCAGGGGCTGCAACTGTCCCTTATGACTCCTGCCTCCTTCATGTCCTTCAGCATGTCCTTTGTGCGCTGGTAATGGGCTGGTGGAATAGGCCTATGTCTTTCCTTAATGGGAGGATGACTGCCTGTGGGTATGCGATGTTGCACCCCTTTGATCCTACCAAAGTCTAGTGGGTTCTTACTAAAGACCTGCTCGTATTCCCGCACGACCCTGTAAACCCCATGTTTCCGGTAGACGGGTGTAGAGTCAGTCCCCACGTGTAGTTTCTGGCACCAGTCCTCTAACTGCTTTTGGGAGGTCTCATCCTCTGTTGAGTCAGCTTGTGTCAGGGGACCTACAGGTGTTATGGCGTCATCTGAGCATGTAAACAGTTTGGCTATGGTAGCGTACCTTGGTAGTCTGGCTTCCTCCTCCCCACAGTTCAACACTCGTACAGGCACTCGTCCCTTGTGTACATCAACTACCCCCCTGGCTGTCAGAATCGTGGGCCAGTGGTCTGAATGAGTGGGCTCTAGTACAGCCTGGTAATCTTGTCCTCTGAGACCTACCGCTGCTCTACACCACATCATCATTTCACTCCGTGGGGGTATCACAATGGGGTTAGCATCCATCACCCGTACACTACCAATCTCACCGCCAGTCTGTTTTACCTGTTGCTTCCTCAGAATGATTCGGATCTCTTTTTGCAAGGCTCTTTGCGACCTGCCCTCAGCACCTTCAACAATCTGGTGAAGCAACAACAACACTTCCCCTAGGCAATTTTCTATGACATTAGTGCCTAAAATCATTTGCGGGTTCCTTTCTCTAATATCAGTGTCCACAACAATCAGTCCTTGTCCCTTCATTTCCTGCCTTCTAACCTTTATGGTTACCTCCTTGACCCCAATCTGGTCTATAGGTTGTCCGTTGGCAGCATAGATGGTGAGGGAGGGGTCCGGTGGTCAGAGATCGTCGTCCGACCAAAACCTACGATACAGGACATACGGGATCGTGGTTACCTGAGAGCCGGTGTCCAATAATGCCGGGGTAGGGATCCCATCCAGGGCGATGGACAGGACAGGACATCCACCCACGTACTGACCACGGCAGCGGCCTGGGCCTGATCTTCTTAATCCTGAGGACTGGCCCTCGGCCCCAGGTTTGGCTCGTTTAAAGGGCAAGCCCTTGCATAGTGACCTGCCTCCTGGCAACGACGACAGATGGGTTGTCCAGATGAGTCATAGCGATCACTGCTCCTGCCTCGGGTTGTAGGACCTCTTCTCCTCCGCATCCAAGGGACGTCCTCTGGGCTGTCAGCTAGCAGGATCCGATGAGGGACTTTGGTTTCTGAGGGCAACTGCATTGCTTTCAGGATTTGTGCGACGTCCTTAGTGAGCTGTTGCACCTGGGAGGATAGTGTATTTATAGTCTCTGCTGACGCGTTGAGTCCTTTTGCAGTTACCAGGGACTGCGAGGAGGATTCCGCTCCTGCAGCCGTGGAACTGGCAGGCCATGCTGGTGCGACGGGGTCTGTGTCCACAGGAGGTTGGAGTGCCTTCACTGCCCTGTCTTTCAGAATGGCAAAGTCCACGTCCGGGTGTTCCAGGGACCACAGCTTCATCTGCTTCCCATCCTCAGGAGAGCGCAGGCCCCGCAAGAATTGTTCCTTCATCATCCGGTTTCCTTCCTGATCACTGACAGGGTCCACCAGCTTGAGAGCCCGTAGTGCAGCCTGCAGCCTGAGGGCATAGTCTCTTATACTATCTTGGGGCTTCTGACGGCAGTTATAGAAGTCCGTCCTCAGCTCTCCCTCTGTGCGGTGTTCAAAAGCAGCTGCTAGTTTGGCAAAGATGGTCTCAACAGAGCCCCGGTCATCATTGGTCCAGGACTCAGCTTCCAATTCTGCTGCTCCAGTCAATTGTCCTAGCACCACAGCGGCCCTCTGCTTACCAGTCATCGCGTGCATGTCTAGCAGGGTGTTGATCTTCTTCTTAAACCCGGTCAGCGTGTCTATTTTACCGGCGTATTGGGGCAGCCATTGCGCTCCTGGGACATACAGTAAGGAAACTGGCATTATGGGGGAGACTTCGGCCGGCGCGGCTGCGACCGCGGCACCGGCACCGGGCGCTGCTGCGTCCAGCGCGACGGGGGCTGGCATCGCTTGGGCTGCGTCGCCCTGACCAGGGGCATTACCTCCTGCAGCGTCCATTTTTCTTCAAAAAATCTGCGCGCTCCCTTTCCACTTCCTGGGTCAGTACGCTCTCTGAATTGTGGGGATTCTGGGGCGGCCACACCTCTTCGTGGGCGGTGCTCTTCTCCCTCGCGCGGGCTGCAGCGCGCGCTTCTGAAGATGGCAATATGGCGGCGGTTCGATTTTTGCGGTCGGACCTCTGAGGCGCACGGTCACCTGTCTGAACAGGTCTAGTCCAAATCCTGTTCGTGACGCCAGATCTGTGGAGCCCTACAGGTGCGGTGCAGCAGTGTATTACCCTTAGGGACTCCACGGGATGGGACGGTCTGGTCACAGGTAGGGAACCTTCGGTTTGGGATACGTCGTGACGCCACTCTCAGAATTGCGGTCAGTAAGGACCGCCACTGCAGGTTAAGGGATGCCTGGGGCTGATGGTGGGTGCAGTAGGTTGTAGTAGCCTCCTGAGAGTAAGGCAAGCCCCAGGTCCCTGTGTATGGGGGTGGGACCACAGGTCGCAGAATGACTCAAACACAGTCCAAGAAGTCTTTTAACGTGTTTACTCACTGTTTAGAGGTCACGGTGAGATGCCCGGGCGACACTGTGATAACCAGGTGGAACCAGGAATTCCAGGAGGCCGTTCTGAGGGCAGCTGTCCGCTCGCCCTCCTTGCACTCTTTTTGTTTGGGAGGATCCCTTGCTTGAAGCGTGGTAGGACTCCTCCAGGGAAGCTGTTACTACCCTGCTCCCCTCTCTCTGGCCCGTCTGCCGGCAGCGTGGCCTTGGTGGGATGGCTTCTGGCCCTGTCCCCTTATGGGCCTGGTGATTGCTGCTTGGCTCGAGCTCTGTGTAGTAGTGGTGAGGGCATAAAGTACCCCCCACCTGTAGGTTAAGCAGCTCTGGATGATTTGCTGCCTGTACTGGGGATCTGTTTCCCCTTGCGTGCTCGGATACCAGGATCTCCGTACTCAGCCACCCCTCTCTCTGGATGTCTTTCAGGCCGACCCACGGTACCCTTTCTCCCCCGCTTTCAGCTACTGCACTCCTCAGGACCCGTCTAACACCAGAGACCCTCTGCTCCCTTCCACACACTTCAACCTCCAGCTCCCGACTTTTCTCACTTCCTCTCTGCCCTGCTTCCTAGCAACCAGCCTCTGAACACACCCCCTAGCTGGGAATTGAAAGTTAACCCCTACTGTCTACCCAAGGGTCCCTTCTTGTGGTGTGGGAGACCTGGTCACTATGTGTTTGTGTGTGCACCTCATCCTGGCCTTTGGAAATTACCTGGAAGCATTGTCCCCGCATGGGTGCAATACTCTGTGGTGCCTGACCGGGTCAGGGGCGCCACATATACATCTATACACATTTATTTTTACTCTGCATTATACTCTTATAATGTCCACTAATTTGATACCTTTTTTTGAATGTTTATCACTCAAATTTTATTTATTAATTTATTAATTATCATCTGAATGTATTAATAAAACTCCCAATTTATTAATCTATTGATTTTATCTATTTGATAATTTTTATTCCCCTTCACATGAGAACATTCCCTGCACCAGACTCTTCTGGCTCTCATCATCCCTTGTACTTTCTACACTCACAGCAATAGGAAACATTTAGGCTATGTGCGCACGCTGCATGTTTGTAGTGACCACAAAGATGCATGTTGTTGGTCCCAAAAAAAACCCTCTTCATTGGCACGCATTTCTTGCCGTGTTTTATTACAGCGTTTTTTGTCCAGTGCATTTTTTAAGTCAAATCTATTGACTGGAAGGATTCAAAAACGCAGAAAGAATTGACATGCTGCAGCTTTAGGGTAAGTTCACACAGTGCGTTTTTGCGCGTTTTTCGGGTGCGTTTTTTCTCAGAAAACTGCATGACTTTGCTTCCCCAGCAAAGTCTATGAGTTTTCATGTTTGCTGTCTGCACACAGCGTTTTTTTTAGCTGCGTTTTTGTGGTGCACAGAAAAACGCAGCATGTCAATTATTTTTGCGTTTTTCACTGCGTTTTCCACCCATTGAGTTCGATGAGATGCTCAAAAACGCAATGAAAACAGCAAATTGCAAATATAGCTGCGTTTTAGTGCATTTCTATGACTAAATACGCAGCTATAAACGCAAGGGGTGGGCAGTAAAGTGACGTGCACAGGAAGAGGATTCCTTCTGTCAGTAAATACAGAAGCGTGAATCCTCCCGGTACCGTCACCGCTGCGTCCACATCCAGTCCTGTGCATGTCAGCTCCCGTGCGGCGCCATGTACAGGTAGGAGATGGAGGCAGCTGTGAAATCAAAAGTGAACAGCAGGTAAAAAAAATGTCATACTCACCTGTCTGCAGACTCCCGGTGCCATGCCCGCTCCCAGCTCCTCTCCCGGTACCGCCGCTCCGGCTGTGTGCAGACGGCTGGGACACCTCCGATAGCTGCAGGACCTGGCGCTGATCACCTGATGCGGTCACCTGACACAGCAGCTGATTGTAAGTCTCGCGGTGACGCCGGCACCAGGCCGGTTTAACCTGTCAGCGGATGCCGTCAGGAGACTTCATCCCTGATTACCGGCAGCTCCTGCAGCGATCGGACGGGATCAAACTCCGCTCCAGGAGCTGCCGGTAATCAGCACATAAGTGAGTATTTTTTTTTTTTTTGCACTGATGCATCATCTGATTGTATAAACGGCTTTTATACAATCAGCTGATGTGTGATGTGATTCACATCCTGGAACCTGACACATCATCTGATCACTTTGCCTTCTAGCAACCAGCAAACCGATCAGATGATATTGGATCCGGATTGGACGGTGCGGGACCCTTGACCCAGGAGGGGGGTTCTTTATTTCAATAAAGATGGAGTCACTAATTGTGTTGTGTTTTATTTCTAATAAAAATATTTTTCTGTGTATTGTGTTTTTTTTTTTTATCTTTACTAGAAATTCATGGTGGCCATGTCTAATATCGGCGTGACACCATGAATTTCGGGCTTAGGGCCAGCTGATAATATACAGCTAGCCCTAACCCCATTATTACCCAGCAAGCCACCCGTCACCAGGGCAACTAGAAGACTTGGATACAGCGCCAGAAGATGGCGCTTCTATGAAAGCGCCATTTTCTGGGTTGGCTGCGGACTGCAATTCACAGCGGGGGTGCCCAGAAAGCATGGGCACCCTGCACTGTGGATTCCAATCCCCAGCTGCCTAGTTGTACCTGACTGGACTCAAAAATTGGGCGAAGCCCACATCATTTTTTTTTTAAATTATTTCATGAAATTCATGGAATTAAAAAAAAAAGGGCTTCCCTATATTTTTGGTTCCCAGCCGGGTACAAATAGGCAGCTGGGGGTTGGGGGCAGCCCGTACCTGCCTGCTGTACCTGGCTAGCATACAAAAATATGGCAAAGCCCACGTCATTTTTTTTGTTTGGGGGGGCAAAGACATCCTGCATACAGTCCTGGAAGGAGGATGCTGAGCCTTGTAGTTCGACAGCTGCTGTCTGCTCTCCTGCATACACTATTGGATGGAGGATGCTGAGCCTTGTAGTTCTGCAGCTGCTGTCTGCTCTCCTGCATCCACTAGTGGATGGAGTATGCTGAGCCTTGTAGGTCTGCTCCCCCTGACTCTCCCTCCAGCATACAGTCCTGGAAGGAGCATGCTGAGCCTTGTAGTTCTGCAGCTGTCTGCTCTCCTGCATACACTAGTGGAGAATGAAGAACATATGGAAGAAGGAAATGACATTAGACCTTTTTTTTTTTTTTCAACAATCTTTAATGGCAATGTTCACTGATAAAAAAAACGCAGAAAAACGCAGTGAGCAAAAACGCACCAAAACGCGGTAAAAACGTTTTTTCATGCGTTTGTAAAGACGCTGCGTTTCTGTACGTTTTTAGCGCTAAAAAACGCACAAAAACGCAGCGTCAAAAAAACGCAGTGTGTGCACATAGCCTTATGGTCACCACAAAGACGCAGCCAACAAAAAATTGCAACATGCGAACAGCAAAAATGAAAACTCATAGACTTTGCTGGGGAAGGAAATGCATGCAGTTTTGGGACCAAAACTGCACTCAAAAAACTCGCAAAAACGCAGCAAAAAAACGCAGCATGCGCACAAGGCCTTACACAGCTTTGGTTGTATGCTTGTTTTTTTCTCTTTTTTTCTTTTTTTCATTCTTTAAGGTTTATGTTTTCCTTTTTTCCTGTTTATTACAATAATAATTTGAAATATACTTGAACTAAAGTGCATTCTATGTTAATTTGGTGCAGTTCAAATGTATTAGTTCATATGGGTATGTACCACCCCTGCAGCGGTCGAACCGCTCGGATCCGGGGTGTGATTACTCGTGGCTCGAGGGTCTCCAGACCCGAGAGCTAGGAGCCACACTCAAATGAAGAAGGGGCTATTTACAGGGGAGATATAAATATAGTTTGTGACGCCACCTGTGGTGTACGGTAATTGGGAGTACTGCAGCTGCTGTTGGGAGTACCCGGGGTGATGAAGTGGGACAGCAAGATGACGTGACCCTCCACGGGTAGGGAAAGGCCCCGGGACTCTGGATGGTGGTATGGGGTGCAGGGGGAGCGCAGGGCTGGTTGCAGAGGTTAATCTGGTACTCACTCAGCAATAAAGCAGACGCTGACAACAGGAAACCAAGTCTCTGTGTGCCGCTGCCCTCTTGGGGGAGCTCGTCCAGGTCCCGTCCCCTGCAGCACTGCCTCGTGGTCTGTGACCTGCCTCCTGGCACCGTATTTTTAGAGTGTCCTTTGTGGCCCGTCAGCTTGGAGCTTTCCAGGCCCTGCTCCCCACTGTGGCTAAGTAGAAGGGCTTGCTCTCAGGGGCTCATGCTTGGGATTTCCGTGGGCCATTTGCTTTGAAAGCCCTATCCCCCTCGTTGCGCTAGTGCCCTTGATCTCTGAGCTTCGTGGGAACAGTCCATAGAGGCCCTGTCCTCCACAGGTTAATTGCCGAGTTGCTTGAAGCTTCTCCCCGACTTAGGGTCCATGTACCCCGTCGTGCCTTCGGTCCCAGACCGGTGATTAATCTCAGGCTGCTGACCATCCTCCAAGACAGGTCCCAGGCACCTAGCCTCAATCCCCTGTGACCGGGGGTCCGACTCCTCTAGGTCCAAACCACCATCTGCGATCTAATCTGCTTCTCCCCTGGGAGCTACAACTCCCAGCTTCCTCAGAGCTCCTCACAGCTCAAGGGCTACTACTGCACTAACTTGACACCTCTCCCCTCCCTGCCTGACCCCTAGGTGGACGGCCCTATTCCAGCTTAAGCAGCTCACTGGTGTGGCTGAGAGGGTGTGGTGCAAAGTGGTATCTAGGATTTGTGAATGCTGGTGGAGGCAGTACTGCAGGGTAAGTTCCCAGAACCATGGGCGGTTGAGCCCTGCACGGGCAAAGAAAGATTGTGCAGAACCCTGTGACGACCTGACTAATCCAGGGCGTCACATTCCCCCTTGGTTAAACGTAGCTCGTTCCCGAGCTACAGGACATCCAGTGGTTTATTTTTAGTTAACTAGAAAAAGAGAGAAAAATAACATTTTTATTAACAATTCCTCATCCCTCACAGGGGAGGCACATCACTTAAACCAGAGGTCCCCAACTCCAGTCCTCAAGGCACACCAACAGTGCATGTTTTCAGGATTTCCTTAGTATTGCACAGGTGATAATTTAATCACCTGCAAAGGTGCTGAATCCAACACCCATGCAGTGCTAAAGAAATCTTGAAAACATGCACTGTTGGTGTGCCTTGAGGACTGGAGTTGGGAACCTCTGACGTTACATTTAAAACTTATGCGGGCTTTACACGAGACGATATATCGTGCAATATGTCGTCGGGGTCACGGTTTTCGTGACGCACATCCGGCATAGCGCACGACGTTGTCTCGTGTGACACCTCAGAGCGACGCAGTATCGCTCACAAATCGTGAGTCATGTACTCGTCGTAAACTTTCATAATATCGTTTATTTTCACAGGTGCAGGTTGTTCATTGTTTCCGTGGCATCACACTTTGCTCCGTGTGACACTACGGGAATGATGAACATAGCGTACCTGTGTCCCACGGCACCCGCCGGCTAAATGGAAGGAAGGAGGTGGGCGAGATGTTTACATCCCGCTCATCTCCGCCCCTCCACTTCTATTGGCCGGCCGCTGTGTGACGTCACTGTGACGCCGAACGTCCCTCCCACTTCAGGAAGTGGACATTCGTTGCCAACAGCGAGGTCGTCCGGAAGGTAAGTGCGTGTGACGGGGTTAAACGAGTTTGTGCGCCACGGGCAGCGATTTGCCCATGGCGCAAAAACGACGGTGGCGGGTACGATCGCTCGTGTTATCGCACGATAGATCGACTCATGTAAAGCAGGCTTTAGAGTTCATGTTTATTGATAGAACCCTGGGAACGCTACTGGTTGTAGTGGTAGTCGGTGCTCAGCCTACTCCACTGCAGCACCTTCCTTCGAGAGTCCATTCCCATCGTCCCTCTCCCTTCAACCCGCCATCCAAACAACCTGAAGCCTGCTGCTTCCTACTTGATTCCGTGACAGGGTTGAAGTCCTGGAGGCATAAAAGAAGACTCTGGTGGGCGCACATGGCGCAACTATATACAAAGAGCACAAATTCGTGCTGACTGCTGCCAGTCCCGCAGCCATGGTCCATGTTTAACGTTTTAGAAAATCAGGTGACTTTCCCGGATAATCACATTTTCATTCAAAACATTAGCAGCATTTTAAAAATTGTACTTATTACTTTTTTTCAGGAAAATAAACTAAGAAAAGCAATAAAAAAAAACACAGTATTAACATTTTAACTTTAGATAGCCTGGTACCGCTACCATTAATGCTTGTAATCCACGGCGGAAGCTGGCATAACCTTCTCATCAATCATGACAAGCCTTTTCACAACTAGGGCATACCAGCCCCACTCTCCACAATGCCGGGTATAGGAAACCACCTCTCCCGGTTCCAGGTTATGGCCCGGGTGCCCAATCGGGAGATGTTCCTCTACATCTCGTCGGGACACAAACACCCCAGCCATGAGGCCCTCTTCCCGGACAAACCCCCATCCTTGGTCGGAGTCAAACCGCTCCACAAGACCACTGTACCGCGGCCCTCTGACTCGGGAGGTGGCATTTCTCAGATGCTTTCTCTTTTTTGGTGCGGGCAGCAATCTCCCGTCGTCTCTGTTCTCAGGTCGTCATTTCCACATGCAGCTTCTGCTGTTGTCGTTCCCAGTAGGGGTCGTCAGTGTGCGGCCTCGCCTCCCTTACCGGTATGGGTTGTAGATGCACTTCAGCCGGGATCTCCACAGACTCTGCCTTGGTAGACAAAGGAACCGACTGCTCCGCAGCCGGGGACGCAGAGTCCTGGTGCTTCTCCCCTGGGAGCTACAACTCCCAGCTTCCTCAGAGATCCTCACAGCTCAAGGGCCACCACTGCACTGACTTGACACCTCCCACCTCCCTACCTGACTCCTAGGTGGGCGACCCTATTCCAGCTTAAGCAGCCAACTGGTGTGCTTGACAGGGTGTGGTGCAAGGTGTATCTAGAATTTGTGAATGCTGGTGGAGGCAGTACTGCAGGTTAGGTTCCCAGAACCATGGGGGTTGAGCCCTGCACGGGGAGAGAAAGATTGCGCAGAACCCTGTGACATCCTGACTAGTCCAGGGCATCACAGGAACACATTGCAGGATCTAGTGACTGATCCGGTAACTGTGCACCTTTTTTCAAAGTTCTGGCATTTATATAAGTATCCTGTGCTTGTCAAGAGGATGTACATCTGTGATTTCCCTGAGGAAGGAGACTGCGATCTCCGAAACACGTAGAACAAATCACTGTTTAAACTTTATAAGACTTTGGGATTCTTCACGGCAATGCGGATGGTTAACGCTTTCATTTCGCCCACAATAGTTTCTTTTCAAATGACACCTGACTTGGCAGAGGTAGGTTATAAGTGTTAGGGAGCACCCATATTTTGGTACACCTTGATGTGATTACATGACTTTTGTGCTCTTTGAACATAAAATCTTAACTTATTAACTTACATTTTTAACGTTTACAACATTATTTGAGTTCATTTACTCATTAATCGCAGTATACTGATGCATAGTGTATGTATATGCCACATCTATTATGTGAATAAATCATTGTCCAAAAGCAATTTATCCCAAAGGTCCAAGAGTAATTTAGTGATGAGCAATGCTTTTTCTATCATTATGGAGAGCATTTCATAGGGCAAGAATAATAATTAAGTGGTTCAGTAAGCAAAACTATATAATTTGGTTCAGGGGTGGAAATTTCATTGGTGCAACCTGTACGGCTGCACAGGACCCCAACAGGTTGGGGGGCCCATTTCTATCACCAAAGCAGGTGCAATTGTGCATTTTGATGAGCTTTTTGCCTGCAAGGGGCCCATATATTGTTCTTGCAAAGGGACCCTTTTCTTCTGTGTCCGACAGTGATTTGGTTTCATGGCAGAAAACTATCCAGATCTCAATCACATTGTGAACCTGTATTTAGTCTTCAAAAAGCAGGTGGATAAACAAAAACACAGAAATTCTGGTAAACTCCAAGCCCTGATTAGACAAGAATGGATTGTCATCAGTCAGGATTTGGCCCAGAAGTGGATATCTACCGTTTCCCCGAAAATAAGACACTGTCTTATATTTGTTTTGCACCGAAAAAAGCACTAGGTCTTATTTTCAGAGGGTGTCTTATTCTCGAGGAGACATGGTTTGGGGAAAGTTTACCCCCCACAAAAAGCAGACCCCCCCCTTCCCCGGATCATCATACTTACCAGCCCTGGGTGTCTGTATGGCTTCCAGATCTCCCAGCACGTCGCCCTCCCCTGTATCTGGCCGACACACATGCATCAGATCACACACTCACACATCAGATAGCATACACACGCAACATATCAATAATCTCCATACTACCAAGAATTAAACAGCAGTAGAACTCACTTTAACTCTTCATATACCTGTGATTTTCAGCAACCACCTCTATACATCGTAAACAACATGTGTGAATTTTGTATCCTTTAATCAGATACTGTATGCCATCCATACTATAGTGTCTCATTTTTTACTGCATTTAGTTATACATTTCTGAAAAACCTTCACCAGATATTAATTTGTGTATTGGCCAGCCTCACAGCACCGACCATATTGGTGTCTGCAGACCTATCCAACAGCCTAGGTAAGAGTCCAGTTACACCAGTATCTTGCGTCAGCTAGATTAATTCTCAACATTTTGTGTATGTGTGCAGCGCATTGGTTTCGTGTTTTTTCTTAGCCATTATATCTCCAGAAGATCAATTTGCATGTGACCTCCGGTTTACCAACTGCGGCTCCATATTTCTTTATAGTCAGTAAGTGCTTGAGCGCTGCTGTTTCCAACAGTCTTAAAGCATATACACACATATACAAACACACACATCAGATAGCATATACACAAATATATACACACATTCACACATCAGATAGCATATACACATATATACATACACTTACACATCAGATAGCATACACTCATATAGACAGACACACACACATCAGATAGCATATACACACATATACACACATATACATACACTCACACATGAGATAGCATACACTCATATAGACAGACACACACATCAGATAGCATATCATTCTTCTTCCCTGGGATCTCTGTGCTACATCAGATTACACTCACACATCAGATAGCATACACACACACACTCACACACACACATATCAGATTCCACATCATTCCTCCCTGTGATCTCCGGTGGGCACTCCAGGCAGCTGTGCTGCATGCCATCCTACCCTGCGTCCGGCCGACACTCACACATCCGATCGCATACAGTCACACATCCGATCGCATACACTCACACATCCGATCGCATACACTCACACACACTCACGATATCGCACATACCTGTACAATCGCACACACAATCACAACATCCGGAGATACCATGTGCTTCCAGCTATGTGATCCTTTCACAGGTCCTGGAAGATCGACTGCACAGCGTCGCAAGTCCTTACGCGCGCCGAGAAGCAAGTGATATCGCTGGATGTGGTTAGTGTGTGGATGCGATCTGTAGTGTGTGTGTGTGCGCATGTTCTCATGTGTGTGTGTGTGTGTGATCTGATTTGTGTGTGTTCCACCGCAGGACCTTGATACGCTCCCCTTCTCCCGGTCGGCGTCTGATGAGTATGACTGCGGGGTCTTCTTTCTTCTGTCTTCTCTCTTCTGGGGTGTCCGCTGTCTATAATGAAGTGTCCTGCAATGACTTTAACTTTTGTACCGCTGCAGAGACACTTCATTATTGACCGCAACTAGGTCTTATTTTCGGGGGATGTCTTATATTTAAGCCTTCCTGAAATAATTCTGCTAGGTCTTATTTTCGGGGGAGGTCTTATTTTCATGGAAACATGGTAGCTGTCAATGCGAAGGGTAGAAGTCTTGTAAAATAAAGACAACACTGTAAATATTGAGTCTTTACAGAAACTTGATGTATTTGTTAAAAAAAAGTGTAAAAACTTGAAAATGCTGATACTTCACTAACCATAGAAGCATCTGACTGACAGATCTAAAAATATTGAAACAGCAAACTTTGAGTTAACAAAACTAGTGTCAGTCTGAAACATTTGGCCAGAACAGTATAACTGTATATCTGCATCTATCTACAGTGGGGGAAAAAAGTATTTAGTTAGCCACCAATTGTGCAAGTTCTCCCACTTAAAAAGATGAGAGGCCTGTAATTGACATCATAGGTAGACCACAACTATGAGAGACAAAATGAGAAAACAAATCCGGAAAATCACCTTCTCTCATTTGGCAAGATTTTTTTGCAAATAATGGTGGAAAATAAGTATTTAGTCAGCTAAAAATGTGCAATATTTCTGGCTCTCACAGACCTGTAACTTCTTCTTTAAGAGGCTCCTCTGTCCTCTCCTCATTACCTGTAGTACTAGCAGCTGTTTGAACTTATTATCAGTATAAAAGACACCTGTCCACAACCTCAAACAGTCACACTCCAAACTCCACTATGGTGAAGACCAAAGAGCTGTCAAAGGACACCAGAAACAAAATTGTAGCCCTGCACTAGGCTGGGAAGAGTGAATCTGCAATAGGCGAGCAGCTTGGTGTGATGAAATCAACTGTGGGAGAAATAATGAGAAAATGCAAGACATACAAGACCACTGATAATCTCCGTCGATCTGGGGCTCCACGCAAGGTCTCACCCATGGGGTCAAACTGATCACAAAAACGGTGAGCAAAAATCCTAGAACAACACGAGGGGACCTAGTGAATGACCTGCATAGAACTGGGACCACCATAACAAAGGCTACCATCAGTAATACACTACGCTGCCAGGGACTCAGATCCTACAGTGCCAGACGTAACTGCTTACGCCAGTACATGTCCGGGCCCATCTGAAATTTGCTAGAAAACATTTGGAGTAACCAGAAGAGTATTGGGAGAATGTCATATGGTCTGATGAAACCAAAGTAGAACTCTTTGGTAGAAACACAACTCTTCGTGTTTGGAGGAGATAGAATGCTGAGTAGCCTCTGAAGAACACCATACCTACTATGAAGCATGGGGGTGGCAACATCATACTTTGGGGCTGTTTCTCTGCAAAGGGACCAGGAAGACTGATGCATGTACATGAAAGAATAAATGGGGCCATGTATCATGAGATTTTGAATGCATACCTCTGTCCTTCAGCAAGGGCACTGAAGATAAAACGTGGCTGGGTCTTTCAGCATGATAATGATCCCAAGTACACTGCCAAGGCAATTAAGCATATCAAGGTCCTGGAGTGACCTAGCCTGTCTCCAGATCTCCACCCCATTGAAAACCTTTGGAGGGAATTGAAAGTCCGTGTTACCCATCCCAGGCCCAAAACATCACTGCTCTAGAGGAGATCTTCATGGAGGAATTGGTCAACATACCACCAACAGTGTGTGCCAAGCTTATGAAGACTTACAGAAAACGCTTGAGCTCTGTCATTGTCAACAAAGAAAATATAACAAAATACAAATACTTATTTTCCACCATAATTTGTAAAATAAATCTTGCCAAATCAGAGAAGGGGATTTTCTGGATTTGCTTTCTCATTTTGTCTCTCATAGTTGCAAGCACAATTGCAAGTCTCTCGATCAATCGTCCTATCCAATCTTTCCCTTTTTTTATATATATATATATATATATATATATATATATATATATATATATATATATATATATATATATATATGTATATACTGTATATATACTAGCTTTTGAACCCTTTCCATGCCCTTGAGAACATCGTGTGCAGAATTATTAGGCAAGTTGTATTTTAGAGGATTTTTTTATTATTGATCAACAACTATGTTCTCAATCAACCCAAAAGACTCATAAATATCAAAGCTTAATATTTTTGGAAGTTGGAGTGGGATTTTTTTTTTAGATTTGGCTATCTTAGGAGGATATCTGTTTTTGCAGGTAACTATTACTGTGCAGAATTATTAGGCAACTTAATAAAAACCAAATATATTCCCATCTCACTTGTTTATTTTCACCAGGTAAACCAATATAACTGCACAAAATTTAGAAATAAACATTTCTGACGTGCAAAAACAAAGCCCAAAAAATGAGTGACCAATATAGCCACCTTTCTTTATGATTACACTCAACAGCCTACCATCCATAGATTCTGTCAGTTGCTTGATCTTTTAAGGGTTAACATCGTGTGCAGCAGCCACCACAGCCTTCCAGACACTGTTCCGAGAGGTGTACTGTTTTCCCTCCCTGTAGATCTCACATTTTATGAGGGACCACAGGATCTCTATGGGGTTCAGATCAGATGAACAAGGGGGCCATGTCATTATTTTTTCATCTTTTAGACCTTTACTGGCCAGCCACTCTGTGGAGTAGTTGGATGCATGTGATGGAGCATTGTCCTGCATGAAAATCATGTTTTTCTTGAACGATACCGACTTCTTCCTGTACCACTGCTTGAAGAAGTTGTCTTCTAGAAACTGGCAGTAGGTCTGGGATCTGAGCTTCACTCCATCCTCAACCCGAAAAGATCCCACAAGTTCATCTTTGATGATACCAGCCCATACCAGTACCCCATCTCCACCTTGCTGGCGTCTGAGTCGGAGTGGAGCTCTTTGCCCTTTACTGATCCAGCCTCTTGCCCATCCATCTGGCCCATCAAGAGTCACTCTCATTTCATCAATCCATAAAACCTTTGAAAAATCAGTCTTAAGATATTTCTTGGCCCAGTCTTGACGTTTTATCTTATGTTTCTTGTTCAAAGGTGGTCGTTTTTCAGCCTTCCTTACCTTGGCCATGTCCCTGAGTATGGCACATCTTGTGCTTTTTGATATTCCAGTAACGTTGCAGCTCTGAAATATGGCCAAACTGGTGGCAAATGGCATCTTGGCAGCTTCACGCTTGATTTTCCTCAATTCATGGGCAGTTATTTTGCGCCTTTTTTGCGCAACACGCTTCTTGTGACCCTGTTGGCTATTTGCCATGATGAAACGGTTGATTGTTCGGTGATCACGCTTCAAAAGTTTGGCAATATCAAGACTGCTGCATCCCTCTGCAAGACATCTCACAATTTTGGACTTTTCAGAGCCCGTCAAATCTCTCTTCTGACCCATTTTGCCAAAGGAAAGGAAGTTGCCTAATAATTAAGCACTAGTGATGAGCGAGTACAAAAAAGCTCGGGTGCTCGAAGCTCGGGCCGAGCCTCCCAAGATACTCGTGTACTCGGGCCGAGCAACAAGCCCAATGTTATCCTATGGGAGACCCGAGTATTTTTGTGAAATGACCCCCCGGCAGCATGGAGAAACCCTAAAAATGGCACAAAAGTCTCAGAAGAGTGCTCAAATGACATGGCAACAGCATGGGGAAGACCCCTTGAAGCATTTATCACTCAAAAGTCACAGCTGTGAACAATTTTGTCCGCATTTCACGCCATTTTTACGGACTCACCAGAAAACCTTCCAAAATGACCCCAAAATGATTTTTCATGGCAGAAATGTTAAGGGCACATACCCAATAGTGAGATAGAGCTGGTGTATGTTACTTTTTGAGATTAATACATGAAAGATTTTACGTGAAAACATTGTGTGGCACTCCGATGTCCCTGAGAAGAGACGTACATGAAGGCCTCTTGAGTCTAATGTGCCCATTTTGAGGAGGCTATAAGTCCCCTTACCTGGCAGCCAGACTGGCTTGCAAAGTCTCCTTAAGGAGAATAGTGTTCCCCCGTGGTCCCCACATAGCTTTCTCATGAGCCAGATCAGACACCCCCATACTTTGCACTGACGAGGGGCAAGCACCCCGAAACACCGTGTCTGCAAATTGGGATTCTGATCTGGCTTATATATCCTGAGTCATATTGCAAAGGATTGTCGAAAATCCACTTGTGACTTTTAGGATCGCTACTTCCAATAGGTGGCGCTGTGCTAGAGTTTGTCTCCTTTACTGGAGAGACAATTTGAATATTTCCCAGAGGGGCATTGCAGCTATAAGTCCCCTTACCTGGCAGCCAGACTGGCGTGCAAAGTCTCCTTAAGGAGAATAGTGTTCCCCCGTGGAATTTTAGGGGCATTGCAGCTATAAGTCCCCTTACCTGGCAGCCAGACTGGCTTGCAAAGTCTCCTTAAGGAGAATAGTGTTCCCCCGTGGTCCCCACATAGCTTTCTCATGAGCCAGATCAGACACCCCCATACTTTGCACTGACGAGGGGCAAGCACCCCGAAACACCGTGTCTGCAAATTGGGATTCTGATCTGGCTTATATATCCTGAGTCATATTGCAAAGGATTGTCGAAAATCCACTTGTGACTTTTAGGATCGCTACTTCCAATAGGTGGCGCTGTGCTAGAGTTTGTCTCCTTTACTGGAGAGACAATTTGAATATTTCCCAGAGGGGCATTGCAGCTATAAGTCCCCTTACCTGGCAGCCAGACTGGCGTGCAAAGTCTCCTTAAGGAGAATAGTGTTCCCCCGTGGAATTTTAGGGGCATTGCAGCTATAAGTCCCCTTACCTGGCAGCCAGACTGGCTTGCAAAGTCTCCTTAAGGAGAATAGTGTTCCCCCGTGGTCCCCACATAGCTTTCTCATGAGCCAGATCAGACACCCCCATACTTTGCACTGACGAGGGGCAAGCACCCCGAAACACCGTGTCTGCAAATTGGGATTCTGATCTGGCTTATATATCCTGAGTCATATTGCAAAGGATTGTCGAAAATCCACTTGTGACTTTTAGGATCGCTACTTCCAATAGGTGGCGCTGTGCTAGAGTTTGTCTCCTTTACTGGAGAGACAATTTGAATATTTCCCAGAGGGGCATTGCAGCTATAAGTCCCCTTACCTGGCAGCCAGACTGGCGTGCAAAGTCTCCTTAAGGAGAGACACCAATGAAAAAACCAGAGTATATAGCGAAAAAAATTTTTTAAAAACAGAATTATTTTATTGAAAATATTTTTTAAAAACCATTTATAATAGGAATATAAGAGAAAGGGGGGATTAATGCCACAAAACAATCCCTCCAAGAACCACATAAACTCACGTATGTGTATATCACAGTAAACCACAAATATTCACCAAAAATTGTAATTTCTCAATATATATAGTATGCTAAAAGCAAGAGAAAAAAACCCCTAGGAGAAAGTTTTTTGCACATCCACAATGGAAAATATTTTTGTGCAATTCCAAGGAAGGGAATATAAAGACTAAACAGTGGTTGTAAACCTCAAGTGATAGATGGTGATTGCACTTTCCCATAGAAAATATAAATATATATCAACAAGCAGATAAGGAGATGAAAATTGCCAATATGGCTTTTTCAGACAAAAGCATTTGTATTAAGATGAAATTCATAGATTCACTTGCCCATATAGGAGAAGATAAGAATGCCTTAAAAGGAGGTATACACAAGAGGGCAGTGAAATCTCAATTCAATTCAACAATGTATATTGCTAATGTCTTAGAAGAAATATATAAATGCTTGTTTAAGAATAAGGGGAAAAATGCCAGTCACAAAAATAGGAGGAAAACAATATATCGGATACACATGCAGTCAAAGAGGGTATTGTTACCAGACTGCCAAATACCAACGGAGAGTGGACGGAAGGATGATTACCCTGACGGCCGTTTCGCCTAGGGCTTCTTCGTGAGGGTAGCGAAGGGTGTACAGGAATGGAGTTTTATATCACTCACCTAAGTGGTAAACTCGGCGCTCATGACCGCGATTCCGGACCGGAAACACATGCTGCGGCGTCCGACGTCACTTCCGCCCGCTCTGAACATAGAGGGGAGGGAAGCAAGTAACAGGACGCGTAGGCATGGTAACGGTCACGTGAATCGCGGGCAGAGCGCACACCACCGGAAAAACAGTGTGCAACATGAATCGCCGCACCACTCCCAAAGGGGAGAGATGCAAATGCATGAGAAATTACAATTTTTGGTGAATATTTGTGGTTTACTGTGATATACACATACGTGAGTTTATGTGGTTCTTGGAGGGATTGTTTTGTGGCATTAATCCCCCCTTTCTCTTATATTCCTATTATAAATGGTTTTTAAAAAATATTTTCAATAAAATAATTCTGTTTTTAAAAAAATTTTTTCGCTATATACTCTGGTTTTTTCATTGGTGTCTTTCAACTCTAGAGTTAGCATTGTTGTGATTGGGCCAATAATTCGGTATTCTCCTTAAGGAGAATAGTGTTCCCCCGTGGAATTTTAGGGGCATTGCAGCTATAAGTCCCCTTACCTGGCAGCCAGACTGGCTTGCAAAGTCTCCTTAAGGAGAATAGTGTTCCCCCGTGGTCCCCACATAGCTTTCTCATGAGCCAGATCAGACACCCCCATACTTTGCACTGACGAGGGGCAAGCACCCCGAAACACCGTGTCTGCAAATTGGGATTCTGATCTGGCTTATATATCCTGAGTCATATTGCAAAGGATTGTCGAAAATCCACTTGTGACTTTTAGGATCGCTACTTCCAATAGGTGGCGCTGTGCTAGAGTTTGTCTCCTTTACTGGAGAGACAATTTGAACATTTTGAGGAAGTGAGTCTTTGTAGTATTTTCCTTTGCCAGGGCAGTCCAAAATTGTGAGGTTCACCAATGCCCCTGCATAGAGACGTGCATGAGGGCCTGTAAACTTGAAGTGCCCATTGTAAGGAAGTGGGTGTATTATAGTATAGCCCTTTGGCAGGGCAGCCAAAAATTGGGAGGCTCCACGTTGTCCCTGGATAGAGACGTGCATGAGGGCCTCAAAACATTAAGTGTCCATTGTCAGGAAGTGGGTGTATTATAGTATAGCCCTTTGCCAGGGCAGTCCAAAATTGTGAGGTTCACCAATGCCCCTGCATAGAGACGTGCATGAGGGCCTGTAAACTTGAAGTGCCCATTGTAAGGAAGTGGGTGTATTATAGTATAGCCCTTTGGCAGGGCAGCCAAAAATTGGGAGGCTCCACGTTGTCCCTGGATAGAGACGTGCATGAGGGCCTCAAAACATTAAGTGTCCATTGTCAGGAAGTGGGTGTATTATAGTATAGCCCTTTGCCAGGGCAGTCCAAAATTGTGAGGTTCACCAATGCCCCTGCATAGAGACGTGCATGAGGGCCTGTAAACTTGAAGTGCCCATTGTAAGGAAGTGGGTGTATTATAGTATAGCCCTTTGGCAGGGCAGCCAAAAATTGGGAGGCTCCACGTTGTCCCTGGATAGAGACGTGCATGAGGGCCTCAAAACATTAAGTGTCCATTGTCAGGAAGTGGGTGTATTATAGTATAGCCCTTAGGCAGGGCAGCCAAAAATTGGGAGGCTCCACGTTGTCCCTGGATAGAGACGTGCATGAGGGCCTGTAAACTTGAAGTGCCCATTGTAAGGAAGTGGGTGTATTATAGTATAGCCCTTTGGCAGGGCAGCCAAAAATTGGGAGGCTCCACGTTGTCCCTGGGTTGAGACGTGCATGAGGGCCTGTGAACTTGAAGTGCCCATTGTAAGGAAGTGGGTCTATTGTAGTATAGCCCTTTGGCAGGGCAGCCAAAAATTGAGAGGCTCCACATTGTCCCTGGATAGAGACGTGCATGAGGGCCTGTAAACTTGAAGTGCCCATTGTAAGGAAGTGGGTCTATTGTAGTATAGCCCTTTGGCAGGGCAGCCAAAAATTGGGAGGCTCCACGTTGTCCCTGGGTAGAGACGTGCATGAGGGCCTGTAAACTTGAAGTGCCCATTGTAAGGAAGTGGGTGTATTATAGTATAGCCCTTTGGCAGGGCAGCCAAAAATTGGGAGGCTCCACGTTGTCCCTGGATAGAGACGTGCATGAGGGCCTCAAAACATTAAGTGTCCATTGTCAGGAAGTGGGTGTATTATAGTATAGCCCTTAGGCAGGGCAGCCAAAAATTGGGAGGCTCCACATTGTCCCTGGATAGAGACGTGCATGAGGGCCTGTAAACTTGAAGTGCCCATTGTAAGGAAGTGGGTGTATTATAGTATAGCCCTTTGGCAGGGCAGCCAAAAATTGGGAGGCTCCACGTTGTCCCTGGATAGAGACGTGCATGAGGGCCTCAAAACATTAAGTGTCCATTGTCAGGAAGTGGGTGTATTATAGTATAGCCCTTAGGCAGGGCAGCCAAAAATTGGGAGGCTCCACGTTGTCCCTGGATAGAGACGTGCATGAGGGCCTGTAAACTTGAAGTGCCCATTGTAAGGAAGTGGGTGTATTATAGTATAGCCCTTTGGCAGGGCAGCCAAAAATTGGGAGGCTCCACGTTGTCCCTGGGTTGAGACGTGCATGAGGGCCTGTGAACTTGAAGTGCCCATTGTAAGGAAGTGGGTCTATTGTAGTATAGCCCTTTGGCAGGGCAGCCAAAAATTGAGAGGCTCCACATTGTCCCTGGATAGAGACGTGCATGAGGGCCTGTAAACTTGAAGTGCCCATTGTAAGGAAGTGGGTCTATTGTAGTATAGCCCTTTGGCAGGGCAGCCAAAAATTGGGAGGCTCCACGTTGTCCCTGGGTAGAGACGTGCATGAGGGCCTGTAAACTTGAAGTGCCCATTGTAAGGAAGTGGGTGTATTATAGTATAGCCCTTTGGCAGGGCAGCCAAAAATTGGGAGGCTCCACGTTGTCCCTGGATAGAGACGTGCATGAGGGCCTCAAAACATTAAGTGTCCATTGTCAGGAAGTGGGTGTATTATAGTATAGCCCTTAGGCAGGGCAACCAAAAATTGGGAGGCTCCACGTTGTCCCTGGATAGAGACGTGCATGAGGGCCTGTAAACTTGAAGTGCCCATTGTAAGGAAGTGGGTGTATTATAGTATAGCCCTTTGGCAGGGCAGCCAAAAATTGGGAGGCTCCACGTTGTCCCTGGATAGAGACGTGCATGAGGGCCTCAAACCATTAAGTGTCCATTGTCAGGAAGTGGGTGTATTATAGTATAGCCCTTAAGCAGGGCAGCCAAAAATTGGGAGGCTCCACGTTGTCCCTGGATAGAGACGTGCATGAGGGCCTCAAAACATTGTTCCCATTGCAAAGGAGCGGGTCTCCTGTCGTTGTAATGTCCATTCTGCAAAGAATGGGCGAAACAATTTACCACTGGGGGTATACCTGAAACAAAGGCCTAAGTATTGCAATTTGTAACGGTCATCATGGTGGCGCATGAGGAGAAGGAGGAGCAGTCCAGCGATTATCCAAAGTCCAGACGTGTGTACCCATGGGTGAGTGGAGGTACATGGCAAACTTTAAATTCCGCTCTCATTTGCTGGTGGTGTGGTGAAGTCTGGCCCAATCCAACCCTTGTTCATCTTGATCAGAGTCAGCCTGTCAGCATTTTCAGTTGACAGGCGGGTGCGTTTATCTGTAATGATTCCACCTGCGGCACTAAAAACACGCTCTGACAAAACGCTAGCGGCAGGGCAGGCCAGGACTTCCAAGGCGTAGAGAGCCAATTCATGCCACGTGTCCAGCTTGGATACCCAATAATTGTAAGGCACAGAGGAATGTCGGAGTACAGTTGTTCGATCTGCAAGGTACTCCTTCAGCATCTGGGCAAACTTAGGATTTCTTGTGGCACTACCCCGCACCTCAGGGGCTGTGGTACGTGAGGGGCTGAGAAAACTGTCCCACATCTTAAAGACTGTTCCCCTACCTCTGGCGGATTGGACTTGTGCCTCTCTCGGCTGTACGCCTCGGTTGTCCACTGATTCCTGACCTATGCCGCTAGCGTTTTGTGAGGGGAATGCTTTGCCTACTTCCGTGACTATGGCCTTCCGGAACTGCTGCATTTTGGTTGACCTCTCCTCCACGGGAATAAGAGACATAAAGTTCTCCTTTTAGCGTGGGTCTAACAGTGTTACCAACCAGTAATGATTGTCGGCCAAGATGTTCTTAACGCGAGGGTCACGAGACAGGCAGCTTACCATAAAGTCAGCCATGTGCGCCAGACTCTTAACAGCCAGGACTTCAGTAGCCTGACCAACAAGATGACTGAACATGCTGTCCTCCTCCTCCTCCTCCTCCTCCTCCTCATCTACCCTGTCCTCTGGCCAGCCACGCTGAACCGAGGATATGACTGGTGTGCATGTCATATCCTCAATTTGGCCGGAGAGTTGCTCCATGTCTTCATCCTCCTCCTCGTCATAGTCCTCCACTGCACGTTGTGATGAGACGAGGCTGGGCTGTGTGTTATCACCCACACCCACTACTGTTTCTTGCTGCAACTCATCGCGCTCCGCCTGCAATGCATCATGTTTGTTTTTCAGCAGAGACCGTTTTAGAGTAGCGGTATGGTGACGCTAATAATGGCGTCATCACCACTCACCATCTTGGTGGAGTCCTCAAAGTTTTGGAGGATGGTACATAGGTCTGACATCCATCTCCACTCCTCAGGTGTTATGTGTGGAGTTTGACCCATTTCCCGACGGCTTAGGTGATGCAGGTACTCAACAACTGCCCTCTTCTGCTCACATATCCTGACCAACATGTGCAGAGTTGAATTCCAACGCATGGGGACATCACACACCAGTCTGTGAGCCGGAAGATGCAAACGGCGCTGAAAGCCGGCAAGGCCGGCTGAAGCAGTAGGTGACTTTCGAAAATGTGCAGACAGGCGGCGAACTTTTACCAGCAGATCAGACAGCTCTGGGTATGACTTTATAAACCGCTGAACCACGAGGTTGAGCACATGGGCCACGCATGGAACATGTGTCAGCTGGCCTCGCCTCAAAGCCGCCACCAGGTTCCGGCCATTGTCACACACGACCTTTCCTGGCTTTAGGTTCAGAGGTGTGAGCCAGTGATCTGCCTGCTGTTTCAGAGCTGTCCACACCTCTTCTGCATTGTGGGGTTTGTCACCGATGCAGATTAGCTTCAGCACAGCCTGTTGCCGCTTCGCCGAGGCAGTGCTGCAGTGCTTCCAGCTTGGGACTGGTGTGGAGGGTACAGTGGATGAGGATGCGCAGGAGGAGGAGGAGGCTGAAGAGCATGACATTCCTGAGCTGTAGAGTGTGGGTGAAACACTGACTGAGGTAGGGCCTGCAAACCTTGGTGTGGGAAGGACGTGTTCCGTCCCTCGCTCAGACTGGGTCCCAGCTTCCACAATATTAACCCAGTGTGCCGTCAACGAGATGTAGCGGCCTTGCCCACAAGCACTTGTCCACGTGTCTGTGGTTAGGTGGACCTTGGGTGAAACAGCGTTGTTCAGGGCACGTGTGATGTTTTGTGACACGTGGTTATGCAACGCAGGGACGGCACACCGGGAGAAATAGTGGCGGCTGGGGACCGAGTAACGTGGGACAGCTGCCGCCATCAGGTCACGGAATGCTTCTGTCTCCACCAGCCTAAAAGGCAACATTTCCAGCGCAAGCAGTCGCGAAATGTTAGCATTTAGAACTGTGGCATGTGGGGTGTTGGCAGTGTATTTGCGCCTGCGTTCAAAAGTTTGCTGAATGGATAACTGAACGCTGCGCTGGGACAAGGACGTGCTTGATGATGGTGTTCTTTCTGCGTAGGCAACTGCAGGTGCAGGAGTGGAAGAGGCTTGTTCGTAGGCAGCATGGACAGGGGATTGGCTCGCATGCACAACCAGCGAAGACGTAGCAGTGACATCAGCAAGCACTGCTCCTCGACTCTGTTGTACTTCCCACAAAGTCGGGTGCTTGGCTGACATGTGCCTGATCATGCTGGTGGTGGTCAGGCTGCTAGTTTTGGTACCCCTGCTGATGCTGGCACGGCAGGTGTTGCAAATAGCCTTTTTAGAATCATCTGGAGCCAACTTAAAAAACTGCCAGACTCGGGAAGACCTAACATTTGTACAGGCACTTTGTGTCGTCGTGTTGTTCCGGGGAACGGTTGCCTGACTTCTGCCTGGGGCCACCACCCTGCTTCTTACTGCCTGTTGTGATGCTACGCCTCCCTCCCCCTGTGCACTGCTGTCCTCGCTCTGCATATCCTCCTGCCAGGTTGGGTCAGTTACTGGATCATCCACCACGTCGTCTTCCTCTTCCGCACCCTGCTCCTCCTCCTGACTTCCTGACAATTGTGTCTCATCATCGTCCACCACTTGTTGAGACACGTTGCCAACTTCGTGAGAACGTGGCTGCTCAAATATTTGGCCATCTGTACAGACGATCTCCTCATGACCCACTTCAATATGAGCTGGCGAGAGGCCAGAATGTGTGAATGGAAACGTGAACAGCTCTTCCGAGTGTCCAAGTGTGGGATCATTAATGTCCGAGGAGGACGTGTACTCAGCCTGGTGGTAGGAAGGAGGATCAGGTTCAGAAATGTGCGGTGCAGTATCACGGCTACTGACACTTGACCGTGTGGAAGACAGAGTGTTTGTGGTGGTGCCAATCTGACTGGAAGCATTATCTGCTATCCAACTAACAACCTGTTGACACTGGTCTTGGTTCAAGAGCGGTGTACTGCTGCGGTCCCCAAGAATTTGGGACAGGACGTGCGAGCGACTAGATGTGGCCCTTTGTTGTGGCGAAATTAGAGCTTGCCCACGACCTCGGCCTCTGCCTGCACCACCATCACGTCCACTTCCTTGTTCCTTGCCAATGCCCTTGCGCATTTTGCAATGCTGTGCTGACGTGTATTCACTACTTGTGTGTTATATCAAAGTTTGTGGAAAATGCACACAAGTGCACCTGTACGCTGCCACCGACAGCCACACACGTGCGGTTTTAAAAACCAAGCACGGACGCACTAAGAACCTAACAGGTTTTTTTGGGGAGCGACAATTACAGACAAGTCAGACACTATCTGGACTGTTTTAGGCCTCTGCCACACTCACGTGAAATTCACGCACGTGCCGAGAGACACGTATTTTCCCTGCGTGTTGCGTGCAGGTAAGTACGTGTCTCTGGTACGTGCGTGACACGTGTGTTCTACGTGTGCTATCCGCGATAGCACACGTAGAATCGGTAATTATTATACTCACCTGGTCCTTCCTGCTGTCCGCGCTGCTGTCCGTGGTGCTGATCTTCGGTCTCCAGCCCTCCCGTCTCCCCGCTGCTGCTGCTGCCAGGCAGTGAAGTGAATATTCAATGAGAATAATGAGCGGCGGTCGGCAGCAAGTGGCAGCAGCGGCAGAGACAGGAGGGCTGGAGAAGGTGAGTTAATGTTTTGGTTTTTTTTCAATGACATGTGTGTTTTCTCCGGCGCGTGTCACACGGGACCGCATCCACACTACACCCGTGTGGTACGGGTGCGGGCCGTGTAACACCCGTGCTGCCGGTGAAAAAACGGACATGTCAGCGCTTTCAAAAACGCACACACGTACAAACGCACACGGACACACGTTCCGTGTGGTTTTACGTGTGTGTGCCTGCTACAATAGGGTAGCATTGCTTAACGTGTCTCCGTGCCGCCGGTACGTGTAAAAAATGACAAACACGTGCCGGAGGCACGGATGTGTGGCGCAGGCCTTAGACTGTATACACCAGCCCCAGATATGATGAAGGCTGGTATACGGTCACCACTAGGAATGGCTATATATACCCTGCCTGCCTGCCTGCCTGCCTGCCTGTATACTGGTACAATAGTCCTGACAAGGACTCTTCTGGTCACTACCCTGTATTCAGACCTGGCTATACCCTGCCTGTATATAGCAACAATAGTCCTGAGAAGGACTCTGCTACTGTACTCCGACCTGGCTATACCCTGCCTGCCTGTATACAACTAGAATAGTCCTGAGAGGGACTTTTGGTCACACTGTTTGCAGCCCTGCAACTGAAAAAGCTATAAAGGGCCGCAAAGCTTTCCCTGAATCAGCGACACTCTCCCTGCACTGACTGTCTGGATAGCTGTGAGCAGAGCACAGCGCGCCGGCCGGTATAAAGGCTCGGTCACGCTGTGCGGGCCGGCCAATCACTGCAATTCCACAACTAACAGGGCTGTGGCATTGCAGTGGTCTGCCAGCCAATCCCTGCATGAGGGCTGGCTCTCAAAAGAGCGCCAACATGCAGAAATGAAGACCACGAGTACAGCACGAGTATCGCGAGATTACTCGGTCCCCGCCGAGTAGACCGAGTACAGTGATACTCGTGCGAGTACCGAGTAGTAACAAGCATGCTCGCTCATCACTATTAAGCACACCTTATATAGGGTGTTGATGTCATTACACCACACCCCTCCTCATTACAGAGATGCACATCACCTGATTTATTTAATTGGTAGTTGGCTCTCAAGCATATACATCTTGGAGTAGGACAACATGTATAAAAAGTATCATGTGATCAAAATACTCATTTGCCTAATAATTCTGCACACAGTGTAGATGATTTAGCATCAGGGCAGGACTTTGTGGGTGAGGTCTTTTTTATCTACTCCTCCTCTGGCTGCTTTCATCCCCTTTATTTCAATTTTGCATTGCAGTCGCCATTATCCCTATGGTTGGCATATATCCAGTGCTATGTTCAGGATGTAGTTGAATTCTTCACTAAAATGGGCCGGAGTAAGCTCATGCGCTTACTGACAACTCTGGCGCCATTTTATTATTTTATTGAAGACATTATGTCAGCGAATATTATCTGAAACAAACCGGTGACTAGTGATATTCACAGAGACTGTGTCTTCATTAAAACGGCGCCGGAGTTGGTGGTATATGAATCCCAATATATATATATATAGATGATGGATGGATGGATGGATGGCTGGCTGGATGGATAAATATACAGTTGAAACCATAAGTTTACATACACCAGAGGTGTATCTAGGCTTTCTGGCACCCGGGGCAAGACTTCAGTTTGCCCCCCCCCCACCATGTGACCAATCATTCATATGTGATTTGCACACTCAGTCACGTGATGATGAGCTGCTCTTAATAATTTAATTCTCTTAATGTTCAAAGAGAAACATAGGAAGAAAAGCCAGTTGTCGTATGCAAGTATGAAAATCACATATGAGTGGAGTGGCCAAATGATGACTGCTGGAACCAGATGCAGAGCTGAATCCTGACAGGGAGTATATTACATGCTGTTATGATTGGGCTACAGGGCTTAATTTTATAAGTAATGGGGTTGTCCAGGTTTGAGATGAAAATCTGCAGTTACTATGTGACTGCAGACTTCTGAATTCTCACAGTGCGCACACTGCCCACTGTCAGGATTCTCTGGTGCCAATGGTCAGAGTGGGAGATCATGAAACTGCAAGTATGTGATTTCCGTGTATGTGGTCACGTGCTGACTAGACATGCGTGGCCTCACTCAAAATTAATTGAGTAAGGCTGGACACATCAAATCAGAATGTGGCCAGAAATATAAAAATCTCATACTTGAGCTCACATGACCGTCCACTATTGCCACTGGCACCGGAGAATCACAAAAGTGTGCAGAGCATGCATTGTGAGAATTCAGAAGCCTGAAGTCACCTAGAGTCATTGCAGAATTTCATCTCAAACTTAGACAAGCCCTTTACTTATTAAGTACTAATTAAGCAGTGTATCCCTATTCTAAGTAAAGGGGTTGTCCAACCTTACAATTTATGAATTGTTACTTGTGTACAGGATCAGAGATAATAACAGCACCAGAACCAGCAGAGGTACAGAAATACATAATTGTAACACCCAACAATACAGAAACACAGCATCACAACCACCAGCAGTACAGAAATTCATCATCAGAACCACCAGCAGCACAGAAATACATCCATATAACCCAATCAGTTCAGAAATACAGCATCAAAACCCTCATCAGTATAAAAATACATAATCAGAACCACAAGCAGTACATGGTACATGAATTGTAATGTCAGGTCAGATCCATACACATTTGTATTGCATGAACTGACAACTTCTAGTACATCCAGGGCTGGCTCCAGGTTTTTGTGGGCCCCGGGCGAAAGAGTCTCAGTCGGCCCCATACACACATAGAAGCGCACATATACATATTTAAAAATAAATTCACAAGAATACATCTAAATAGACAAATCTATACCCAGTCATATACACTGACATACATACATACACATCATACATGCACACACAGACACATTAGAGAAGAGATATTAATAAGGGGAAGCCGTCAGCAGCCTCACTCACCTCCCCAGCTTGTCTCCCATCCATCTCCTCCTGGGTATGTGGCTTTGCCGAACTTATTGGTGTCCATGGCTAACAGACATGGCCGCACACAGAGCACACTGACACTACTATATACATCACAGGAGAGACTGGAGACATACAGCAATGGGGGCACGTACAGCTCCAGAGGGGGGCATACAGCTCTGAAGTGGCAAACAGCACTGGGGTGGGGGACATACAGCTCTTGGGGTGTACAGCACTGGGGTGGGGGAGATACAGCTCTGGGGGTATACAGCTGTGGGGTGGTATACCGCACTGGGGTGGGGGGACATACAGCTCTGGGGGTATAGCGGACTGGAGTGGAGAGTCAGACACTTCTGGGGGGTATTCAGTACTGAGATCGGTGGACAGACAGTTCTGGGGGTATACAGCACTGGTGTCAGGGAACAGACAGTTCTGGGAGCATACAGCACTGGGGTGGGGGGACAGACATTTCTGGGAGTATACAGCACTGGGGTGGAAGGGCAGACAGTTCTGGGGGTATACAGCACTTGGGTGGGGGGACAGACAGTTCTGGGGGTATACAGTACTGGGGTGGAGACAGACAGTACTGGGGGTATACAGCACTAGGATGGGGGTATACAGCACTGAGGTGGTGGGGACAAACAGTTCTGGGGGTATACAGCTCTGAGGTGGTGGGGACAAACAGTTCTTGGGGTATACAGCTCTGGGGTGGTGGGGACAAACAGTTCTGGGAGTATACAGCTCTGGGGTACGTGGGACAGATAGTACTGGGAGTATACAGCTCTGGGGTGTGTGGGGCAAGTATTACTGGGTGTATACAGCTCTGGGGTGCATGGGACAGATAATACTGGGGGTATACAGCTCTGGGGTGCATGGGACAGGTAGTACTGAGGGTATACAACACTGGGGTGCGTGGGACAGATAGTACTGTGGGTATACAGCACTGGGGTGTGTGGGACAGATAGTATTGGGGGTATACAGCACTGGGGTGCATGGGACACATAGTACTGGGGGTATACAGCACTGAGGTACGTGGGACAGATAGTACTGGGGTATACAGCTCTGGGGTGTGTGGGGCAAGTATTACTGAGTGTAAACAGCTCTGGGGTGCATGGGACAGATAGTACTGGGGGTATACAGCTCTGGGGTGTGTGGGGCAAGTGTGACGCCCTGGACTATCCAGGTCGTCCCAGGTAGTCACACACACACATAGAAAACCTTGTCACCACCCTCCAGGTTTGATGTCCACACCAGGGGGGGTGGAGCCAGGAGGATGGCTCCACCCACCGAGGAGTTCACAGGCCTGGAGGCGGGAACCTAGATAGTCAAGTTCAAGAGAGTAAAGAGAGGAGTTCTGGCAGTGAAAGAGGGAGGTTGTGTCCAGAAGCAGACCTGTGCTCAGGCCTGCCACAGACTACTCCGGTGGCTGGGTTGGAGCCCAGTCACCATTGGCAAGAAGGCAGACGGTAGTGGCCACCTGCAGGAGACCGGGAATACGACTGGTGGAACCGTAAGGGACCGGGGCAGGGTAGTGGCCCGCCGGAACCAAGCCGAGGAGCCAACTGGACTATACTCAGACCCCGAACTAGGCTATAAGCCCCCACCATAGTCAAATCAACTGATTACAGTCTGGACCTCAGGGGTTCATTCCCATCTAAGTCCCGATTGAAGGCAACAGCCCAACTATTCCGGATAAGTGCCACCGCCAAAGGCAAGAGATCCAAAGGTCCAGCGTCTGCAGGCAAACGGGCTCCTATGACACTTATACGCCGGGGAGCGGACTACCGGTGCCTAGGCACAGGAGTCAAGATTCACACACAGGTGCAGGAGAAAGGCGAACATTGCCAACCTAACTGGAAAAGCTGCACCCGGCTGCAGGCCCCGTTCATCACTCTGTTTGGTTTACCAGCGACTCCAGTGTCTTGTGTCCGAGTGAGTGCACCAGTGCCATCCGGCACCACGCCGCGCTGCACTGCAGCCCTTCGCCCTGCACCCCGGCCCTCGCCAACTGGGCCCCGGGACCAACATCCCCTACCCACGGAGGGCTCAACACCTACCTGCGCCACTACACCGCTCCCGGTAGTCCCCGTACCTTCACCGCAGCGGTGGTGTCCACAATCACCACAACCCGTGGGTGGCGTCACGAACTATCATTCCCAAACCGAATACCCGCATCCCCCGCGCATTGCGCCAACCCCCTTGCAGAGCGACGTGACCCCCGGGTCCGTGAGAGGCTTGAGCCACCACCCGCAGTACACGAGCACGGATCCGAGTGGCTCGGCGGTCGCAGCCAAGCCCGCGGGAAGGTACACATCGACTCTTCTGGTGTCACGAACAGGATAGAACCAGTCTACTTACCAGTAGAAGTGCGCCTTGCAGTCCCCGTCAGCGGGGTCTCGCTGAAAAATTTGAAATTCCGCCATCTTGGGCGCAAAAGTTTCCCACTCAAGTCGTCTTCCCCGAGCAGTGAAGGCGCGAAAGAAAAGCCCCACCCCCAAAGAGAGAAGTGCTGTAGAAAGACCAAGGGGGGATGGGTGAAGGGTTTTTTTGCCCCATGTGACCACGGGGATAAGAAGCAGGGATGCCAGGACTCTGCACCCGTCTTGTTCCTGGAACCTGAGCATGCAACATGTCCGCACTGTCCGAGAGGCCCGCCGGAACCGAACCGGGGAACCAACTGGATACCGGAGCGCCAGGCAGGAGGGTACTCAGACCCCGAACTAGGCTATAAGCCACCACCATAGTCAAATCAACTGATTGAGGTCTGGACTAGAGATGAGCGAACCGGTCCCGGTTCGGCTCGAGGTCGGTTCGTCGAACGGAGGTCCCGTTTGAGTTCGGTTCGTCGAACGTTCGACGCACCGAACTCGAACCGCATAGGAAACAATGGCAGGCATTCACAAACACATAAAAACACCTAGAAAACACCCTCAAAGGTGTCCAAAAGGTGACAAACAACTCACAACACAACACAAACACATGGGAAAGTGACAAGGACATATACTCATGCGAAAACAAAAGAGCTGGACAAGGAAAAAGAGGAGGACACACAGATATATGAGTATATGCAAGGAAACGTCGATGCCATTACTGTGCAACTTGAGCCCTGCTCATTTTAGGCTTCCAATCTGGATAAATTGCCTGAGCTTGCCACGTACGCCTTGGGGATCTTGTCGTGTCCTGCAGCCAGCGTTCTCTCGGAACCTGTCTTCAGTGCTGCTGGGGGTCTGCTGGCAGATAAGCACACGTGTCTGTCCACTGACAATGTGGACATGGCTCTCAGAGGACTTTTCTTCCCCTGGGTCAGCCAGGGGAGGCAAAAGGCACGCGTATTTTTGAGAGTGCTTCATGCAAAGCATCTGTTTCATTTTGAAAAGGGGGATCAAGTGATGCCAGTCAAGTGGGGTGTGTGTGGCCCAATTAGTGGCAACGAGGGAGACTGTGGTTGGAGTCCCCTCGCTGTGTTTGTAAAAGAACCAAGATGAACAAGTCATAGCTCTCAGAGGACTTTTCTTCCCCTGGGTCAGCCAGGGGAGGCGAAAGGCACGCGTATTTTTGATAGTGCTTCATGCAAAGCATCTTTTTCTTTTTCAAAAGGGGGGTCAACTTATGCCAGTCAAGTTGGGTGTGTGTGGCCCAATTAGTGGCAATGAGGGAGACCTTGGTTGGAGTCCACTCGCTGTGTTTCTAAAAGAACCAAGATGAACAAGTCATGGCTCTCAGAGGACTTTTCTTCCCCTGGGTCATCCAGGGGAGGCGAAAGGCACGCGTATTTTTGATAGTGCTTCATGCAAAGCATCTTTGTAAGCTTGAAAATGGGGGTCAACTGATGCCAGTCAAGTGGGGTGTGTGTGGCCCAGTTAGTGGAAACGAGGGAGACTGTGGTTGGAGTCCCCTCGCTGTGTTTCTAAAAGAACCAAGATGAACAAGTCATGGCTCTCAGAGGACTTTTCTTCCCCTGGGTCATCCAGGGGAGGCGAAAGGCACGCATATTTTTGATAGTGCTTCATGCAAAGCATCTTTGTAAGCTTGAAAATGGGGGTCAACTGATGCCAGTCAAGTGGGGTGTGTGTGGCCCAGTTAGTGGAAACGAGGGAGACTGTGGTTGGAGTCCCCTCGCTGTGTTTCTAAAAGAACCAAGATGAACAAGTCATGGCTCTCAGAGGACTTTTCTTCCCCTGGGTCATCCAGGGGAGGCGAAAGGCACGCGTATTTTTGATAGTGCTTCATGCAAAGCATCTTTGTAAGCTTGAAAATGGGGGTCAACTGATGCCAGTCAAGTGGAGTGTGTGTGGCCCAATTTTTGGAAACAAGGGAGACTGTGGTTGGAGTCCCCTTGCTGTGTTTTACATGCTTTTAGAAGGGCATGACATGGCTTAGAGGTTGACTTTCAGCATCTGGAAACTGTTGGCTACCAAAATGCTGCCTTTCCAACCTTTTTAACCGAGGATTTTCGAGACCTTATGCCCATCGCAGTGCCCCAAGAGCCGATGCCCAGGCGCCACTCCTTCTCCAACAAAGGCGTGCACGCGCTACACCAGCATGTCGCACTAAACATCACTGATTCCTTGAGAAACTCTGTGTGACAGGGTGCATTTCACCACAGATAATTGGCCCAGTAAGCATGGACAGGGGCGTTACATGTCGCTGACTGGGCAATGGGTTACTGTGGGGAGAGATGGAGAAGGGTCTGCTGTACAAGTCTTGCCGTCCTCACGAGTTGTGTCAATCCTAGAGTTGAGCGCGGTTCGTGGTTCGTGGTTCTCCAGTTCTAGGCTCGAGTGATTTTGGGGCCTGTTCTAGATCGAACTAGAACTCGAGCTTTTTGCAAAAGCTCGATAGTTCTAGAAACGTTCGAGAACGGTTCTAGCAGCCAAAAAACAGCTAAATCTTAGCTTGGTTTCTGCTGTAATAGTGTAAGTCACTCTGTGAATCAAACTATTATCACATTTCAGTGTATAGTGTGCGTGAACAGTGCCTTCAGATCACTGCTGTTTCTATAATGGCGATCGCCATTTTTTTTTTTTTTTTCTTGTCTTCCTTCCCTAAGCGCGCGCGTCTTGTGGGGCTGGCCAGCATGTCAGCCAATCACAGACACACACACACCTAAGTGGACTTTGAGGCAGAGAAGCAACGGCATGTGTGATAGGATCTGCATGTCACATGTCCCTGCATTATAAAACCGGACATTTTCTTCACGATCGCCATTATCTGCCTTCTGCGTCTTTGGTGTCAGACATCACTGTCGCAGTTCCGTCCTTTGTCCTATCGCCGATACAGCTGTATGCGCTGCATACACAGCGTTAGACAGCTTAGGGAGAGCACATTCTAGCAGTCCTTTTAAGGGCTCGTACCGGCAGGGTCAGAGAGCCATAGGTGACAGGTCCTGCAAACAGCAACAGCGTCTGTGTAGCCCAGGTCAGGGATTTCCTCCCTGCATTTCACCATTAGGAGGGAATAGAAAGGCAGGCTTCCATTCCTCTACCCAGAGCACCACAATCCTGCCACTGTACCCTCTTGTCCTCTGCACACTCCAACTCATTCTAAGTAAGCCATTATACTAGCAAACACACAGTGTACCTAGTGGCATCCTATACGTGGCTATTGGACTTTGCTATAGTCCCACTAGGGCCAAGACATTTGCAGAGCGCATCTGCCTGCGTTGCACACTCCAACAAATTATAACGAAGCCATTATACTAGCAAACACTCAGTGTACCTAGTGGCATCCTATACGTGGCTATTGGACTTTGCTATAGTCCCACTAGTGCAAAGACATTTGCAGAGCACATCTGCCTGCATTGCACACTCCAACTTTTTTAAACTAAGCAATTATACTAGCAAACACTCAGTGTACCTAGTGGCATCCTATACGTGGCTATTGGACTTTGCTATAGTCCCACTAGTGCAAAGACATTAGCAGAGCACATCTGCCTGCATTGCACACTCCAAGTTTTTTAAACTCAGCCATTATACTAGCAAACACTCAGTGTACCTAGTGGCATCCTATACGTGGCTATTGGACTTTGCTATAGTCCCACTAGGGCCAAGACATTTGCAGAGCGCATCTGCCTGCGTTGCACACTCCAACAAATTATAACGAAGCCATTATACTAGCAAACACTCAGTGTACCTAGTGGCATCCTATACGTGGCTATTGGACTTTGCTATAGTCCCACTAGTGCCAAGACATTTGCAGCACGTCTGCCTGCGTTGCACACTCCAACGAATTATAACTAAGCCATTATACTAGCACACACTCAGTGTACCTAGTGGCATCCTATACGTGGCTATTGGACTTTGCTATAGTCCCACTAGTGCAAAGACATTAGCAGAGCACATCTGCCTGCATTGCACACTCCAAGTTTTTTAAACTCAGCCATTATACTAGCAAACACACAGTGTACCTAGTGGCATCCTATACGTGGCTATTGGACTTTGCTATAGTCCCACTAGGGCCAAGACATTTGCAGAGCGCATCTGCCTGCGTTGCACACTCCAACTAATTATAACGAAGCCATTATACTAGCAAACACTCAGTGTACCTAGTGGCATCCTATACGTGGCTATTGGACTTTGCTATAGTCCCACTTGTGCCAAGACATTTGCAGAGCGCATCTGCCTGCGTTGCACACTCCAACAAATTATAACGAAGCCATTATACTAGCAAACACTCAGTGTACCTAGTGGCATCCTATACGTGGCTATTGGACTTTGCTATAGTCCCACTAGTGCCAAGACATTTGCAGAGCGCATCTGCCTGCGTTGCACACTCCAACTAATTATAACGAAGCCATTATACTAGCACACACTCAGTGTACCTAGTGGCATCCTATACGTGGCTATTGGACTTTGCTATAGTCCCACTAGTGCAAAGACATTTGCAGAGCACATCTGCCTGCATTGCACACTCCAACTTTTTTAAACTAAGCAATTATACTAGCAAACACTCAGTGTACCTAGTGGCATCCTATACGTGGCTATTGGACTTTGCTATAGTCCCACTAGTGCAAAGACATTAGCAGAGCACATCTGCCTGCATTGCACACTCCAAGTTTTTTAAACTCAGCCATTATACTAGCAAACACTCAGTGTACCTAGTGGCATCCTATACGTGGCTATTGGACTTTGCTATAGTCCCACTAGTGCCAAGACATTTGCAGAGCGCATCTGCCTGCGTTGCACACTCCAACTAATTATAACGAAGCCATTATACTAGCAAACACTCAGTGTACCTAGTGGCATCCTATACGTGGCTATTGGACTTTGCTATAGTCCCACTAGTGCCAAGACATTTGCAGAGCGCATCTGCCTGCGTTGCACACTCCAACAAATTATAACGAAGCCATTATACTAGCAAACACTCAGTGTACCTAGTGGCATCCTATACGTGGCTATTGGACTTTGCTATAGTCCCACTAGTGCCAAGACATTTGCAGAGCGCATCTGCCTGCGTTGCACACTCCAACTAATTATAACGAAGCCATTATACTAGCAAACACTCAGTGTACCTAGTGGCATCCTATACGTGGCTATTGGACTTTGCTATAGTCCCACTAGTGCCAAGACATTTGCAGAGCGCATCTGCCTGCGTTGCACACTCCAACAAATTATAACGAAGCCATTATACTAGCAAACACTCAGTGTACCTAGTGGCATCCTATACGTGGCTATTGGACTTTGCTATAGTCCCACTAGTGCCAAGACATTTGCAGAGCGCATCTGCCTGCGTTGCACACTCCAACTCATTATAACTAAGCCATTATACTAGCAAACACTCAGTGTACCTAGTGGCATCCTATACGTGGCTATTGGACTTTGCTATAGTCCCACTAGTGCCAAGACATTTGCAGAGCGCATCTGCCTGCGTTGCACACTCCAACTCATTATAACTAAGCCATTATACTAGCAAACACTCAGTGTACCTAGTGGCATCCTATACGTGGCTATTGGACTTTGCTATAGTCCCACTAGGGCCAAGACATTTGCAGAGCGCATCTGCCTGCGTTGCACACTCCAACTAATTATAACGAAGCCATTATACTAGCAAACACTCAGTGTACCTAGTGGCATCCTATACGTGGCTATTGGACTTTGCTATAGTCCCACTAGTGCCAAGACATTTGCAGAGCGCATCTGCCTGCGTTGCACACTCCAACTAATTATAACGAAGCCATTATACTAGCACACACTCAGTGTACCTAGTGGCATCCTATACGTGGCTATTGGACTTTGCTATAGTCCCACTAGTGCCAAGACATTTGCAGAGCACATCTGCCTGCATTGCACACTCCAAGTTTTTTAAACTCAGCCATTATACTAGCAAACAGTCAGTGTACCTAGTGGCATCCTAAACGTGGCTATTGTACTTTTGTCAATTCACAGTATTGGAACGTTATTTGCAGCACGTCTGCCTGCATTGCACACTCTAACTTTTTTAAACTCAGCCATTATACTAGCAAACAGTCAGTGTACCTAGTGGCATCCTAAACGTGGCTATTGTACTTTTGTCAATTCACAGTATTGGAACGTTATTTGCAGCACGTCTGCCTGCATTGCACACTCTAACTTTTTTAAACTCAGCCATTATACTAGCAAACACTCACTGTACCTAGTTGTATCCTAAACGTGGCTATTGTACTTTTGTCAATTCACAGTATTGGAACGTTATTTGCAGCACGTCTGCCTGCATTGCACACTCTAACTTTTTTAAACTCAGCCATTATACTAGCAAACACTCACTGTACCTAGTTGTATCCTAAACGTGGCTATTGTACTTTTGTCAATTCACAGTATTGGAACGTTATTTGCAGCACGTCTGCCTGCATTGCACACTCTAACTTTTTTAAACTCAGCCATTATACTACCAAACAGTCAGTGTACCTAGTGGCATCCTAAACGTGGCTATTGTACTTTTGTCAATTCACAGTATTGGAACGTTATTTGCAGCACGTCTGCCTGCATTGCACACTCTAACTTTTTTAAACTCAGCCATTATACTACCAAACAGTCAGTGTACCTAGTGGCATCCTAAACGTGGCTATTGTACTTTTGTCAATTCACAGTATTGGAACGTTATTTGCAGCACGTCTGCCTGCATTGCACACTCTAACTTTTTTAAACTCAGCCATTATACTAGCAAACAGTCAGTGTACCTAGTGGCATCCTAAACGTGGCTATTGTACTTTTGTCAATTCACAGTATTGGAACGTTATTTGCAGCACGTCTGCCTGCATTGCACACTCTAACTTTTTTAAACTCAGCCATTATACTAGCAAACAGTCAGTGTACCTAGTGGCATCCTATACGTGGCTATTGTACTTTTGTCAATTCACAGTATTGGAACGTTATTTGCAGCACGTCTGCCTGCATTGCACACTCTAACTTTTTTAAACTCAGCCATTATACTAGCAAACAGTCAGTGTACCTAGTGGCATCCTAAACGTGGCTATTGTACTTTTGTCAATTCACAGTATTGGAACGTTATTTGCAGCACGTCTGCCTGCATTGCACACTCTAACTTTTTTAAACTCAGCCATTATACTAGCAAACACTCACTGTACCTAGTGGCATCCTAAACGTGGCTATTGTACTTTTGTCAATTCACAGTATTGGAACGTTATTTGCAGCACGTCTGCCTGCATTGCACACTCTAACTTTTTTAAACTCAGCCATTATACTAGCAAACACTCACTGTACCTAGTTGTATCCTAAACGTGGCTATTGTACTTTTGTCAATTCACAGTATTGGAACGTTATTTGCAGCACGTCTGCCTGCATTGCACACTCTAACTTTTTTAAACTCAGCCATTATACTAGCAAACACTCACTGTACCTAGTTGTATCCTAAACGTGGCTATTGTACTTTTGTCAATTCACAGTATTGGAACGTTATTTGCAGCACGTCTGCCTGCATTGCACACTCTAACTTTTTTAAACTCAGCCATTATACTACCAAACAGTCAGTGTACCTAGTGGCATCCTAAACGTGGCTATTGTACTTTTGTCAATTCACAGTATTGGAACGTTATTTGCAGCACGTCTGCCTGCATTGCACACTCTAACTTTTTTAAACTCAGCCATTATACTACCAAACAGTCAGTGTACCTAGTGGCATCCTAAACGTGGCTATTGTACTTTTGTCAATTCACAGTATTGGAACGTTATTTGCAGCACGTCTGCCTGCATTGCACACTCTAACTTTTTTAAACTCAGCCATTATACTAGCAAACAGTCAGTGTACCTAGTGGCATCCTATACGTGGCTATTGTACTTTTGTCAATTCACAGTATTGGAACGTTATTTGCAGCACGTCTGCCTGCATTGCACACTCTAACTTTTTTAAACTCAGCCATTATACTAGCAAACAGTCAGTGTACCTAGTGGCATCCTAAACGTGGCTATTGTACTTTTGTCAATTCACAGTATTGGAACGTTATTTGCAGCACGTCTGCCTGCATTGCACACTCTAACTTTTTTAAACTCAGCCATTATACTAGCAAACAGTCAGTGTACCTAGTGGCATCCTAAACGTGGCTATTGTACTTTTGTCAATTCACAGTATTGGAACGTTATTTGCAGCACGTCTGCCTGCATTGCACACTCTAACTTTTTTAAACTCAGCCATTATACTACCAAACAGTCAGTGTACCTAGTGGCATCCTATACGTGGCTATTGGACTTTGCTATAGTCCCACTAGTGCCAAGACATTTGCAGAGCGCATCTGCCTGCGTTGCACACTCCAACTAATTATAACGAAGCCATTATACTAGCAAACACTCACTGTACCTAGTTGTATCCTAAACGTGGCTATTGTACTTTTGTCAATTCACAGTATTGGAACGTTATTTGCAGCACGTCTGCCTGCATTGCACACTCTATCTTTTTTAAACTCATCCATTATACTAGCAAACACACAGTGTACCTAGTGGCATCCTATACGTGGCTATTGGACTTTGCTATAGTCCCACTAGTGCCAAGACATTTGCAGAGCGCATCTGCCTGCGTTGCACACTCCAACAAATTATAACGAAGCCATTATACTAGCACACACTCAGTGTACCTAGTGGCATCCTATACGTGGCTATTGGACTTTGCTATAGTCCCACTAGTGCAAAGACATTTGCATAGCACGTCTGCCTGCATTGCACACTACAACTTTTTTAAACTAAGCAATTTTACTAGCAAACACTCACTGTACCTAGTTGTATCCTAAACGTGGCTATTGTACTTTTGTCAATTCACACTACTGCAAATCTATGTGCAGCACCTCTGCATGACAACCTCGTGCTCTGTTTTTAATAAGCTATAATGATAGCACAAAATACTGCCATTTTGTGGCATCATAGAACTGGCTGTTGTATTCCATTAGTGCCCCACTGGTGACAAGCTATTTCTAGCACCTCTACATCACACCCTCATGCACATTTTGCTACGCTAATGTTATAGCAAACTCATGGAATTCATTGCTGCATTTCATAATTCGGAGGGATAGAAAGTCAGGCTTCCTTTAGCTTTTCCTTCTGTTCATAGACAGCATCTCCAAGACAAATTTCCCCTCCACGTCTAAGTGTGGAGAGGCAGCTAGTGCGCATGCGTGTGCCGATGTACCCCAGCTGCAGCATAATTACAGTGTTTCGCCTAGTGAGTATGCTCAGCCTGACTGTGCCATTCCTGACGCTAAGTTTTCATTTCGGGATACAGCGCATGCTCCCACACTAAGTGTGAAAAGCCTCTTTGCACAGGTGCTTGCATTCCGTGCCGGGTCTAAGTCCTGTTTTGGGCATAGACACCATGCTAAAGCTGATAGTCTTTTTTCAGAGACTGTATTTCATGCTACTGAGCATGCTCAGGCACTTCCTGCATCAGAGACTAGGTCCGGTAATGAACTCTTTGGCCCTGGCCCTGATGTGGGGGTCCCATATAGACCACAGGGCATCAGGTGTCCTCCCAAATGGCTTGCAGAGGCCCACACCTATGACTTGTCACCGCATTATTGATGCTCAGACGATGACTGGTGAGGTGTTTGGGTCATGGCAGCCATGAGGTCATCATTGAAGTTGCGTTTCCAAATAGGACGCTAGTTATGCCACTCATGACGTGTCACTCTACTTTTGTCTCCAGGAGGTGCATTGTGGTTCACCCTGGTTTGGGGCGGACCCAGGTTATAAAAGGGGCTGGAGCCAACAAGGAGGTGCGCAGTCTTCTATTATGCTCCGAAAGAGCACACCTCCATGTGTTGAACCCATTGCGGCTTTAGGCCAGAGGTAGGCAGGGATCGGGTGGTGGATGCAGGCCACCACCACAGTTGGTAACGCAGAACGGTTAAGACCAGCTCCTGTCCTAACAGTCCTGCTTGTGCAGCCCAGTGGCATTAACAGGCCTGCTGCTGCTGATGCGCCTGCTGTCCACAGGTGTGGCCCCTACGCACACGGTCAGCGTACTCAATGGCCCCTGTGTTGTTAACAGGGAGTTCCTGGGCTGGGTGGGCATGTGGACCCTGTGACGCTAACAGGGCTCACAGTCTCCAGATCCGAATGGCGTCTAACTCGGTTCAGGCTACTATTAGTTTCATAGCCACACAGCTCTGTATCCTCCACCAAACCTTCAAGTTGCCAACCTCTCCTTTTCCAACTGGGAGCACGGTGGACACTGACTGCTGATGGGGATATATACCTTTCTCTTTCTTTTCTTATTAATTTTCGTTATATAGCGGTCACAGATTATATACCACTTTATCCAAATCTGCCAGTCCCACTGTAACAGATGTTGTTTCTTCAGCAAATGTTACAGTTGCTTAACCACCAAATCCACGGACCAAAACTTTTTTCCCCTTTCCAACACACCTGTTCCCCTTTCCAACAGCATCTGTCCTTTTTCAACTCATTTTGGGATATGACCAAAAGTGCAACTGTGCAGGGACACCGTACTCAACGCCATCTCAGCACAGCAGCCATCCCTCGGTCCCTCCGATGTGGACAAGTAAAAGACCATTTCCTCCTATCCATGACAAAGCGTTGAGATTCACTCTGTGCAGCACTGGTGTTTAGTGGACAAGTAGATCTAAGATTGCGTACCACATTCTGCAGATACTCCTGTATACGTGCGTCTATTTCTATGGCAGGAATTAGTTCGCCAAATTTTGTCTTGTACCGGGGATCTAACAGTGTGGCAACCCAGTATTCAGGATTAGTTCAAATTCATACAATCCGAGGGTCATGTAGGTAGTGCAGCAAGAAGGCGCTCATGTGTCTTGTGCATCCAGGAGGACCAAGTCCTTGGTGTGTTGGTGGCAGAGAGGTGAGAATCGTGCATCCTTCCTCTGCCCTCTACCCACAACCTCGCACAACCGAAATGTGAGCAAGCTCTCACTCATCTGCTGAGTCTTCCATGCCCATCGCCAGTTCGTCCTCCATTTCTTCATGGGCTCCTGCACTTTCATCAACACTTTTTGCTGATACTATGCGCCCTTGTTACTCCCTCTCCCTCACCATGAATGCCGCATAGGTGCCGCTGACCATCTGGACCTCGTAGATCTTGTTATCCCTTCCGCATATGACTCCTCCTGTACTTCCTCCCCTTCCTCTTGTCCCAACACCTGACTCAGAATAATAATTACAGTGTGCTCCATCATGTAGATGACCAGAATTGTCACGCTGAGAATGACATTGCCAGTGCTAAACATCTTCGTCGACATTTCAAAACTGTGTAGCAGGGTGCATAGGTCCTTGATCTGACACCACTCCAGCAGCGTGATCTGCACCACCTCTGGATCAAGTTATCCCAGGCTATATGTCTTACCGTATTTCAGCAGGGCTCTGCGGTGCTGCCACACACGCTGCAACATGTGCAGATTCCAATTCCTGCGTGTCGAAACATCGCATTTACGGCGTTTAACTGCCAGACCCTAAGACTTCCGGAGTGATGAAAGTTGTTGAGCTGCTGTGTGCGCACGATGGAAGTGAGCACATAGCGAGCGTGCCCACTGCACAAGGCCATGTAGGCCGTGATGGTGTTTTAAAAATTGCTGGCGAATTCGGTTCAACACGTGAGCCCTAAAAGGCATGTGTGTCACATTGCCCTGAGGATGGCCCGCAGCCAGGTTTGCATCATTGCCGCACACGGCTGTTAAGTCACCAACGTAGTCCGCTCCGTCAATTTGTACTCCGGTTGCCAGGTGACAACGTGTTCCTTTCATGAATAGTGCTGATGATGTGAGAGTAGTCGATGCCAGCGGCGCAGGTGGACGCAGGTTATGCTCACCCACTGGGCTGCATTACCTTGACAGATGCAGAATCTCTGGCTGAATGTAGCTGGTGGGTATCTCACAGATGAAATACCATCATTCAGCTACAACCAATGGGAAGACACCACACCCTTTTTTATGCCCATCCTGTCTGCAGACCACTGCCAGACATAGCTATGAACCTCTGGTTAATTTTACCCCCAGTTCAGTTTTATGATTTTGTGTGCTTGTTACCTGACTACTTTTCCTGCTTGCTGTTTATGTACCTTGTTGGCCGATACGCATTTCAACTCTGCTTGTTTTCTGATTCTTTCCTGGCCGTCCCATTCTGTTCCTGTTCCTCAATTAATGTTTTGACCCTGCCTGACTACTATTCTCTGTAATAGCGGTGTGACTCACATTTCCCATACATTTCAAAGTAAAGCTTTGACCGCCTGATGGCATTGAGCTCTGCTGCCAGCATAGTAAGGAGGTGTGTGGTAGTCCTTGTGCGCAGTTGCAAGGAAGGGTGGCCTGACCACACAGGGTTTGCGCCAAGGTAGAGGACCCACACGAGGTTGAAGAGGCAGAAGCAGTGTATTAACTTCTACATACAGAACAAGGATTGAAACAACTCGTGGGGACGGCAAGACTTGTACAGCAGACCCTTCTCCATCTCTCACCATAGTTTGCCAGTGCCCAGTCAGTGACATGTAATGACCCTGTCTATGCTTACTGGTCCAAGTATCTGTGTTGAAATGCACCCTGTCGCACACAGATTTTCTCAAGGAAGTGGTGATGTTGTGTGCGACATGCTGGTGTAGCGCGGGCATGCTTTTCTTGGAGAAGCAGTGGTGATTGGGCATGTGGTACTGGGGCACAGCGACAGACATAAGATCTGCAAAATCCTGTGTGTCCACTACGCGTAAAGGCAGCATTTCGGTAGCCAACAGCTTACAGAGGGATAGAGTCAACCACTTAGCTTTGTCATGGGTCGCAGTAAGTGGCCTTTTATTTGACCACATCTGAGGGAAAGAGATCTGGCTGCTGTCTGTAGACGGTGTTGAGTAGGGTGTCCCTGGAAAAATGCAGGTTTGTGAGAAAAGTGCAGGCGGAGACATGATGTTGCCTTCATCTTGCCTTCAGATCTGTTCATCTTGTATCATTTTTAAAAAACACATCAAGCAAGGGTTACTCCAAGCGGAGTCTACCTTTTTTCCCAACATTGGGCACACAGACACCCCATCAGTGGCAGCACTTGTGCCCTAGTTGCAAACAGGATGTTTTGATTTGCATCAAGCACATTCCAAATCCACAAGCATTTACTCTCCCCAGGATGACACAGGGGTAGTAAATTCCTTCTGGATCCATGACTTGTTCATTTTGATGAACGTCAGTGTGTCCACATTGTCACTGGACAGACGCGTGCGCTTATCTGTCAGCACACACCCAGCAGCACTGAAGAAGACACGTTCAGAGACAACGCTGGCAGCTGCACACGACAAAATCTCCAAGGCGTAACTGGAGAGCTCTGTCAATTTTTCTAGATTTGAAGCCCAAAAGGAGCAAGGCTCCATTTGCAAAGTCATTGCATCGATGTTCATTTGGAGATACTCCTGTATCATCCTCTCCATCCGTTGACTATGTGTCAGACTTGTTGTCTCTGGTGGCCTTGCAAAGGAGGGTCTAAAAAAATTATGAAAATATTCCATAAAATTGCTGTTACCAGCACCAGATACGGTCCTACTGGTACGGGTAGACTGTTGAAGATGACGATGCCGTCCCATGTTTGTCAAGTTACAACTGGGAGAATCACTCCCTTCACCTGCACGGTTGTTTGGTGTAAAAGCCGAGCTAAGATCGAGTAACAGCTTATGCTGATACTCCAGCATACGTGCGTCCCTTTCTATGGGTGGAATTATGTCACAAAATTTGGACTTGTCCCGGGGATCTAATAGTGTGGCAAGCCAGTAGTCATCATCACTTCTAATTTTGACAATCCGAGGGTCATGTTGGAGGTAGTGCAACAAGAAGGCACTCATGTGTCTTGCGCAGCCATGCGGACCAAGTCCACGCTGTGTTTGTGGCATAGAGGTGCTAACCGTTCTTTCTTCCTCTGACATCTCCCCCCAACCTCTTTCAACTGAATTTTGACCAAGGTCTCCCTCATCCGCTGAGTCTTCCATGTCCATGGACAGTTCGTCCTCCATATCTTCATGTCCTCCTGCACCTTCCTCAACATCTCGCCTGCTACCATGCGCCCTTGTTGATCCCTGTCCCCCATGGTCCCATGCCTGCCGCGTTGGTGATGATGAACGTCTGGACCTTGGTGATGTTGTTGTGTCTTGCGCATATGAATCCTCCTGTAGTTCCTCCCCTTCCTGTTGTCCCACCCCCTGACTCCGAATAGTGTTTAGCGTGTGCTCCAGCATGTAAATGACTGTAATCGTCATGCTGATAATGGCATTGTCAGCGCTAAACATATTCGTCGCCATGTCGAAACTGTGCAGAACGGTGCATAGGTCCTTGATCTGAGATCACTCCATCAGGGTGATCTGCCCCACTTCTGCATCTCGTTGGCCCAGGCTATACATCATGACGTATTGCACCAGGGCTCGCCGGTGCTGCCACAGTCGCTGTAACATGTGGAGAGTTGAATTCCAGCGTGTCGCCACATCGCATTTCAGGCGATGAACCGGCAGGCCGAAAGACTTCTGGAGCGATGCAAGTCGCTCAGCTGCGGCGGTTGAACGGCGGAAGTGAGCACTGCAGACAGTTTACGTGCCCTAGTCAGAAGGCCATCTAGGCCGGGATAGTGTGTTAAAAATTGCTGGACAACAAGGTTCAACACGTGAGCCATACAAGGCACGTGTGTCACCTTGCCCAGGCGAAGGGCCGCACCCAGGTTTGCAGCATTGTCGCACACGGCCTTACCAGGCTGCAGGTTGAGTGGAGACAACCATTTATTAAACTCGGACCGCAGAGCTGACCACAACTCCTCAGCTGTGTGACTCTTATTCCCAAGACATGTCAAGCTAAAGACCGCCTGATGCCGTTGCGCTCTGCTGCCAGCATAGTAATGAGGGGTGCGTGATTCCTTCTGCGCAGTGAGAACGCTGGTGGCCTGACCAGGCAGGCTTGGGGCGGAGGTGGAGGACCCAGATGAGGTGGAGGATGCAGAAGCAGTGGCGGAACTTGGACAGACAGAGGATTGACACACAAGTCGTGGGGACGGCAAGACTTGTGCAGCAGACCCTTCACCATCTATCAACATAGTTACCCAGTGCCCAGTCAGCGACATGTAACGTCCCTGTCCATGCTTACTGGTCCAAGTATCGGTGGTGAAATGCACCCGTTCACACACAGAGTTTCTCAAGGAAGCGGTGATGTTGTGTGCGACATGCTGGTGTAGCGCGGGCACACCTTTCTTAGAGAAGTAGTGGCGACTAGGCATCTGGTACTGGGGCACAGCGACAGACATAAGGTCTCTAAAATCCTGTGTGTCCACTAGGCGGAAAGGCAGCATTTCGGTAGCCAACAGCTTACAGAGGGATAGAGTCAATCTCTTAGCTTTGTCATGGGTCGGAGGAAGTGGCCTTTTATTTGACCACATCTGAGGGACAGAGATCTGGCTGCTGTGTGTAGACGGTGTTGAGTAGGGTGTCCCTGGAAAAATGCAGGTTTGTGAGGAAAGTGCAGGCGGAGACATGATGTTGCCTTCATCCAACGTAGGTGCTATCGATGTCTGAGAGAGCTGTACACACTCACTTGTTTCCCCTTCCAAACCAACTGACGACCTACCAAGCAAACTGCCTGTTGCGGTTACAGTGGTGGAAGTTTTGCGTGGAAAAACAGGTGTGACAGCTGTCCCCACAGTCCTAGAAGATGAAGAGCGCGCGGATGCACTGGAAGGGGCGGGCGGTGGATGGTTCGCTCCGCTAGGCCGCATTGCAGCACAGTGAGCTTCCCACCGGGACCTATGATATTTATTCATGTGACGATTCATGGAAGAAGTTGTCAAACTGCTGAGGTTTTGACCTCTACTAAGAGAATCATGACAAATTTTACATATCACATGATTTGGGCGATCTTTTTCTATGTCAAAAAAGGAACAGGCTAGGCAAGGCTTAGAGGCCATGCGACCTGTTGATGCACCCCGAATAATGCTCATAGGCAGAGTGGTGGCTGAGGATGCAGTTGTAGACGTGCTACCAGTGCTCCGACTCTGTCCAGGAAGGCGCAAGGTAATTTCGTCGTCGGTTGCATCCTCCTCCACCGCCTCTGTTGACCTCCTCGAGTGCCTGACTGGGGGTTGACAGTAGGTGGGATCTAGAACTTCATCATCAATTGTTGTGTTTGCACTCCCCTCCCCCTCAGACCGAGCCTCTTCTTGCCCTGACCGAATATTTAAGTTGTCATCCCAATCGGGTATCTGCGTCTCATCTTCATCAGTATGTTCCTCATTGCCTATAACCACAGTTGTTGGAAAGGCAGCATTTTGGTAGCCAACAGTTTGCATTTTATGAAAGTCAACCTCCAAGCCATGTCATGCCCTTCTAAAAGCATGTATAACACAGCGAGGGGACTCCAACCACAGTCTCCCTCGTTTCCACTCACTGGGCCACACACACCCCACTTGACTGGCATCGGTTGAGCTCCCTTTTGAAAAAGAAAAAGATGCTTTGCATGAAGCACTCTCAAAAATACGCGTGCCTTTCCCGTCCCCTGGCTGACCCAGGGGAAGAAAAGTCCTCTGAGAGCCATGACTTGTTCATCTTGGTTCTTTTAGAGACACAGCGAGGGGACTCCAACCACAGTCTCCCTCGTTTCCACTAACTGGGCCACACACACCCCACTTGACTGGCATCGGTTGAGCCCCCTTTTGAAAAAGAAAAAGATGCTTTGCATGAAGCACTCTCAAAAATACGCGTGCCTTTCCCGTCCCCTGGCTGACCCAGGGGAAGACAAGTCCTCTGAGAGCCATGACTTGTTCATCTTGGTTCTTTTAGAGACACAGCGAGGGGACTCCAACCACAGTCTCCCTCGTTTCCACTAACTGGGCCACACACACCCCACTTGACTGGCATCGGTTGAGCCCCCTTTTGAAAAAGAAAAAGATGCTTTGCATGAAGCACTCTCAAAAATACGCGTGCCTTTCCCGTCCCCTGGCTGACCCAGGGGAAGAAAAGTCCTCTGAGAGCCATGACTTGTTCATCTTGGTTCTTTTAGAGACACAGCGAGGGGACTCCAACCACAGTCTCCCTCGTTTCCACTCATTGGGCCACACACACCCCACTTGACTGGCATCGGTTGAGCTCCCTTTTGAAAAAGAAAAAGATGCTTTGCATGAAGCACTCTCAAAAATACGCGTGCCTTTCCCGTCCCCTGGCTGACCCAGGGGAAGAAAAGTCCTCTGAGAGCCATGACTTGTTCATCTTGGTTCTTTTAGAGACACAGCGAGGGGACTCCAACCACAGTCTCCCTCGTTGCCACTCACTGGGCCACACACACCCCACTTGACTGGCATCGGTTGAGCTCCCTTTTGAAAAAGAAAAAGATGCTTTGCATGAAGCACTCTCAAAAATACGCGTGCCTTTCCCGTCCCCTGGCTGACCCAGGGGAAGAAAAGTCCTCTGAGAGCCATGATTTGTTCATTTTGGGTCTTTTAGAAACACAGCGAGGGGACTCCAACCACAGTCTCCTTCGTTGCCACTCACTGGGCCACACACACCCCACTTTACTGGCATCGGTTGAGCTCCCTTTTGAAAAAGAAAAAGATGCTTTGCATGAAGCACTCTCAAAAATACGCGTGCCTTTCCCGTCCCCTGGCTGACCCAGGGGAAGAAAAGTCCTCTGAGAGCCATGACTTGTTCATCTTGGTTCTTTTAGAGACACAGCGAGGGGACTCCAACCACAGTCTCCCTCGTTGCCACTCACTGGGCCACACACACCCCACTTGACTGGCATCGGTTGAGCTCCCTTTTGAAAAAGAAAAAGATGCTTTGCATGAAGCACTCTCAAAAATACGCGTGCCTTTCCCGTCCCCTGGCTGACCCAGGGGAAGAAAAGTCCTCTGAGAGCCATGACTTGTTCATCTTGGTTCTTTTAGAGACACAGCGAGGGGACTCCAACCACAGTCTCCCTCGTTGCCACTCACTGGGCCACACACACCCCACTTGACTGGCATCGGTTGAGCTCCCTTTTGAAAAAGAAAAAGATGCTTTGCATGAAGCACTCTCAAAAATACGCGTGCCTTTCCCGTCCCCTGGCTGACCCAGGGGAAGAAAAGTCCTCTGAGAGCCATGACTTGTTCATCTTGGTTCTTTTAGAGACACAGCGAGGGGACTCCAACCACAGTCTCCCTCGTTTCCACTCACTGGGCCACACACACCCCACTTGACTGGCACCGGTTGAGCTCCCTTTTGAAAAAGAAAAAGATGCTTTGCATGAAGCACTCTCAAAAATACGCGTGCCTTTCCCGTCCCCTGGCTGACCCAGGGGAAGAAAAGTCCTCTGAGAGCCATGACTTGTTCATCTTGGTTCTTTTAGAGACACAGCGAGGGGACTCCAACCACAGTCTCCCTCGTTTCCACTCACTGGGCCACACACACCCCACTTGACTGGCATCGGTTGAGCTCCCTTTTGAAAAAGAAAAAGATGCTTTGCATGAAGCACTCTCAAAAATACGCGTGCCTTTCCCGTCCCCTGGCTGACCCAGGGGAAGAAAAGTCCTCTGAGAGCCATGACTTGTTCATCTTGGTTCTTGTAGAGACACAGCGAGGGGACTCCAACCACAGTCTCCCTCGTTTCCACTCACTGGGCCACACACACCCCACTTGACTGGCATCGGTTGAGCTCCCTTTTGAAAAAGAAAAAGATGCTTTGCATGAAGCACTCTCAAAAATACGCGTGCCTTTCCCGTCCCCTGGCTGACCCAGGGGAAGAAAAGTCCTCTGAGAGCCATGACTTGTTCATCTTGGTTCTTTTAGAGACACAGCGAGGGGACTCCAACCACAGTCTCCCTCGTTGCCACTCACTGGGCCACACACACCCCACTTGACTGGCATCGGGTGAGCTCCCTTTTGAAAAAGAAAAAGATGCTTTGCATGAAGCACTCTCAAAAATACGCGTGCCTTTCCCGTCCCCTGGCTGACCCAGGGGAAGAAAAGTCCTCTGAGAGCCATGATTTGTTCATTTTGGGTCTTTTAGAAACACAGCGAGGGGACTCCAACCACAGTCTCCTTCGTTGCCACTCACTGGGCCACACACACCCCACTTGACTGGCATCGGTTGAGCTCCCTTTTGAAAAAGAAAAAGATGCTTTGCATGAAGCACTCTCAAAAATACGCGTGCCTTTCCCGTCCCCTGGCTGACCCTGGGGAAGAAAAGTCCTCTGAGAGCCATGACTTGTTCATCTTGGTTCTTTTAGAGACACAGCGAGGGGACTCCAACCACAGTCTCCCTCGTTGCCACTCACTGGGCCACACACACCCCACTTGACTGGCATCGGTTGAGCTCCCTTTTGAAAAAGAAAAAGATGCTTTGCATGAAGCACTCTCAAAAATACGCGTGCCTTTCCCGTCCCCTGGCTGACCCAGGGGAAGAAAAGTCCTCTGAGAGCCATGACTTGTTCATCTTGGTTCTTTTAGAGACACAGCGAGGGGACTCCAACCACAGTCTCCCTCGTTGCCACTCACTGGGCCACACACACCCCACTTGACTGGCATCGGTTGAGCTCCCTTTTGAAAAAGAAAAAGATGCTTTGCATGAAGCACTCTCAAAAATATGCGTGCCTTTCCCGTCCCCTGGCTGACCCAGGGGAAGAAAAGTCCTCTGAGAGCCATGACTTGTTCATCTTGGTTCTTTTAGAGACACAGCGAGGGGACTCCAACCACAGTCTCCCTCGTTTCCACTCACTGGGCCACACACACCCCACTTGACTGGCATCGGTTGAGCTCCCTTTTGAAAAAGAAAAAGATGCTTTGCATGAAGCACTCTCAAAAATACGCGTGCCTTTCCCGTCCCCTGGCTGACCCAGGGGAAGAAAAGTCCTCTGAGAGCCATGACTTGTTCATCTTGGTTCTTTTAGAGACACAGCGAGGGGACTCCAACCACAGTCTCCCTCGTTTCCACTCACTGGGCCACACACACCCCACTTGACTGGCATCGGTTGAGCTCCCTTTTGAAAAAGAAAAAGATGCTTTGCATGAAGCACTCTCAAAAATACGCGTGCCTTTCCCGTCCCCTGGCTGACCCAGGGGAAGAAAAGTCCTCTGAGAGCCATGACTTGTTCATCTTGGTTCTTTTAGAGACACAGCGAGGGGACTCCAACCACAGTCTCCCTCGTTTCCACTAACTGGGCCACACACACCCCACTTGACTGGCATCGGTTGAGCCCCCTTTTGAAAAAGAAAAAGATGCTTTGCATGAAGCACTCTCAAAAATACGCGTGCCTTTCCCGTCCCCTGGCTGACCCAGGGGAAGAAAAGTCCTCTGAGAGCCATGACTTGTTCATCTTGGTTCTTTTAGAGACACAGCGAGGGGACTCCAACCACAGTCTCCCTCGTTTCCACTCACTGGGCCACACACACCCCACTTGACTGGCATCGGTTGAGCTCCCTTTTGAAAAAGAAAAAGATGCTTTGCATGAAGCACTCTCAAAAATACGCGTGCCTTTCCCGTCCCCTGGCTGACCCAGGGGAAGAAAAGTCCTCTGAGAGCCATGACTTGTTCATCTTGGTTCTTTTAGAGACACAGCGAGGGGACTCCAACCACAGTCTCCCTCGTTGCCACTCACTGGGCCACACACACCCCACTTGACTGGCATCGGTTGAGCTCCCTTTTGAAAAAGAAAAAGATGCTTTGCATGAAGCACTCTCAAAAATACGCGTGCCTTTCCCGTCCCCTGGCTGACCCAGGGGAAGAAAAGTCCTCTGAGAGCCATGATTTGTTCATTTTGGGTCTTTTAGAAACACAGCGAGGGGACTCCAACCACAGTCTCCTTCGTTGCCACTCACTGGGCCACACACACCCCACTTGACTGGCATCGGTTGAGCTCCCTTTTGAAAAAGAAAAAGATGCTTTGCATGAAGCACTCTCAAAAATACGCGTGCCTTTCCCGTCCCCTGGCTGACCCAGGGGAAGAAAAGTCCTCTGAGAGCCATGACTTGTTCATCTTGGTTCTTTTAGAGACACAGCGAGGGGACTCCAACCACAGTCTCCCTCGTTGCCACTCACTGGGCCACACACACCCCACTTGACTGGCATCGGTTGAGCTCCCTTTTGAAAAAGAAAAAGATGCTTTGCATGAAGCACTCTCAAAAATACGCGTGCCTTTCCCGTCCCCTGGCTGACCCAGGGGAAGAAAAGTCCTCTGAGAGCCATGACTTGTTCATCTTGGTTCTTTTAGAGACACAGCGAGGGGACTCCAACCACAGTCTCCCTCGTTTCCACTCACTGGGCCACACACACCCCACTTGACTGGCATCGGTTGAGCTCCCTTTTGAAAAAGAAAAAGATGCTTTGCATGAAGCACTCTCAAAAATACGCGTGCCTTTCCCGTCCCCTGGCTGACCCAGGGGAAGAAAAGTCCTCTGAGAGCCATGACTTGTTCATCTTGGTTCTTTTAGAGACACAGCGAGGGGACTCCAACCACAGTCTCCCTCGTTTCCACTCACTGGGCCACACACACCCCACTTGACTGGCATCGGTTGAGCTCCCTTTTGAAAAAGAAAAAGATGCTTTGCATGAAGCACTCTCAAAAATACGCGTGCCTTTCCCGTCCCCTGGCTGACCCAGGGGAAGAAAAGTCCTCTGAGAGCCATGACTTGTTCATCTTGGTTCTTTTAGAGACACAGCGAGGGGACTCCAACCACAGTCTCCCTCGTTTCCACTCACTGGGCCACACACACCCCACTTGACTGGCATCGGTTGAGCTCCCTTTTGAAAAAGAAAAAGATGCTTTGCATGAAGCACTCTCAAAAATACGCGTGCCTTTCCCGTCCCCTGGCTGACCCAGGGGAAGAAAAGTCCTCTGAGAGCCATGACTTGTTCATCTTGGTTCTTTTAGAGACACAGCGAGGGGACTCCAACCACAGTCTCCCTCGTTTCCACTCACTGGGCCACACACACCCCACTTGACTGGCATCGGTTGAGCTCCCTTTTGAAAAAGAAAAAGATGCTTTGCATGAAGCACTCTCAAAAATACGCGTGCCTTTCCCGTCCCCTGGCTGACCCAGGGGAAGAAAAGTCCTCTGAGAGCCATGACTTGTTCATCTTGGTTCTTTTAGAGACACAGCGAGGGGACTCCAACCACAGTCTCCCTCGTTGCCACTCACTGGGCCACACACACCCCACTTGACTGGCATCGGTTGAGCTCCCTTTTGAAAAAGAAAAAGATGCTTTGCATGAAGCACTCTCAAAAATACGCGTGCCTTTCCCGTCCCCTGGCTGACCCAGGGGAAGAAAAGTCCTCTGAGAGCCATGACTTGTTCATCTTGGTTCTTTTAGAGACACAGCGAGGGGACTCCAACCACAGTCTCCCTGGTTGCCACTCACTGGGCCACACACACCCCACTTGACTGGCATCGGTTGAGCTCCCTTTTGAAAAAGAAAAAGATGCTTTGCATGAAGCACTCTCAAAAATACGCGTGCCTTTCCCGTCCCCTGGCTGACCCAGGGGAAGAAAAGTCCTCTGAGAGCCATGATTTGTTCATTTTGGGTCTTTTAGAAACACAGCGAGGGGACTTTAACCACAGTCTCCTTCGTTGCCACTAACTGGGCCACACACACCCCACTTGACTGGCATCGGTTGAGCCCCCTTTTGAAAAAGAAAAAGATGCTTTGCATGAAGCACTCTCAAAAATACGCGTGCCTTTCCCGTCCCCTGGCTGACCCAGGGGAAGAAAAGTCCTCTGAGAGCCATGACTTGTTCATCTTGGTTCTTTTAGAGACACAGCGAGGGGACTCCAACCACAGTCTCCCTCGTTTCCACTCACTGGGCCACACACACCCCACTTGACTGGCATCGGTTGAGCTCCCTTTTGAAAAAGAAAAAGATGCTTTGCATGAAGCACTCTCAAAAATACGCGTGCCTTTCCCGTCCCCTGGCTGACCCAGGGGAAGAAAAGTCCTCTGAGAGCCATGACTTGTTCATCTTGGTTCTTTTAGAGACACAGCGAGGGGACTCCAACCACAGTCTCCCTCGTTGCCACTCACTGGGCCACACACACCCCACTTGACTGGCATCGGTTGAGCTCCCTTTTGAAAAAGAAAAAGATGCTTTGCATGAAGCACTCTCAAAAATACGCGTGCCTTTCCCGTCCCCTGGCTGACCCAGGGGAAGAAAAGTCCTCTGAGAGCCATGACTTGTTCATCTTGGTTCTTTTAGAGACACAGCGAGGGGACTCCAACTACAGTCTCCCTCGTTTCCACTCACTGGGCCACACACACCCCACTTGACTGGCATCGGTTGAGCTCCCTTTTGAAAAAGAAAAAGATGCTTTGCATGAAGCACTCTCAAAAATACGCGTGCCTTTCCCGTCCCCTGGCTGACCCAGGGGAAGAAAAGTCCTCTGAGAGCCATGACTTGTTCATCTTGGTTCTTTTAGAGACACAGCGAGGGGACTCCAACCACAGTCTCCCTCGTTTCCACTCACTGGGCCACACACACCCCACTTGACTGGCATCGGTTGAGCTCCCTTTTGAAAAAGAAAAAGATGCTTTGCATGAAGCACTCTCAAAAATACGCGTGCCTTTCCCGTCCCCTGGCTGACCCAGGGGAAGAAAAGTCCTCTGAGAGCCATGACTTGTTCATCTTGGTTCTTTTAGAGACACAGCGAGGGGACTCCAACCACAGTCTCCCTCGTTTCCACTCACTGGGCCACACACACCCCACTTGACTGGCATCGGTTGAGCTCCCTTTTGAAAAAGAAAAAGATGCTTTGCATGAAGCACTCTCAAAAATACGCGCGCCTTTCCCGTCCCCTGGCTGACCCAGGGGAAGAAAAGTCCTCTGAGAGCCATGACTTGTTCATCTTGGTTCTTTTAGAGACACAGCGAGGGGACTCCAACCACAGTCTCCCTGGTTGCCACTCACTGGGCCACACACACCCCACTTGACTGGCATCGGTTGAGCTCCCTTTTGAAAAAGAAAAAGATGCTTTGCATGAAGCACTCTCAAAAATACGCGTGCCTTTCCCGTCCCCTGGCTGACCCAGGGGAAGAAAAGTCCTCTGAGAGCCATGTCCACATTGTCAGTGGACAGACACGTGTGCTTATCTGCCAGCAGACCCACAGCAGCACTGAAGACAGGTTCCGAGAGAACGCTGGCTGCAGGACACGACAAGATCCCCAAGACGTACGTGGCGAGCTCAGGCAATTTATCAAGATTGGAAGCCAAGAATGAGCAGGGCTCAAGTTGCACATTAATGGAATCGATGTTTCCTTGCATATACTCATATATCTGTGTGTCCTCCTCTTTTTCCTTGTCCAGCTCTTTTGTTTTCGCATGAGTATATGTCCTTGTCACTTTCCCATGTGTTGTGAGTTGTTTGTGACCTTTTGGACACCTTTGAGGGTGTTTTCTAGGTGTTTTTCTGTGTTTGTGATTGCCTGCCATTGTTTCCTATGCAGTTCGAGTTCGGTTCGTCGAACGTTCGACGAACCGAACTCGAACGGGAGGTCCGTTCGGCGAACCAACCTCGAGCCGAACCGCGACCGGTTCGCTCATCTCTAGTCAATCCTTCTTCTGTATGTAGAAGTTAATACACTGCTTCTGCCTCATCAACCTCGTGTGGGTCCTCCACCTTGGCCCAAACCCTGTGTGGTCAGGCCACCCTTCCTTGTAACTGCGCACAAGGAATACCACACACCTCCTTACTATGCTGGCAGCAGAGCTCAATGCCATCAGGCGGTCAAAGGTTTATTTTGAAATGTATGGGAAATGTGAGTCACACCGCTGAGAAGTTGTGGACGGTTAGCTCTGGAGACCGAGTTTCATCAATGGTTGTCTCCACTCAACCAGCAGCCAGGGAAGGTGCGACAATGATGCAAACATGGGTGCGGCCCTTCGCTGTGACAATGTGACACATGTGCCTTGTGTGGCTCACGTGTTGAACCTGGTTGTCCAGCAATTTTTAAAGCACTATCCTGGCCCACATGGCCTTCTGCAGAGAGCACGGTGTAACGCCTTCCTTGATCCACACACTCAGATGGGCTGTAAATGATAGGCTAGAGGGAAGCCACTCACCGAGCAGGACCCCTAGAACCCTGAAACCCTTTAACCCCTATACAGGGATTAGGAATTACACAGGGCCCAAGGTGATCAATACCTGTGGAAGGCTGCAGTTCCAGAGAATAGTAGTCAGGCAGGGTCAAAACATTAATTGAGGAACAGGAACAAAATGGGACAGCCAGGACTTAATCAGAAAACAAGCAGAGGTGAAATGCGGATCGGCCAACAAGGTACATAAACAGCAAGCAGGAAAAGTAGTCAGGTAACAAGCACACAAAATCATAAAACTGAACTGGGGGTAAAAGTAACCAGAGGTTCATAGCTATGTCTGGCAGTGGTCTGCAGACAGGATGGGCATAAAAAAGGGTGTGGTGTCTTCCCATTGGTTGTAGCTGAATGATGGTACTTCATCTGTGAGATACCCACCAGCTACATTCAGCCAGAGATTCTGCATCTGTCAAGGTAATGCAGCCCAGTGGGTGAGCACAACCTGCGTCCACCTGCGCCGCTGGCATCGACTCCTCTCCCATCATCAGCACTATGCATGAAAGGAACACGTTGTCACCTGGCGACCGGAGTACAAATTGACGGAGCGGAATCCGTTGGTGACTTAACAGCCGTGTGCGGCAATGATGCAAACCTGGCTGCGGGCCATCGTCAGGGCAATGTGACACACGTGCCTTGTATGGCTCACGTGTTGAACCTAATTCTCCAGCAATTTTTAAAACACCATCCCGGCCGACATGGCCTTGTGCAGCGGGCACGCTCGCTATGTGCTCACTTCCATCGTGCACACACAGCAGCTCAACAACTTTCGTCACTACAGAAGTCTTTAGGTCTGGTGGTTAAACGCCTGAAATGCGATGTGCCGACACGCAGGAATTTGAATCTGCACATGTTGCAGCGTTTGTGGCAGCACCGCCGAACCCTGCTGCAATACGTTATGACATATAGCCTGGGATAACTTGATCCAGAGGTGGTGCAGATCACGCTGCTGGAGTGGTGTCAGATCAAGGACCTATGCACCCTTCTACACAGTTTACAAATGTCGACGAAGATGTTTAGCACTGGCAATGCCATTCTCAGCGTGACAATTCTGGTCATCTACATGAAGGAGCACACTGTAATTATTATTCGGAGTCAGGTGTTGGGACAAGAGGAAGGGGAGGAAGTACAGGAGGAGTAATATGCGGAGGGGATAACAAGATCTACGAGGTCCAGATGGTCAGCGGCACCTAGGCGGCAGTCATGGTGAGGGAGAGGGATTAACAAGGGCGCATAGTATCAGCAAAAAGTGTTGAGGAAGGTGCAGGAGCCCATGAAGAAATGGAGGACGAACTGGCGATGGGCATGGAAGACTCAGCAGATGAGTGAGAGCTTGCTCACATTTCGGTTGTGCGAGGTTGTGGGGAGAGGGCAGAGGAAGGAGGCACGATTCTCACCTCTCTGCCACCAACACACCAAGGACTTGGTCCTCCTGGATGCACAAGACACATGAGCGCCTTCTTGCTGCACTACCTACAACATGACCCTCGGATTGTACGAATTCAAAGTAATCCTGACTACTGGGTTGCCACACTGTTAGATCCCCGGTACAAGACAAAATTTGGCGAAATAATTCCTGCCATAGAAATGGACGCACGTATACAGGAGTATCTGCAGAAGGTGGTACGCAATCTTAGATCTGCTTTTCCACTAAACACCAGTGCTGCACAGAGTGAATCTCAACGCTTTGTCATGGATAGGAGGAAATGGTCTTTTACTTGTCCACATCTGAGAGACCGAGGGCTGGCTGCTGTGCTGAGATGGCGTTGAGTACGGTGTCCCTGCAGAGTTGCACTTTTGGTCATATACCAAAATGAGTTGAAAAAGGACAGATGCTGGTGGAAAGGGGAACAGGTGTGTTGGAAAGGGGAAAAAAGTTTTGGTCTGTGGATTTGGTGGTTAAGCAACAGTAACATTTGCTGAAGAAACACCATCTGTTACAGTGGAACTGGCAGATTTGGATAAGGTGGTATATACTATGTTACCGCTATATAACGAAAATTAATAAGAAAAGAAAGAGAAAGGTATATATCCCCATCAGCAGTCAGTGTCCACCGTGCTCCCAGATGGAAAAGGAGAGGTTGGCAACTGGAAGGTTTGGTGGAGGATACAGAGCTGTGTGGCTATGAAACTAATAGTAGCCTGAACCGAGTTAGACGCCATTCGGATCTGGAGACTGGGAGCCCTGTTAGCGTCACAGGGTCCACATGCCCACCCAGCCCAGGAACTCCCTGTTAACAACACAGGGGCCATTGAGTACGCTGACCGTGTGCGTAGGGGCCACACCTGTGGACAGCAGGCGCATCAGCAGCAGCAGGCCTGTTAATGCCACTGGGCTGCACAAGCAGGACTGGTAGGACAGGAGCTGGTCTTAACCGTTCTGCGTTACCAACTGTGGTGGTGGCCTGCATCGACACCCTATCCCTGCCTACCTCTGGCCTAAAGCCGCAATGGGTTCAACACATGGAGGTGTGCTCTTTCGGAGCATAATAGAAGACTGCGCACCTCCTTGTTGGCTCCAGCCCCTTTTATAACCTGGGTCCGTCCCAAACCAGGGTGAACCACAATGCACCTCCTGGATACAAAAGCAGAGTGACACATCATGAGTGGCATAACTAGCGTCCTATTTGGAACCGCAACTTCAATGATGACCTCATGGCTGCCATGACCCAAACACCTCACCAGTCATCGTCTGACCATCAATAATGCGGTGACAAGTCATAGGGGCGGGCCTCTGCAAGCCATTTGGGAGTGGCCTGGCCACATCGTCAGGACACCTGATGCCCTGTGGTCTATATGGGACCCCCACATCAGGGGCAGGGCCAAAGAGTTCATTACCGGACCTAGTCTCTGATGCAGTAAGTGCCTGAGCATGCTCAGTAGCATGAAATACTGTCTCTGAAAAAAGACTATCAGCTTTAGCATGGTGTCTAGGCACAAAACAGGACTTAGACCCGGCACGGAATGCAAGCACCTGTGCAAAGAGGCTTTTCGCACTAAGTGTGGGAGCATGCGCTGTATCCCGAAATGAAGACTTAGCCTCAGCAATGGCACAGTCAGGCAGAGCATACTCATTAGGCGAAACACTGTAGTTAGGCTGCGGCTGGAGTAAATCGGCACACGCATGCGCACTAGCTGCCTCTCCACACATAGACGTGGAGGAGAAAGTAGCCAGCTGGACAACCCAAGGCACAGCCCTAAATGGCAGCTGACGCCTGGGCGCAAATGAAACCGCAGCAGGCTTCAGGTTACAGGTTTTGTAACAACAAATACCATCCAAAAGAACAGGTGTACTTCTTCCCATGGATAATTTGATATGATCCTTTTTTTCACGGACACAACCATCGCTAACAAATGTAGATGAGGCCAAAACAGCAGCTGCTTCAATGGATCTCAAGTGCTCCATAAAGTGGCCTCTCCTCCACCCCAATTTCAAGATCCCAAATACTCCATTCCTCTGTGGTGTCAATCCAATCGCACTTGCTTCCTAACAGCTCTCAGGTTTCCACCAGCCCTGCTGAGTATGGGGTAACAGAGATGGTTGAGTTTGCATAGCTGTTCAGTCGCACTATAGCCTGGGAATCAGAGGTCTGCTCCAAAGCTGCAATGAGTACAGACAAGGAAGTTATTATTATTTTTATTATTATTGATTTATAGAGCACCATTGATTCCATGGTGCTGTACATGAGAAGGGGGTTACATACAGAATACATATACAAGTAACTATAGACAGACTGGTACAGAGGGAAGAGGGCCCTGCCCTTGCGGGATTACATTCTAAAGGATTTTTGGGAGGAGACAGTAGGAGTGGTGTAGGTTGAGCGTCAAGTACGTATGGTGGTGGTGTCATTGAAGGTTATAGTCATTTCTGAACAGATGAGTTTTCAGATTCAGTTTGAAGATTGTGGGTGTAGCAGATAATCTGACGTGTTGAGGTAGCGAGTTCCATGAGACAGGGGAAATGATCTGCGCAGATGGCCAGAAGCTTTGTGAGTGGGATCCAGGCCCTGATGAAGAAGGTGCTGAGCCTAATCTACACCCTCATTTCCAAAAAGTAAATCCTCCTGGTGGAGACAATGGGGAACATGATGAGGAGCACAGATACCTGAATGGAATGACAACTTTACTATTCGGTCAGGACAGGAAGAGGTTGTCTTGGAGGACTCAGGACGAGGGGAATGAAAACACACAGGGTTATTGATGAGGTTGGAGACCACACTTACTGTCAAACCAAAGTCAGCCAGTCGATGAGGTCAGCAGAGGAGGTGGAGGAGGATGCTACTGACGATGAGGTTACGTTGCGTCTTCCTGGCCAGAGACAAAGTACTGGAAGCACGTCAACAACTGAATCCTGGACCACAACTTTGACTCTGAGCAGAAGTCGTGTTGGCTATGCAGGTCGCATGGGCTGTAAGCCTTGCCTAGCCTGTGAATTTTTGGACATTGCAAAGGATCACCCAAGTCATGGAATCTGTAAGATTTGTCAACAATCTGTAAGTAGAAGGCAAAAACTCACACCTTTGAGTACTTCCTCCATGAAGTGTCACATGGATATGAATTGATAGCGTGAAGGTGTATTGCTCAGCTTTAGCCACTGTCAATGCAACATGCTTATTTGCCATTGCATGCATTGTTGCAGACTACACACAAGGGGCTGCTGTTATTTTGGATCTGCCTTTGTTTGGTCACTATAGCAATATCAAATTGCTCTTCGGGTGTGGACTTGGAGATGCTGTCTATGAACAGAAGGAAAAGCTAAAGGTGTGTGTTACAGCAAGGAGCCACTGCAGAAACACTTCGTTCAATTGTGAGGGGTGTCATGTTGTACTTTGTAGATGAGCCCCGTAATGCCAGTGAGCAGCATCCTGTGCCACAGACCAACATTCTTACAGTGCTGTCTATACTGTTTACCGTGAGAGGAGCGTAAAGTCTGTATTTCTGGCAACTGGAAATCAGAGTACCCGGGTACGGTAGGCTGTGCCCAGACAATAATGCGGGCACGCAACACTTTGTTTTATTAGCAAAACACATATCTGGGTAGGCCGACTATATAGACAATAAGACTTGCTGCCTCTGCACTGTCAAATTGTCACGTACAGTTTAAATCATAGAGGGACAGCAACACATGTTTGCATTGACTGTTGCTGATTTCCATGACTGTGTTGCAGAGCTGTGTGGTTTGCATTCACACTGTTATCATCTGCATTATCTGTGAGGCTTCAGCTAACAAGGGTATTCAGGGGGGTTAATGTGTTTTGTCTATGTTTAGGTAGATAACTTGGAAGCTCTTGTGATGCGCCACTGGTAAGTCGTGTTCGCACACACACACACACACACACACACACACGCACAAACACACAATTACTGCTACACAGAGGGATTAGCAGGTAGTAGGCAACATAATAGATTGTTCAATTATTTAAATTGTATGCATGGTTCTTATTGTTTGTTTTGGTAAAGTTAAACAATCATTTATCAACCCAACTGCCTAGAGTCCTTTTCCTGTTGGCTGGTTTTGCTGCATACTGGGGAGCCCACCCTGTACACGACTTAAAATGAAGCATAAGTCACAATGTGAATTTCACTGTGCTACAATGCGGCCTAGCGTGCCTGTGCAACCACCGCCTGCCCCATCAAGTGCATCTGCGTGCTCTTCATCCTCTGTGACTGTGGGGACAGCAGTCACACATGGTTTTTCACACTGAACTTCCACTCCTTTACCCGCAACAGGGAGTGTGATTGGCAGGTCATCACTTGTTTTGGAAGTGGAAACAGAAGGTATTGTTGAGCTGTCAGACATCGAGAGAACCATCATTGGATGCAGGCTACATTATATCCACGCCTGCACCTTTGTCACAGATTGGCTGGACTACCTGCAGTTAATAATTGCATTCCAGAAATGGAAAGGAGTGTAGAATGCACATGTGTTGTACCTTGCTTGGCAGCAAAGGAACACTAACTTAGTATTCCAGACAATTTTAGGATGGCAGAAAAAGAGTCAGCTCTTTGGGCAAATTAAATAGCGTGGCAAAAGTGGACAGATGGGTACAGTGGCCGTGTTCTGTGGGTACCAGGACAGTAAAAGAAGCCTCACTTTCTATCCCTCCTAATGATCAAATGCAGCAAGGAATTCCCTGAGTTTGCTATAAAATTAGCATAGCAAAATGTGCATGAGGGTAGAATGCAGAGGTGCTTGAGATTGCTTGGCACAAGTGGCACAATAAAGGAGTCCAACAGCCACTTTTTGTATGCCACTAAGTTGCAGTATTTTTTGCTATCATTATAGCTTATTAAAAACAGAGCAGGAGGGTGTCCTGCACAGGTGATAGAAATAGCTTGGCACCAGTGGGGCACTAATGGAATACAACAGCCACTTCTTGTGTGCCACTAAGTTTACTCAATTTTTGGTATTTTAACGTCTTAGTAAGTAACAATGATTGAGTGTGCAATGCAGGCAGATGTGCTGCAAATATCTTTGCACTAGTGGGACTATACAGAAGTCCAATAGCCACGTTTATGATGCCACTAGGTTCAATCAGTGTTTGCTAGTATAATGGCTTAGTAACAATGAGTTTGAGTGTGCAATGCAGGCAGAAGTGCTGCAAATATCTTTGCACTAGTGGGACTATACAGAAGTCCAATAGCCACGTTTAGGATGCCACTAGGTTCAATCAGTGTTTGCTAGTATAATGGCTTAGTAACAATGAGTTTGAGTGTGCAATGCAGGCAGAGGTGCTGCAAATATCTTTGCACTAGTGGGACTATACAGAAGTCAAATAGCCACGTTTGTTTTGGTAAAGTTAAACAATCATTTATCAACCCAACTGCCTAGAGTCCTTTTCCTGTTGGCTGGTTTTGCTGCATACTGGGGAGCCCACCCTGTACACGACTTAAAATGAAGCATAAGTCACAATGTGAATTTCACTGTGCTACAATGCGGCCTAGCGTGCCTGTGCAACCACCGCCTGCCCCATCAAGTGCATCTGCGTGCTCTTCATCCTCTGTGACTGTGGGGACAGCAGTCACACATGGTTTTTCACACTGAACTTCCACTCCTTTACCCGCAACAGGGAGTGTGATTGGCAGGTCATCACTTGTTTTGGAAGTGGAAACAGAAGGTATTGTTGAGCTGTCAGACATCGAGAGAACCATCATTGGATGCAGGCTACATTATATCCACGCCTGCACCTTTGTCACAGATTGGCTGGACTACCTGCAGTTAATAATTGCATTCCAGAAATGGAAAGGAGTGTAGAATGCACATGTGTTGTACCTTGCTTGGCAGCAAAGGAACACTAACTTAGTATTCCAGACAATTTTAGGATGGCAGAAAAAGAGTCAGCTCTTTGGGCAAATTAAATAGCGTGGCAAAAGTGGACAGATGGGTACAGTGGCCGTGTTCTGTGGGTACCAGGACAGTAAAAGAAGCCTCACTTTCTATCCCTCCTAATGATCAAATGCAGCAAGGAATTCCCTGAGTTTGCTATAAAATTAGCATAGCAAAATGTGCATGAGGGTAGAATGCAGAGGTGCTTGAGATTGCTTGGCACAAGTGGCACAATAAAGGAGTCCAACAGCCACTTTTTGTATGCCACTAAGTTGCAGTATTTTTTGCTATCATTATAGCTTATTAAAAACAGAGCAGGAGGGTGTCCTGCACAGGTGATAGAAATAGCTTGGCACCAGTGGGGCACTAATGGAATACAACAGCCACTTCTTGTGTGCCACTAAGTTTACTCAATTTTTGGTATTTTAACGTCTTAGTAAGTAACAATGATTGAGTGTGCAATGCAGGCAGATGTGCTGCAAATATCTTTGCACTAGTGGGACTATACAGAAGTCCAATAGCCACGTTTATGATGCCACTAGGTTCAATCAGTGTTTGCTAGTATAATGGCTTAGTAACAATGAGTTTGAGTGTGCAATGCAGGCAGAAGTGCTGCAAATATCTTTGCACTAGTGGGACTATACAGAAGTCCAATAGCCACGTTTAGGATGCCACTAGGTTCAATCAGTGTTTGCTAGTATAATGGCTTAGTAACAATGAGTTTGATTGTGCAATGCAGGCAGAGGTGCTGAAAATATCTTTGCACTAGTGGGACTATACAGAAGTCCAATAGCCACGTTAAGGATGCCACTAAGTTCACTCAGTGTTTGCTAGTATAATGGCTTAGTAACAATGAGTTTGAGTGTGCAATGCAGGCAGACGTGCTGCAAATATCTTTGCACTAGTGGGACTATACAGAAGTCCAATAGCCACGTTAAGGATGCCACTAAGTTCACTCAGTGTTTGCTAGTATAATGGCTTAGTTATAATGAGTTTGAGTGTGCAATGCAGGCAGAGGTGCTGCAAATATCTTTGCACTAGTGGGACTATACAGAAGTCCAATAGCCACGTTTAGGATGCCACTAAGTTCACTCAGTGTTTGCTAGTATAATGGCTTAGTTATAATGAGTTTGAGTGTGCAATGCAGGCAGAGGTGCTGCAAATATCTTTGCACTAGTGGGACTATACAGAAGTCCAATAGCCACGTTTAGGATGCCACTAGGTTCAATCAGTGTTTGCTAGTATAATGGCTTAGTAACAATGAGTTTGAGTGTGCAATGCAGGCAGAGGTGCTGCAAATATCTTTGCACTAGTGGGACTATACAGAAGTCCAATAGCCACGTTTAGGATGCCACTAGGTTCAATCAGTGTTTGCTAGTATAATGGCTTATTTATAATGAGTTTGAGTGTGCAATGCAGGCAGACGTGCTGCAAATATCTTTGCACTAGTGGGACTATACAGAAGTCCAATAGCCACGTTAAGGATGCCACTAAGTTCACTCAGTGTTTGCTAGTATAATGGCTTAGTAACAATGAGTTTGAGTGTGCAATGCAGGCAGACGTGCTGCAAATATCTTTGCACTAGTGGGACTATACAGAAGTCCAATAGCCACGTTTAGGATGCCACTAGGTTCAATCAGTGTTTGCTAGTATAATGGCTTAGTAACAATGAGTTTGAGTGTGCAATGCAGGCAGAGATGCTGCAAATATCTTTGCACTAGTGGGACTATACAGAAGTCCAATAGCCACGTTTAGGATGCCACTAGGTTCAATCAGTGTTTGCTAGTATAATGGCTTAGTAACATTGAGTTTGAGTGTGCAATGCAGGCAGACGTGCTGCAAATATCTTTGCACTAGTGGGACTATACAGAAGTCCAACAGCCACGTTAAGGATGCCACTAAGTTCACTCAGTGTTTGCTAGTATAATGGCTTAGTAAGAATGAGTTTGAGTGTGCAATGCAGGCAGAGGTGCTGCAAATATCTTTGCACTAGTGGGACTATACAGAAGTCCAATAGCCACGTTTAGGATGCCACTAGGTTCAATCAGTGTTTGCTAGTATAATGGCTTAGTAACAATGAGTTTGAGTGTGCAATGCAGGCAGAGGTGCTGCAAATATCTTTGCACTAGTGGGACTATACAGAAGTCCAATAGCCACGTTTAGGATCCCACTATGTTCACTCAGTGTTTGCTAGTATAATGGCTTATTTATAATGAGTTTGAGTGTGCAATGCAGACAGAGGTGCTGCAAATATCTTTGCACTAGTGGAACTATACAGAAGTCCAATAGCCACGTTTAGGATGCCACTAGGTTCAGTCAGTGTTTGCTAGTATAATGGCTTAGTAACAATGAGTTTGAGTGTGCAATGCAGGCAGAGGTGCTGCAAATATCTTTGCACTAGTGGGACTATACAGCAGTCCAACAGCTACGTTAAGGATGCCACTAAGTTCACTCAGTGTTTGCTAGTATAATGGCTTAGTAACAATGAGTTGGAGTGTGCAAAGGGCAGGAGGGTACAGTGGCAGGTTTGTGGGTCTCTGGGTAGAGGAAAGGAAGCCTGCCTTTCTATCCCTCCTAATGGGGAAATGCAGCGAGGAAATCCCTGACCTTAGCTACACAGACGCTGTCATCGTGAGTAGCTGTTAAACTCTGTTTTCAGGACCTGTCACCTATGGCTCTGACCCTGCCGGTATTAGCCCTTAAAAGGACTGATAGAAAGTGCTATCCCTATTCTGTCCAGCGCTGTGTATGGAGCGTAATACAGCTGTATCGGCGATAGGAGCTGCGCCAGTGATGTCTGACACCAAGGACGCAGAAGGCAGATAATGGCGTGCTGGAGGAAAATGTCCGTTTTTATAATGCAGGGACATGTGACATGGACATCCTATCACACATGCCGTTGCTTCTCTGGCTAAAAGTCCACTTAGCTGTGTGTGTGTCTGGGATTGGCTGACATGCTGGCCCTCCCCACTACACGCGCACGCTTAGGGAAGGAAGACAAGGAAAAAAAAAAAAAAAAGCGATCGCTATTATCCAAACAGCAGTGATCTGAATGCGCTGTTCCCGCACACTATACACTGAAATGTCATAATAGTGTGAGTCACAGAGTGACTTACACTATTACAGCGGAAAGCCAGCTATGAATTAGCTGTTTTTTTTGCTGCTAGAACCGTTCTTGAACGTATGTAGAACTATCGAGCTTTTGCAAAAAGCTCGAGTTCTAGTTCGATCTAGAACAGCCCCCAAAATCACTCGAGCCTCGAACTGGAGAACCTCGAACCGCGAACCGCGCTCAACTAGTCTGGACCTCAGAGGTTCATTCTCACCGAAGTCCTGATTGAAGGCAACAGCCCAACCATTCCGGATAAGTGCCACCGCCAAAGGCAAGAGATCCAAAGGGCCAGCGTCTGCGTGCAAACGGGCTCCTACAACACTTATACGCCGGGGAGCGGACTACCGGTGTTTACGAACCGGCGCCGCCATAGCCGCAAGCAGACTGCTGCGGTTCCTGTTGCGCCCAGGCGCCGGCTGCCGTTCTTGGCCGTGCCTCGGGTCGTCCAGTTGGCTGTTCCTTCCACCACGTCTAAGTGTGGAGAGGCGGCTAGTGCGCATGCGTGCGCCGATTTACCCCAGCCAGAGTCTAAGCCCGGTGTTTTGCCTAGTGAGCATGCTCAGCCTGTTTGTGTTATGTCTGAGACTAAGTCCTCAGTTCAGGCTACTGAGCATGCTCCCACAATTAACCCTAACAGCCTCTTTGCACAGGTACTTGGACTTCGTGCTGTGTCTAAGTTCTGGGATGTGCCTACTGAGCATGCTCAAACTGATAGTCTGCTTTCTAAGCCTGTGGCTCAGGCTACTGAGCATGCTCAGGCACTTAGTGCATCAGAGGCTAGGTCCGGTAAGGACCTCACTGAGCATGTCCGTGAGGTGGCAGGCCCTGATAGGGCAGAGGGTGTCAGGTGTCCTGATGACGTGGCAACTCCGGACTGGCTCGCAGAGGCCCGCCCCTATGATCTGGCACCTCAGTATTGGTCGTCAGACGATGACTGGTGAAGTGTTTGGGGCGTGGCTGCCATGAGGTCATCAATGACGTGGCGGTTCCGGATAGGTCGCATGTGACGTCACTGATGACATGGCACTCTGCTATTGGACCTTGGTGGTTCCACCCTGGGTTTGGGGCGGACCCAGGTTATAAAAGGGGCTGGAGACAACATGGAGGTGCGCAGTCTTCACTTTTGCTAAGTCAGAGCACACCTCCATGTTAGAGCCTCATTGCGGCATAAGCCTCTATTGGGAAGCGGTAGGTAGGGTTAGGCGAATGGTGCCTGTCACGCCAAGATTCGTGGCTCGGCACATCAGGGTCAGGCGCCGTGCTTCCCTCCTGCCGTTCCAGTCTTGCTATAGCAGCCCAGTGGCGTTAACTGGGCTGCGGCTGCTGTGCTTCCTGTCCGATTGTGCCCCCTACGCACACGGACAACGCACCTGCTGCGCCACCTGTCCGATTGTGCCCCCTACGCACACGGACAACGCACCTGCTGTGCCACCTGTCTGGTTGTGCCCCCTACGCGCACGGACAGCGTACTCCAGGACCCCTGTGGAGTTAACAGGGTGTTCCTTATTTTCCTCGGCTTCCCGGTCAACGCTACTGGTGTACCCATCTGGCCTGACGTGTCCTACACACACGTGGCCAGTCGAGAGGTGGCCAGAAACGCTAATCGGAGGACCGCTCGGCCTGACGTGTCGTACACACGTGGCCGACAGGGCGCTTTCATGGCGGTCTTCCGGTCAACGCTACCTGGTTACCACCCGGCCTGACGTGTTTCCTGCACACGTGGTTGGTGTAGCGCTAGGTGCACCAAAACGCTAATCGGGTTGTCGTCCGGTCTGACGTGTCCCAACACACGTGACCGGTTCCCAGAGTTCCTGGGTTATCTCAGAGCCATCCAGCTCTATAGTCTCCGCCTAACCCTCAGGTGCCAGCAGCTCCTTTGTTATCTGGAGCACGGTGGGCCCCGACTGGCGATTAGGATATATACCCCCTGGTCCTAATCTGCCGGTCCCCCCGTAACAGTAAGACTGCGCCCGGGTCTGGCTGGCATGGCGGAGATGGAGCAGCTACGTCAGTTCATGCTGCAGCTTGATGCCAGAGTGAGGTCTCTGGAGAAGTCTGCTCTTGCTGCTGATATGGATGATGTGGTGGCTCAAGCGGCTGCAATGGTGTCAGTCACCAAGCCTACTCCAACCCTCCCTCACCTCTCGCTGCCCAACAAGTTTACGGGGAACAGCAAGGCATGTAGGGGATTCATGAACCAGTGCTCAGTCCATCTAGAGCTGTTGGCTGCACGGTTTCCTACAGAGAGGTCGAAGGTGGGGTTTATCATCTCCTTGCTCTCTGATAGAGCACTGGAGTGGGCTACACCATTGTGGGAGAGGAATGACCCCGTAGTACAGGACTCTAAGGAGTTTTTGGAGTCCTTGCGACAAGTGTTCCTGGGGCCTCAGGTCACTCACGACTCGGCCCTACAGCTACTGACTTTGGAGCAGGGGCGTACTTCCTCAAGTCAATATGCTGTGAGTTTCAGGACACTTGCTGCAGAACTGGGGTGGTCAGAGAGGACTCTCATTCCACTGTTCTGGAGGGGATTAGCCTCGCACGTGAAGGACGCATTAGCGTCGCATGAGGTACCAACTACCCTTGAGGGCCTCATGACTCTGGCTACCCGCATTGACCTGCGGACCTCCGAACGTCAGCTGGAGCGCAGGTCAGAGGGTCGTTCAGCCACTGTAGTGGTCTCTCCTACTGCACCTGCCTTAGAGGACATCTCTGTTCCTATGGACATCTCTAAGGTTGGTGTTGCTAGGTCTTCGAGTCGCAAGGGCATTTCCTGTTTCGCTTGTGGGCAGTATGGTCATTATGCCAACCGTTGCCCAAAGCGTTAGGATAAGCGACCACGATTGGTGACCATAGCTGGAAGTAGACTGGACTCTGCGTCATCCATTAGGGTGACGTTTCCCGCGTCCATTTCCTTTAGGGGGTCAACATGGTCCACAAGGGCAAGTGTGGACACAGGTGCTGGGGATAGTTTCATCTCCTCCTCTTTTGCCATGCGGCATGCCATCCCGCTGGTGCAAATGCCAAGGCCAGTGAGAGTCCGTGTGGTGGATGGGTCCTTGTTGCCCAAGGTAATTCACCAGCGGACAATGCCCATTACCCTTGCCATGTCATCTGGGCATAGGGAGACCATTTAATTTCTGGTTCTCCCTAAGGGTGCAGATGATATTCTGCTGGGTATTCCTTGGTTGAAGCGGCATTCCCCACATATCGACTGGTCGTCTGGGGTGATTACGCGGTGGAGCGAGTCTTGTAGCTCCCACTGCATGTCTCCATCTTCCGCCCGTCGCTCAGTGGTATCTGTGGCGACTATAGACCATTCGAGTGGGAGGGCCGCTAGAGGGGGGGGTACTGTTACGAACCGGCGCCGCAAGCAGCCTGCTGCGGTTCTTGTTGCGCCCAGGCGCCGGCTGCCGTTCTTGGCCGTGCCTCGGGTCGTCCAGTTGGCTGTTCCTTCCACCACGTCTAAGTGTGGAGAGGCGGCTAGTGCGCATGCGTGCGCCGATTTACCCCAGCCAGAGTCTAAGCCCGGTGTTTTGCCTAGTGAGCATGCTCAGCCTGTTTGTGTTATGTCTGAGACTAAGTCCTCAGTTCAGGTTACTGAGCATGCTCCCACAATTAACCCTAACAGCCTCTTTGCACAGGTACTTGGACTTCGTGCTGTGTCTAAGTTCTGGGATGTGCCTACTGAGCATGCTCAAACTGATAGTCTGCTTTCTAAGCCTGTGGCTCAGGCTACTGAGCATGCTCAGGCACTTAGTGCATCAGAGGCTAGGTCCAGTAAGGACCTCACTGAGCATGTCTGTGAGGTGGCAGGCCCTGATAGGGCAGAGGGTGTCAGGTGTCCTGATGATGTGGCAACTCCGGACTGGCTCGCAGAGGCCCGCCCCTATGATCTGGCACCTCAGTATTGGTCGTCAGACGATGACTGGTGAAGTGTTTGGGGCGTGGCTGCCATGAGGTCATCAATGACGTGGCGGTTCCGGATAGGTCGCATGTGACGTCACTGATGACATAGCACTCTGCTATTGGACCTTGGTGGTTCCACCATGGGTTTGGGGCGGACCCAGGTTATAAAAGGGGCTGGAGACAACATGGAGGTGCGCAGTCTTCACTTTTGCTCAGTCAGAGCACACCTCCATGTTAGAGCCTCATTGCGGCATAAGCCTCTATTGGGAAGCGGTAGGTAGGGTTAGGCGAACGGTGCCTGTCACGCCAAGATTCGTGGCTCGGCACATCAGGGTCAGGCGCCGTGCTTCCCTCCTGCCATTCCAGTCTTGCTATAGCAGCCCAGTGGCGTTAACTGGGCTGCGGCTGCTGTGCTTCCTGTCCGATTGTGCCCCCTACGCACACGGACAACGCACCTGCTGCGCCACCTGTCTGATTGTGCCCCCTACGCACACGGACAACGCACCTGCTGTGCCACCTGTCTGGTTGTGCCCCCTACGCGCACGGACAGCGTACTCCAGGACCCCTGTGGAGTTAACAGGGTGTTCCTTATTTTCCTCGGCTTCCCGGTCAACGCTACTGGTGTACCCATCTGGCCTGACGTGTCCTACACACACGTGGCCAGTCGAGAGGTGGCCAGAAATGCTAATCGGAGGACCGCTCGGCCTGACGTGTCGTACACACGTGGCCGACAGGGCGCTTTCATGGCGGTCTTCCGGTCAACGCTACCTGGTTACCACCAGGCCTGACGTGTTTCCTGCACACGTGGTTGGTGTAGCGCTAGGTGCACCAAAACGCTAATCGGGTTGTCGTCCGGTCTGACGTGTCCCAACACACGTGACCGGTTCCCAGAGTTCCTGGGTTATCTCAGAGCCATCCAGCTCTATAGTCTCCGCCTAACCCTCAGGTGCCAGCAGCTCCTTTGTCATCTGGAGCACAGTGGGCCCCGACTGGCGATTAGGATATATACCCCCTGGTCCTAATCTGCCGGTCCCCCCGTAACAACCGGTGCCTAGGCACAGGAGTCAAGATTCACACACAGGTGCAGGAGAAAGGCGGACATTGCCAACCTAACTGGAAAAGCTGCAGCCGGCTGCGGGCCCTGTTAATTACTCCGTTTGGTTTACCAGCGACTCCAGTGTCTTGTGTCAGAGTGAGTACACCAGTGCCATCCGGCACCGCGCCGCGCTGCACTGCAGCCCTTCGCCCTGCACCCCGGCCCGTGCCAACCGGGCCCCGACACAACATCCCCTACCCACGGAGTGGTCAACACCTAGCTTTACCACTACACCGCTCCCGGGAGTCCCCGTACCTTCACCGCAGCGGTGGTGTCCTCAATCACCACAACCCGTGGGTGGCGTCATGAACTATCATTCCCAAACCGAACACCCGCATCCCCCATGCGTAGCGGCAACCCCCTTGCAGAGCGACGTGACCCCCGGGTCCGTGAGAGGCTCGAGCCACCACCTGCAGTACACCAGCACGGATCCGAGCGGCTTGGCGGTCGCAGCCGAGCCCGCCGGGCGGTACACAAGTATTACTGGGTGTATGTAGCTCTGGGGTGTATGGGACAGATAGTACTGGGGGTATACAGCTCTGGGGTGCGTGGGGCAAGTATTACTGTGTGTATACAGCTCTGAGATGCATGGGACAGATAGTACTGGGGGTATACAGCTCTGGGGTGGGTGTGGCAAATAGTTCTAGGGTGTACAGCTTTAGGGTGTGTGGGGCAAATGGTACTGGGGGTATACAGCTCTGGGGTGCGTGGGGCAAATAGTACTGGGGGTATACAGCTCTGGGGTGCGTGGGGCAAATAGTACTGAGGGTATACAGCTCTCGGGTGTGTGGGGCAAATAGTACTGGGGGTATACTGCTCTGGGGTGCGTGGGACAGATAGTACTTCGGATATATAGCACTGGGGTGGGAAGGATGACATACAGCTCGGCGGTATGTAGATGCTTCGGCTCCTCTGTGGTTTGAGCCTACAATGTATGGGCTCCTTCCATATTAGTGGGCATGACCAGCTTCATTACAAATTAAGTCATACCTGGAAGAAGCCCATATATTCTAGCATCTACCTTCATCTGTTGGACGGGAAGCACAGTGCACAGTGCGTGCTAGCTCCGCCCACAGACAAACAGACCCTGTACGGAGCAGTGAAAGCTCCATGCAAGTGAGGAGTTAAGAGCCAGCAAACCAGGAAAGTGCGGGCTGCCTGCAGGAGCGCTGAGGTCCCCGGAACTCGGCCCGAGGGCTGCAGCATATATCACAGCCCTTGCTGACATCCAAGCGCTGACTCTGGCACTGGACGCCGGGGAGACTCAGTGCTGCATCAGTCGGCCCGACAGCGCACCCCCCCCTTACCCCCTTACACTGCACTTGGGGCAGATGCCCCGCCAGCCCCCCCCTAGATACGCCTCTGTATTCACTACCTAAAAAGACACACATGCATGTTTTTCTCACTATATGACTTGGAATGAGAAAATACCTTTCCTGTTTTAGATCAATTAGGATTACCAAAATGATTTATATTTGCCAAATGCAAGCACGATGAGACATGATGAGAGACAGAGAATGTTTTAAGGAAGTTTATAACTTTCTGCAAAGTCAAAAGTTTACATACATTTCGTAAGTATTTGGTACCATTGCCCTTAAACTGTATTACTTGGATCAAATGTTTTGGATATCCTTCCACAAGCTTCTCACAATATTTGGTAGGAATTTGGCCTATTCCTCCTGACAGAACTGGTGTAACTGAGCCATGTTTGTAGGTCGCGTTGTTCTCATCTGTCTTTTTAGCTTTGCCCATAAATTTTCAATAGGATGGAGATCAGGGTTTTGTGATGGCCACACCAAAACATTGACTTTTTTATCTTTAAGCCACTTTATAACCAGTTTGGCAAGGGTCATTGTCCATTTGGAAGACCTATTTCCGCCCAAACTTTAAGTTTCTTGCTGAGGTCTTGAGATATTACTTCAGTATTGCCACATAATATTCTTTCCTCATGAAGCCATCTATTTTGTGAAGTGCACCAGTCCCTCCAGCAGCAAAACAACTACACAACATGATGCTACCACCCCCAGTGTTTCACAGTTGTGATGGTCTTCTTAGGCTTCAAAGCTTCTCCCTTTGTCCGCCAAACGTAACGATAGTCATTATGGCCAAACATTTCAATTTTAGTTTTTTCAGAACACAGAACATGTCTCCAAAAATTAAGGTCTTTGTTCCTGTGTGCCTTTGCAAACATTGATATGGCTTTTTTTATGTTTCTTTTGGAGTAATGGCTTCTTCCTGGCAGAGTGGCCTTTCAGCCCATGTTGATACAGTACTCGTTTTACTGTGGAGAATGACACAATCTTACCAGCTTCCGCCAGCATCTTCACAAATTCTTTTGCTTTTGTTCTTGGGATGATATCCACATGTCTGACCAAAGCACGTTCATCTCTGGTATACAGAACCCATATCCTTCCTGAGCGGTATGATGGCTGAACATTCCCATCCTGTTTGTAATTGCATATAACTGTTTGTACAGATGAACGGGGCACCTTCAGGTATCTGGAAAGTGTACGCAAGGATGAACCAGAATTGTGCATGTCCACAATTCTCTTCCTGAGATCTTGGCTGATATCTTTTGGCTTTCCCATGATGCTACAAAAAGAAGCAGTGTGTTTCAGGTGTGCATTAAAATACATACACAGGTATGTTTCCAATTAACTAAGATGTTGCCAATAAACCTATAAGAAGCTTCCAAAGACATGACATCATCATATGGGCTGTCTCATATTGTTTAAAGGCATAGTACTTTACAAGCTGCGACATCGCTAACGATATATCGTCAGGGTCACGGTGTTTGTGCCGCACATCCGGCGTCGTTAGCGACATCGCAGCGTGTGACAGCTAGGAACGACGATCAACGATCGCAAAAACGTCAAAAATCGTTGATCATTGACACGTCGCTCCTTTTCATAATATTGTTGGCGGTGCATGCCGCTGATTGTTCGTTGTTCCTGCGGCATCACACATCGCTGCGTGTGACACCACAGGAACAACAAACATCTCCTTACCTGCGTCCACCGGAAATGAGGAAGGAAGGAGGTGGGCAGGATATTCCTCCCGCTCATCTCCGCCCCTCCGCTTTTATTGGACGGCTGCCGTGTGACGTCACTGTGACGCCGCACGAACCACCCCGTTAGAAAGGAGGCGGTTTGCCGGCCACAGCGACGTCGCAGGGAAGGTAAGTCTGTGTGACGGGTGTAAGCGATGTTGTGCGCCACGAGAAGCTATTTGCCCGTGACGCATAACCGACAGGGGCGGGTACGCTCGCTAGCGATATCGATAGCGATATCACAACATGTAAAGTGCCCTTTAGTGTATGCAAAGTTTTGACTTTGTAGAAAGTAATAAAAATGCCTTAAAATATACTCTCATTATTCTGGCATTTGGGAAACATAAATTATAATTGACCTAAAACGGGAAAGGTTTATACTGATTTCATGTAAGATGGTGAGAAAAACATGTGTATCTGTCTTTTTAGTAAGGGCTACTTTGCACACTACGACATAGTAGTGTGCAAAGTACCCCTTAGTGTAAGTAAACTTCTGGTTTCAACGGGGTTTGTGTGTGTGTGTATATATATATATATATATATATATATATATATATATATTATACTTTTGCTCTATACAGTAGTAGTCCTGTTGTTATGTATAATAGTAGAGAGAGGAGAAGTAGTCCTGGGGGGAGAGGAGGATAATAGGAGGAATAGTCCTGGGGGGAGAGGAGGATAATAGGAGGAGGAGTCCTGGAGGTGAGGAATATAATAGGAGTAGTCCTGGGGGGAGAGGAGGATAATAGGAGGAGTAGTCCTGGGGGTGAGGAGTCTAATATGAGGAGTAGTCCTGGGGGGAGAGGAGTCTAATAGGAGGAGTATTCCTGGGGGGGGGGTGAATAATAGGAGGAGTAGTCCTGGGGGGAGAGGAGGATAATAGGAGTAGTCCTAGGGAGAGGAGTATAATAGGAGGAGTAGTCCTGGAGGTGAGGAGTATAATAGGAGGAGTAGTCCTGGGGGAGAGCAGGATAATAGGAGGAGGAGTCCTGGAGGGAGAGGAGTATAATAGGAGGAGTAGTCCTGGGGGAGAGGAGTATAATAGGAGGAGTAGTCCTGTGGGGAGAGCAGGATAATAGGAGGAGTAGTCCTGGGGAGAGAGGCGTATAATAGGAGGAGGAATCCTGGGGGGAGAGGAGTATAATAGGAGGAGTAGTCCTGGGGGAGAGGAGTATAATAGGAGGAGTAGTCCTGGGTGAGAGGAGTATAATAGGAGGAGTAGTCCTGTGGGGAGAGCAGGATAATAGGAGGAGTAGTCCTGGGGGGAGAGGAGGATAATAGGAGGAGGAATCCTGGGGGGAGAGGAGTATAATAGGAGGAGTAGTCCTGGGGGAGAGGAGTATAATAGGAGGAGTAGTCCTGGGGGAGAGGAGTATAATAGGAGGAGTAGTCCTGGAGGTGAGGAGTATAATAGGAGAGGAGAAGTAGTCATGGGGGGAGAGGAGGATAATAGGAGGAGTAGTCCTGGGGGTGAGGAGTCTAAGAGACAGTGCTGGGTCACTTGTTGGTCTCCTGTTGTGTAGCACGCATCAGCGTGTGACAGTGGGAGACCAACGATCTGAATAGGCAGGGAGCCGACATACGCTGGTAACCATGCTACACAATATTAACCGATGTGTACCATGGTTACCAGCGTACTCTGCCCCCTGCACGCACGGGAGCCCACACCAGCGTACGCCGGCAACCCCAGCAATGCGAGGGTATGTGTCGGCTGGGTTGCCGGCGTACGCTGGTGTGGGCTCCCGGGGGTACAGCACTCACCTGGGAGTCGGGGCTCCGTATCGGTTCGGGGAATGCGTGCGGGGGGCGGGGCCAGAGCGAGTGTGCAATGCGTAAGGGGGGCGGGGCGTGGCTGAGTTGCCAATGCGTGCAGGGGGCCGGGGCGAGAGGCCAATCCGTGTGGGGGCGGAGCCTGGGCAAGCGGCCAATGAGATGCTTGTCACGGTAACGACAGAATTTTGGAGCAAGACAGACAGACAGACAGAATAAGGCAATTATATATATAGATATAGATATAGATATATATATATATATATATACTACCGTTCAAAAGTTTGGTGTTACCCAGACGATTTTGTCTTTTCCATGAGAAAATCATAGTTTTATTTAAATGAGTTGCATATTGAATAGAAAATATAGTCCAGACATTGACGACGTTAGAAATAATGATTTTTACTTGAAATAATAATTTTTTCCTTCAAACTTTGCTGTCGTCAAAGAATGCTCCTTTGCAGTAATTCCAGCTTTGCAGACCTTTGGGATTGTAGCTGTTAATTTGCTGAGGTAATCTGGTGATATTTCCCCCCATGCTTCCAGAAGTCCCTCTCACAAGTTAGATTGGCTTGATGGGCACTTTTTGCGTACCATACGGTCAAGCTGCTCCCACAACAGCTCAATAGGGTTGAGATCTGGTGACTTGGCTGGCCACTCCATTACAGATAGAATACCAGCTGCCTGCTTCTTCCCTAAATAGTTCATGCATAATTTGGAGGTGTGCTTGAGGTCATTGTCCTGTTGTAGGATGAAATTAGCTCCAATCAAGCGCTGTCCACAGGGTATGGCATGGCATTGCAAAATGGAGTGATACCCTTCCTTATTCAACATCCCTTTTACCTTGTACAAATCACCCACTTTACCAGCACCAAAGCAACCCCAGACCATCACATTACCTCCACCATGCTTGACAGATGGCGTCAGGCACTCTTTCAGCATCTTTTCAGTTGTTCTGCATCTCACAAATGTTCTTCTGCGTAATCCAAATGCCTCAAACGTTGATTCGTCTGTCCATAACACTTTTTTCCAATCTTCCTCTGTCTAATGTCTGTGTTCTTTTGCCCATATTAATCTTTTCCTTTTATTAGCCAGTCTCATTTATGGCTTTTTCTTTACCACTCTGCCCTGAAGGCCAGCATCCTAGAGTCACCTACCTCTTCACTGTCGTTTTGTGGGTCCTATTTAATGAAGCTGCCAGTTGAGGACCCATGAGGTGTCGATTTCTCACACTAGAGACTCTAATGTACTTGTCTTGTTGCTCAGTTGTGCAGCGGGGCCTCACACTTCTCTTTCTACTCTGGTTAGAGCCTGTTTGTGCTCTCCTCTGAAGGGAGTAGTACACACCGTTGTAGGAAATCTTCAGTTTCTTGGCAATTTGTCGCATGGAATATCCTTAATTTCAGAACAAAAATAGACTGTCGAGTTTCACATGAAAGTTCTCTTTTTCTGGCCATTTTGAGAGTTTAATAGAACCAACAAATGTAATGCTCCAGATTCTTAACTAGCTCAAAGGATGGTCAGGTTTACAGCTTCTATAATCAGCAAAACTGTTTTCAGCTGTGCTAACATACTTGCACAAGGGTTTTCAATGAATTTCTAATCATCCATTAGCCTTCTAACACAGTTAGCAAACAAAATGTACCATTAGAACACTGGAGTTGTGGTTGTTGGAAATGGGCCTCTATACATCTATGTAGATATTGCATTAAAAACCAGATGTTTGTAGCTAGAATAATCATTTACCACATTAACAATGTATAGAGTGTATTTCTGTTTAATTTATGTTAGCTTCATTGAAAATGAAAAATGTGCTTTTCTTTCAAAAATAGGGAAATATCTAAGTGACCCTAAACTTTTGAACTGTAGTGTGTGTATATATTATATTATATATATATTATATTATATATAATATAAAATGACGCCAGAGTTGGCAGTATGTGCACGGGCAGAATCCGGCTGCCTTTTAGTGAAAAATTCAACTACAACATTAAAATAGCACTGCGTACATGCCAGCCATAGGGATGACGGCGGTGGCCAAGGGGCAAAATTTAAATAACGGCGAAAAAAACAGCCAGGAGAGAAATAGATAAAAAGACCCAACCCACAAAGTCCTGACATGATGCTAAATAATCTAGATCATGGCATAGTTCAATATCTAGTAGAAGTATCTATTTATCTATCTTTCTATTTATCATTAGAGATGAGCGAACCGACCAGGGTTCAGTTCGATTCTTCAAGCTGGCATGTGTTCACTGAACGGTTCGATGAACCTAGCCGAACCCATTGAATTGATTGGGAGTCAAAAGAAGAGGCATAGATAACAACTTTAGGGTGGCCAAAAGCTACCAAAACAGCTCAAACCATTTTACAGTGGAGCCACACTGTTGTGGCACAGCTATTAACTTTCTAGAAAATTAACATAACAAATATTGGATGAGTGACAGGAGTAGGCCTGTTGTTCTGAGAACCCTGCCACTACAGGCAAGATACAACTTGGAGGGTCATCTTGGAGTCTCTACTTTTCCAAACCATTTACAAACGTCTATATGTGCCACTTCCTCTACTGTTTCTGCCTCCTCCACCTCCTGTAGGGACTCTACCTGCACCCTGAACCTCTCTCATAATATGACATGCATTCCAACACCACAGACAAAATTCCCCTTACTCTGTACAGCACAGCCAGGGCTCACCGCAATCAGGTAGTGTTTAAATTATAATACATTGGAGAACGCAGTCAACCAGTTGCAGATTTGTGGACAGCTATCCAGACCAAATTTCAGCAATGGCTGTCTCCAATGAACCTAGAGCCAGGGAAGACCATAAGGGTGTGAACATGGTGGTGGCCCTAGGCCTGGGCAACCTCACATGAGCCTTGCATGGCTCACGTCTTCAACCTTGTAAAGTAATTTCTAGGCCACTATCCCAGCCTGGATGTGCTGCTACAGAAGACCCGGTGCTGTGTGCTTCCACCGTTTGCACCCTGCGGCTCATCAACTTGCAGCGCTATAGAGGTATTTTGGCATACTGGTTAACCAGTTGATATTCAATGTGCAGATACGGTTGAATTCCACTCTGCACATATAGCAGTGACTGTGGTAGCAGCGACGAGCTCTAGTGCAGTATGTAATAACTCAAAGCCTGGGCCAACGCAGTCTGGGTGTGGGGCAAATCATGCTTGCAGATTGTGCACAAATAAAGGACCTCTGTACCCTTCTGCACAGTTTTCAAATGGCTACTAAGACGGTTAGTGCTAACGATGCCATCATCAGCCTGACTATTCGGTAATCTACATGCGAGAGCACAGTTTAAATAGTCTGCGGCTGAAGGGGTGGTCCCAGAGGAAGAGAGGAAGCAGAAGAGGATGCAGAAGGGATACTAATATCTCTAAGGTCCAAACCATCGTGACACAGGCGGATGGTATGGGAGGGTGTAGTACAGCGATCGAGGAAAGGACTCAAGGTACCTGACAAACTGTTATTGAAGATGCAGGAAAAGAGGATCAAATGCAGGATGAGGAGGAAGAGGTGATGAGCAGGCAACAGGAGATGAAGAAGGAGATGAAGAAGATATTGATCCCCTCTCTGTTGTCCATGTTTGGTGTGAGTGGAAGGAGGAAGCAATCTTGACAGTTACCCTACCACCAAGACACCATGGACTTTACCTCATGGAAGCGACCGACACATATATGATTATAATATATGATTAGAAATAGTGCTGACTACTGGGTTGCCACTCTGTTAGATCCATGGTACAAGAGGAAATATAGCTTTACCCCCTGGAAAGGGACGTGAGCATGCTGCAGTGTCAAAACAAGCTTGTATACCAACTTGAAAGTGGTTTTCCCCATGGCAACAGTGAGGCACACAGTTTGCATCACAGTTCAAGACTTAGGCTATGTGCGCACGTTGCGTACTAGCCCTGCAGAAATTTCTGCAGCGATCTGAAGAGCACATGTGCGCTTTAGATCGCTGCAGAAATGTCCGTAGTGAGCGCCGATTCCATGCGCTCTGCCTGCAGCTCCTGCCATAGACAGAGCAGGAGCTGCCGGCAAAGCGCAGGAAAGAAGTGACATGTCACTTCTTTTTGCGCAGCGCTTCGGCAGTAGCCGAAGCGCTGCGCTCTGAGATGCCACGTGCGCACGGCCCCTGCACAATCTCCATAGACTGTGCAGGGGACGCAGGACGCATGCAGTTACGCTGCGCTACAAAGCGCAGCGTAACCCATACCTCCCAACCGTCCCGGATACAGCGGGACAGTCCCTCTTCTGAGCCTTTGATCCCGGGTCCCGCCCGTGAGGCTGTTTGTCACGGCTCCACCCACCCACTGTAGCCCCGCCTCGCTGTTTCTCCCTTCTACTATTCATTACAGAGCCGAGCGCGCACCTACTCCTGTGACTGCTGCTGAGGTATGAATCACCCCCTGCAGCAGAGCGACCCCCCTGCAGCAGAGCGACCCCCCCCCTGCAGCAGAGCCCCCCCCCCCTGCACCAGAGCCGACCCCCCCAGTCCCGGAGCCTGCGTTTGTCTGCAGCTGTTCTCTGATTCCCCGTGTGCGGCTTCTCACTGCTGCAGACACGCGGGGAGTCAGGACGCTGAGGAGACCGTGCAATCAGCACTTATCTCCTGCAGATAGCAGTGACAATAACCTATGCAGAGTGACATCTGCAGGCTTCTATTACCGATCAGTGGTCTCCTGCCTGTGGAGCAGAGCTGCTGGGTCCTAGCTTCCCAACAGCTTCAGCTCTGCTTTATCCTGGCTCCTCTACCAGTTAAAGGGAACATGTCAGCAGAAATTTCACAATAAAAATAAAAGATTCCCCTCTGCAGCTCCTGGGCTGCTTCTAGAAAGGTTCCTGTTGTTATTGTGCCCCCTTTGAGACCTACAAAAATACTTTATGAAGTCTTACCTTTTTGTATGCAAATGTGTTTTTATGGTCACGGGGGCGGGCTGTCTGGCGTCCGTTATTCCCCCTCCTGCCGCTTTACGCAGTCCCCCATTGCTCATTTACATACACAAGGACGCCTTCCTCATGTAACTGTCCTCCCGAAGTTTTGCGCATGTGAACGCTTTTTCAGGTGATTGCGCAGGCACGAGATTATGGGCGGCGCTGTGATTGTCATCAGCAGCGTTAACCAAGTACCCGCCCATAATCTCGTGCCCGCACTTTTCCCTCTGACTCCACCGTTATGCGCAAGTGCTGGCCATATGAACCATGTTACCTATTACTGCTTGCACGAGATTATGGGCGGGTACTTGGATGACTTTGCTGATGACAATCACAGCGCCGCCCATAATCTCGCGCCCATGATAATAGGTAACGTGGTTCATATGGCCAGTGCTTGCGCATAACGGTGGAGGCAGAGTGAGAAGCGCGGGCACGAGATTATGGGCGGGTACTTGGATGACGCTGCTGATGGCAATCACAGCGCCGCCCATAATCTCGCGCCCATGATAATAGGTAACGTGGTTCATATGGCCAGTGCTTGCGCATAACGGTGGAGGCAGAGTGAGAAGCGCGGGCACGAGATTATGGGCAGGTACTTGGATGACTTTGCTGATGACAATCACAGCGCCGCCCATAATCTCGCGCCTGCGCAATCACCTCAAAAGCGTTCACACTTTGCACAGTGCTTACTCCCGCGAGAGTGGCACTGGGCATGCACAAAACTTCAGGAGGACAGTTACATGAGGAAGGCGTCCTCATGTATGGAAATGAGCAATGGGGGACGGCGTACAACGGCAGGAGGGGGAATAACGGACGCCAGGCAGCCCGCCCCCGTGACCATAAAAACAGATTTGCATACAAAAAGGTAAGACTTCATAAAGTATTATTTTAGGTCTCAAAGGGGGCACAATAGCAACAGGAACCTTTCCAGAATTCATCCCAGGAGCTGCAGAGGGGAATCTTTTATTTTTTTTGCTAAATTTCTGGTGACAGGTTCCCTTTAAAGGGAACCTATCAGGTGCAATCTGCACTCAGAGCCAGGAGCAGTTCTGGGTGTATATTGCTAATCCCTCCCTAACTGTCCCTGTATACACCAGCATAGATAAAGGCATCTATAGAAAAAGTATTTTTAAAGAGCTTATATCTTATGCTAATTAGCGCGGGGACTAGTCCCAAGGGCGTTACTTCACTTGGCTAGTCGGCTCATATAGCGTGTTAGTACTCACACAGGGGCGTAATAACATGCTAACATGCTATGCGAGCCGACTAGCCAAGTGAAGTAACGCCCTTGTGACTAGTCCCCGCGCTCATTAGCATAAGATATAAGATCTTTAAAAATATTTGTTCTTGATCTCTTTATCTATGCTAGTGTATACAGGGACGGTTAGGCAGGGATTAGCAATATGTGCCCAGAACTGCTCCTGGCTCTGAGTGCATATTGCACCTGACAGGTTCACTTTAAAGGGAACCTGTCACCAGATTTGGGGCCTATAAGCTGCGGCCACCACCAGCGGGATCTTATGTACACATTCTAACATGCTGCATACCTCCCAACCGTCCCGGATACAGCGGGACTTTCACGCTTTACGTTGTTTGTCCCGTTGCCACGGGCGGGACGGCCGGCTCCCGGGCTCCGCCCACCCACTCTCTCTCCGCCTCCCTGCTTTTCCCTCCTACCATCCTAGTAGACGTGGCATAGAGAGGAGCGCTGCCTGTGCTGCTGCTGGTACAGTAAACTAATCTCCCCAGCGCTGATTTCCCTCCCTCCCCCCTCACCCCCTGCCGCCTGTCTGTGCGGGCGCCCCCCTGCCGCCTGTCTGTGCGGGCGCCCCCCTGCCGCCTGTCTGTGCGGGCGCCCCCCTGCCGCCTGTCTGTGCGGGCGCCCCCCTGCCGCCTGTCTGTGCGGGCGCCCCCCTGCCGCCTGTCTGTGCGGGCGCCCCCCTGCCGCCTGTCTGTGCGGGCGCCCCCCTGCCGCCTGTCTGTGCGGGCGCCCCCCTGCCGCCTGTCTGTGCGGGCGCCCCCCCCGCCGCCTGTCTGTGCGGGCGCCCCCCCGCCGCCTGTCTGTGCGGGCGCCCCCCTGCCGCCTGTCTGTGCGGGCGCCCCCCTGCCGCCTGTCTGTGCGGGCGCCCCCCTGCCGCCTGTCTGTGCGGGCGCCCCCCCTGCCGCCTGTCTGTGCGGGCGGCCCGCCGCCTCATTGTGCGGGCGGCCGGCCGCCTCTCTCTGCGGGCGGCTGGCCGCCTCTCTGTGCGGGCGGCCCGCCGCCTGTCTGTGAAGGCGGCCGGCCGCCTGTCTGTGAAGGCGACCGGCCGCCTCACTGTGGCTGCCTGCGTGTCCGTGCTGGAGGCCCGCCGGCTGCCTGCGTGTCCGTGCTGGAGGCCCGCCGGCTGCCTGCGTGTCCGTGCTGGAGGCCCGCCGGCTGCCTGCGTGTCCGTGCTGGAGGCCCGCCGGCTGCCTGCGTGTCCGTGCTGGAGGCCCGCTGGCTGCCTGCGTGTCCGTGCTGGAGGCCCGCCGGCTGCCTGCGTGTCCGTGCTGGAGGCCCGCTGGCTGCCTGCGTGTCCGTGCTGGAGGCCCGCCGGCTGCCTGCGTGTTTGTGCTGAATGGGTGTGGATGGGGAGTGGATATGGGCGTGACTGTGAAATGGGTGTGGTTAGGGGGCGTGGCCTAAAAATTTGCCGCGGCGCGCGTAGCGCGCCGCAAACTTTGTCCCTCTTTTCCTTCTTTAAAAGTTGGGAGGTATGTAACTGCATGAATTTACGCAACGTGCGCACATAGCCTTAGAATCCTGGGAACATTGAGTCGTCATCACTGAAACATTAGCAGCAGCAGTTTAAGTGACATAACCAATTTCTGTGGGTTGTGGCACACATATTTTTGACCATCAAGGGCACCAGCAGAACAGAGTACAAGTCTGACACATAGTAGACGACTGAAGAGAATGCTGCAGGAGTATCAATAGCTCAATATCGATGCCATGGGGGTGGAGGGATTGGACCCTTTAGCATTTTGGGCTTCAAAAATGGAAGAGTGGCCTGAGCTCTCCAGACACTCCATGGAGGTTTTGTCATGCCCGACAGCGAGCATTGTCTCTGAACGTGTCTTTGACAACTTTGTTGTGGCTTCTATGTCTGCTGTTTCTACTTCTACTGATGTTACTAACAAGTGCCTTGTGGCGCAACAATCAAAGGGTGTCTCCACCACTGTTACTTTTACAATTTGGCTTTTTTTATGTATGAAGAACCTTATCCTAATATTCCTCATATTTCTCCTCCTTTTGCTTCTTCCTGAATGACAAAAAGGAGAGTGAAAATATATGTACAAACATGGACAACTCCGGATCACATGCCACTCGTGAGGTCACAGTGACTGCCTCTGCTTCTTCCCAGTGTCACATGTTGCAATTACATATCCAGACTATCACATACTGGGGTTAAAGACTTGAGACTTCAGTGTAGTGTATCACACAACATGGGATTAGATGTGTGGAACTGCTCCATACACTTCAAAGGGAGCAGTGGTGTAATGTGTGACTCTGCACAATCTATTTCTATGGCAGTGGTGGTGTAATAGGACCCCTATGGATGCAATGGTGCAATATGTGAGAGTTGTATCACAGATGATGGCATTACAGATTAGATACATGGATGGGGGGGTAACCTCGACAGCTGGGCATGCGCAGGTGTCAGCTAGGTCTTCATTTTGTGTGTTGCCAGTAGTGGAAGGGGTCTAAGAGACCCACGCCTTCCCCTCAAACTGACGCACCTCTTACTGGTCAATCAATGTTTAAGGCACAAATCCTTGGCCAGGCCCTGTCCCTGTCTCAGGCTCCGTCCCTGTCTCGGGCTCCATCCGATGCATCCATGGTGCGCCATTATACTATTTGTACATTGGGGCAATTTCATGGTGTCTTCCCCTAATTTTGGAAATAGGCACAGAGTTATCAATTTGTTTTGTTATCTCCAGTGATATATATGTGTTGGAGGCCTGCACAAGTATACAAATCTTTTGATCTGTGATGAGACACTTGGGCAAAAACACAGAATAATCAATCAGTATTATTATGCTGAAAGTTCTATTTGCGGCAGACTGTAGGACCAGAGATTTAACTATCAGAATTTAATTTTAATGATTTTGTTCCCGTATGAGTACAGTATGCGCTGTTCTGCTCCCATATCTCTGTAGTAAGCTCGGTTCTGCCCCCATATCTCTGTAGTAAGCTCGGTTCTACTCCCTTATCTCTGTAGTAAGCTTGGTTCTGCCCCCATATCTCTGTAGTAAGCTCGGTTCTACTCCCTTATCTCTGTAGTAAGCTTGGTTCTGCCCCCATATCTCTGTAGTAAGCTCGGTTCTGCTCTCTTATATCTATAGTAAGCTCAGTTCTGATCTCGTATCTATGTAGTAATCTTGGTTCTGCCCCATATCTCTGTAGTAAGCTCAGTTCTGCTCTCTTATATCTATAGTAAGCTCAGTTCTGATCTCGTATCTATGTAGTAATCTTGGTTCTGCTCCCATATCTCTGTAGTAAGCTCGGTTCTGCTCTCTTATATCTATAGTAAGCTCAGTTCTGATCTCGTATCTATGTAGTGATCTTGGTTCTGCCCCATATCTCTGTAGTAAGCTCAGTTCTGCTCCCTTATCTCTGTAGTAAGCTTGGTTCTGCTCCCTTATTTCTGTAGTAAGCTCCGTTCTGCTCCCTTATCTCTGTAGTAACCTCAGTTCTGCTCCCTTATATCTGTAGTAAGCTCGGTTCTGCTCCCATATCTCTGTAATAAGCTCGGTTCTGCTCCCTTGTCTCTGTAATAAGCTCAATTCTGCTCCCTTATCTCTGCAGTAAGCTGGGTTCTGCTCCCTTATCTCTGCAATAAGCTTGGTTCTGCTCCCTTATCTCTGTAGTAAGTTTGGTTCTGCTCCCTTATCTCTGTAGTAAGCTCAGTTCTGCTCCCATATCTCTGTAGTAAGCTCAGTTCTGCTCCCTTATCTTTGTAGTAAGCTCGGTTCTGCTCCCATATCTCTGTAGTAAGCTCAGTTCTGTTCCCTTATCTCTGTAGTAATCTTGGTTCTGCTCCCTTATCTCTGTAGTAAGCTTGGTTCTGCTCCCTTATCTCTATAGTAAGCTCTGTTCTGCTCCCATATCTCTGTCGTAAGCTCAGTTCTGCTCCTGTATCTCTGTAGTAAGCTCAGTTCTGCTCCTGTATCTCTGTAGTAAGCTCAGTTCTGCTCCCTTATCTCTGCAGTAAGTTCGGTTCTGTTCCCATATCTCTGTAGTAAGCTCGGTTCTGTTCCCATATCTCTGTAGTAAGCTCGGTTCTGTTCCCATATCTCTGTTGTAAGCTCGGTTCTTCTCCCATATCTCTGTAGTAAGCTCGGTTCTGCTCCCATATCTCTGTAGTAAGCTCAGTACTGCTCCCATATCTCTGTAGTAAGCTCGGTTCTGCTCCCTTATCTCTGCAGTAAGCTCGGTTCTGCTCCCATATCTCTGTAGTAAGCTCAGTTCTGCTCCCATATCTATGTAGTAAGCTTGGTTCTGCTCCCTATCTCTGTAGTAACCTCGGTTCTGCTCCCATATCTCTGTAGTAAGCTTGGTTCTGCCCCCTTATCTCTGCAGTAAGCTTGGTTCTGCTCCCTTATCTCTGTAGTAAGCTTGGTTCTGCTCCCTTATCTCTGTAGTAAGCTTGGTTCTGCTCCCTTATTTCTGTAGTAAGCTTGGTTCTGCTCCCTTATCTCTGTAGTAATCTCAGTTCTGCTCCCATATCTCTGTAGTAAGCTCTGTTCTGCTCCCATATCTCTGTAGTAAGCTCAGTTCTGCTCCTGTATCTCTGTAGTAAGCTCAGTTCTGCTCCCTTATCTCTGCAGTAAGCTTGGTTCTGTTCCCATATCTCTGTAGTAAGCTCAGTTCTGTTCCCATATCTCTTTAGTAATCTCGGTTCTGTTCCCATATCTCTGTAGTCAGCTCAGTTCTGCTCCCTTATGTCTGTAGTAAGCTTGGTCCTGTTCCCATATCTCTGTAATAAGCTCCTTGCAGTTCCCATATCTATGTAGTCATATTGATTCTGTTAAAGTATCTATGTAAGCATTAAGCGCGGTTCTGTTCCCATGTATATGTACCAGTCTGTTCATAAAGCCTGTTACCTCTGCTGCTTTATTGCATCGGCCAGATAGAAACAGACCAAAAGTGGGCCGACGCAACTTGAGGGCCACTGCCTTATGATTGCTCCCAGGCTAAAATATGCCAGCCAGCCCCTGAGTCTTCATATCAGAATCTAGACTATTCCTCTCTTCCCTGTCAGGGAGCTGTTTTTGGGCCACCCACTACTTCATTTACCTCAATCCCACATCTCCATCTTTGGCTAGCTCCCACTCTTCCTTAGTTCGCCCAAGGTATTTTGTCAGGACACACGCCTCTCCCCCTGACAAGATTGGCACTACTTGAAGTGTAAGCTTTGGAAATCAGGTGTTTCTTCCTCTTCTAAATCTTCATTGCAGTCTCCCAAGGGGAATTCCATGGTTACCCTTGACAATCCATCGGCATTGGCATTTTCAGCAGCAGTACGATGCCAGATACTAAAGTTGAATTTCAATAAATGTGACGCCCTGGACCCCAGGGGTCACAGGTAATAACACCTACCACATACACACACACCCCCACCCCCTGTGAGGTCACATACACGTCACCTGAAAGGGAGACCTGATGCCTCCCTCAGGGCAAGTAGAGCACACCAGGTGGGCGGAGTCAGGCGGAAAGACACGCCCACCGAGGAGACTACTGTCCTGAGGCAGGAAGTTCAAGCAGAGGAGTTTGTACAGTGACAGTGAGTGGTAGTGGAGCAACTGTCAGGGACCCGGGTAGGAGCCTGGGACCCTTGAAACGTCAGGCAGGCAGACGGTGGTGGCCGCCTGCAGGAGTACCGGTACAGCAACCGGCGGAACCGTATGGACCGGGCCTGGGTTGGAGCCCGCTGGTCCTGAAACGGGGAGTCAACCGTGTACCGGAGCACCAGAAACCGGGTACTCAGACCCCGTCGTAGCTTAGAAGCCACTGAGTATAGGCAAATTGACTGATTGCTGGCTGGACCTCACGGGTTCATCCACACCCAAAGTCCGGAAGAAGGCAAAAGCCCACCGAGACCGGGTGAGCACCACTGCCAAGGGCCAAACACCTGATGGGCCAGCGCCTGCGGGCAACCGAGGTCTCCTCCGGCAGCTCAGCGCCGGGGAGCGGGCTACCACTGCCCAAGCAGTGGAGCCGAAACACAACAACCAGAGGTGCACGGGAAAAGGACCACCATCAACCCCACAGGGGAGATCAGCAGCCGGCCGCGGGAACCGACCACATCCGAACTTTGGTTTACCAGTGACTCTGAGTGTGAATTAATCATGAGTACATCCGGGCCCATCCGGGCATGACACTACACCGCAGCACGGCACCCTGCACCCCGACAACATCAGCACTTGCAGTCCCCTGCAAGCCGGGCGCCAGGACACACGGAGGGGCTACCATCTCGGCTGCGGCCGCAACACCGATCCCGGACGAGCCCGTCATCACCTCAGCCGCAGCGGTGGTGCATCCCATCACCACGACCCGTGAGTGGCGTCACGACCCGTGAGACGACAGCGCGGCCCTCCCCAGCTGCGCGCCTTGTCCCACCACCACCCCACTGCCTCTCCCCCTTTAACAGAGCGACGTGACCCCCGGCGGTCCGAAGGCACTCGTGCCACCGACAACCTGAGCCCGGACCCCGAGCGGCTCGGCCCGAGCAGCGGAGAAGCAGGCCGGGCCCCTCTCAGGGCGGTACATAAGCGGGCCACCCATTACTGCTCCAGGGCTCCCAATTTGGCATTTTCTAGGTGTGCTAGTGGGCTATTATCTGGATTGTAGTCTGTGACACCCTGGCAAAATCAAGTAGTCACACATAGGCCCCCGCAGAACACCATCCCTCACCTAGATAACACACAGCCAACCTGACACCCTAGTCACCCCCCCTCAGGGCAAGACAGGCACACTAGTGGGCGGGACCAGGCGGTTAGGGAACGCCCATCTAGGGGTCTAGACAGCCCGGGGCGGGAAAACAGCAGTTCAAGTTGTAGTTCAAGTTGAGAGGAGTGTGGGCTGGAGCTAGGTGTAGCTCCAGCAGAGGGAGTTCAAGTTGAATGGTGCCAGGGTCGGAGCCGTGGTACCTTGGCTAGGTGGCAGACGGTGGTCTCAGTCAGCAGGAGATGGGAAGATGGCTCGGCAGATCCGAGGAGGACCGGAGAAGGGTTAGAGCCCACTGGTACCGATGTAACGGGGTGCCGAGGGTGCCTCGGGGCTTGTAGTCGTGGCCCCTGTCTCGCTCAGGCTTACCCCTGGCTCCGCCGTCACTATCGGTACAGGAGATGTCTTGGTGGGGCAGAGTGTGGTGATGTAGATGCCGTCGTCAGTTGTACAGAGACTCTGCAGACATGGATCAATTGAACCAGCAGGCATTTTTATTACGCGCTTTTTCTTCACAGAGGCACAACACTTCAGGTGACTTCACACTTTTTGGCTGAGGGGAAAAACCTGTCCCAACGTCTCCTCCAGTGGGGATGTGCCCGGCTAATCTACTTCACCTGGCTCCCACTACGGCTACCCACAGACCGGACCCACACCGGTACTGCTTCGCACTTGAGGTTCCGTCTTCTCCTCTTCTCTCCGGCTTTCCTATTCACCCAGCTCCCACACTCTGCCCCTTCTCTGCTTCTTCTCTCCCGTCCCGGACACAACTGCCTTCTGGATCTCACACTTTCCTCCACAACACTACTCCTCCCTCCCCTTTCTGCTGCCGGCTCCTCCTACCACCTGTTTCTGTGAGACAGCCGTCCCACCCGGCCACTAGGGGGACCCACTAAAACAATGTAATAACAATAAAAACATTTTTATTAATAACAACGTTCCGGGTAGACTGTGCTTCTTTGTAAGGGGTCTGCCCACCCCTTACACCGACACCGAAGACCCGACCGGAAACTGCACAAAGGGGGTACTCGGACCCTGAAGCCAGGACCGAAACCAGCGGCATAGTTAATTAACTGATTGAGGGCAGGATTACAGGTCCTGTCCCAACCTAAGTCCCGAAAAGTAGACAACCACCCACAGAGAGGGATAGGGCAACCGCCAGGGCCCATAGATCCCACGGGTCAGCACAGACGGGCACGGCTCCTCAGGCCCACAGAAAGCCGGGAGCGGACTCCTGAGTTCCAAACCAGGCAGCCCACAATACACAAACACAGTGCAGAGGAAAGGACAGCTACCACCAGCCTGGGTGGGCGGACCAGAGTACAACCGGCCGTGGCGGCTGGCCACCAGCACCTTGGTTTACCAAAAGACTCGTGTGATTCATTCAATAGTGAGTAACCAACCATACCCTGGTCCATCTGGGCATGCAAGCCCCTGCCGTCGCTATACCCTGCACAGAGACACTGGGCCCCAGGGCAACCATCCCTACCCACGGAGGGGTTAACATCTGGCTGCCATTACATCTCCCCCGGGTATCCCACAACAACAGCGGTGGTGTCCCACTTCACCACACACCGTGGGTGGCGTCACAGACATTCTACAATCAATCCCGTACAAATACGTCCCCCTTTTATTGGAGTGTCCGCGCGACCCCCGTGTCCGGGGAACCCCTCGAGCCGTACCGTAGGCCCCGATCCAAAGCCAAAAATTCCAGACATAAGGAACTATAGTTATGGGGATTTCTTTCGGTGTCCCTGAGGGACCGGCTTGCACAAGCGATTACTCTCACCCGACCTTTGTGTTCCTGGGACAGGACAGCCCCCAAGCTCTGAAAATTACCATCAGTATAGAGTAAAAAGGGCTTGCCGAAATCCACATAGGCCAATATTGGTGCCAGTGTCAGAGCATCTTTCAGGGCCTGGAAGACCTCTTCCTGTTCCTCTGTATTTCTGCTATCACCTCCTGTAGTGCCGTTGCATACTGTGAGATTGTGACGGGGTGTACATCAGAGCAAAGAGAGACAACAGGCCGAGGATGATCCAACAGGTTTACTAACAGGAATACAGGAACAGCACACAAGTCCAAATAAAACAGATTCGGGGGCCCTTCCCGACAATCCTCGGACCGGATAACAAAGCAATCGTCCTTACAGTAGTCCAAAGAGTTCCACACAATCCCACGGGCCGCCACACAGGCCTAGCTCCGTCCGTGTCCACAGCCACCCAGGCTGGGGCTCCTGCTCTCTTCAAGTTTCAGCTCACTCTGAAGTTACAAAAAGGGAAATGCATTGTCTGTGCTGCTTGACCAGCCCACCATGTTTGTTCAGGGGGTAGGGGTCACACATCCTATCATCAATGGTTTGGTCCATCACAGGGCTCCAATATGTCTGCCAGCCACAGTAGATGAAGGGATCCCCTGCTGTAAAGAACAATGACTATTCCTTCACTGGCCAATGCAATTACAGATTAGATACACAACTCTGGAAAGAAGAGGACAGGCTATTTACATAATCACATTAGATGCCAAGACTACAATTGTATGAGAGAGACACATTGAGACCAGTAGCTCCCCCAAGGAAATACATGAATTACAACTAATACAACCAGGGAAATATACATATCATGACATAGTATCACAGCATATACAGTGAGAGGGTAAATTACATCTTCACAGAGATGTTTTCTCTTTCCTGCTACAGTTTAGAGAAGAATTTTGCCCGGAGATGACCCATACTTGTGGTTTCTCCATAGATCTCTTCCAGGAAGGCCACCAGCTCTTTTAATGTGCCCCGCATATTTTCTGGCTGAAGGCAAACACCTCTGCAAGCTTCTGTGGCACCCCAGGGTTGCCACAGTAACAACACAAAGGGTTAACTCCCCACACACAACACCAAGACCTCCTGGCCAGAAGGGGGAGACCAAGCTGCTTCCCTGTACATTCTGCTGGGGGGGAGGAAATGGTCAGGAGTAGTTTCAGTTTGGAAGTTCAGTGCAGAGCACTGAGGAGAAAGGATCTGTAGGTTGGAAGCTGGCTTTAGCTCCCCTCAGGATCCACTGACCAATTCCAGGCCTAGCTGAGGGTCTGAGGAAAGGAGACAGATTACACAAAGGAACATTCCTGGGAGACAGAGCATTGCTGAGTTCATCCCAGTGGAGCACACAGAACGGATGCTGGATCCGAGACTGCAGGTTACATACTGCACAGTTACCACCAGAGAAGTGAAGATTCCAGATCTTTCACCTGTACCACAGACACAAGCAACAAGCGCAGAGTTCAGGAACATACTAGTAAGGACTCGAGTTGCCTGTCAGGTCGGTACCGAGGAGCACAGAGCCAGCTGCATAGTTCACGCAGCAGCAGGGCCACAGACACACAGTGCAGGCAAGGAAGCCAAAACGGCCCGGCTGGGTGGGAGAAACCCTGAACCCCTCACAGACTCCGTGGACAGTACTCTGCTGAATAACATCATCAGTAAAAGACAAAGAAACTGCAAAACCGTGAGTCTGCCTGTTTATTGTGCTCGTGTCCTGCACTCCCCCCATAGACTAACACACTGCCCCGGGGAAAAGGCTCTACCCGTGGGGAGCCGTCCCATCTCAAGCTGCCTTCCATCACCCCGGAGGTTCTGCAGCAGCGGTGGTCATCTCTGATCACATTCCACGGGTGGCGTCACGAACACAACCCCCCTTTTTTATTGTGGAACCAGGGAGCACAGACCGGGTCACGACACCGTGATCCCCTTTCCAGAAGCGACCCCTTGGCCCGGTTCTGGGTATCCCCTTAACCCCTGGCGACACAGCTTTGGCGTCACGAACAGGATGCGGACTGGACCCGGCTGCAACCCGGGTGACGTGTGCCTGTAAAGACTTATTGCATCGCATAAAAGACTTGCACTGTGAATTGTTGCAACAAAGAACGGACTTTAAACTTTGCAAAGATACCTGGAAAAATCCAAAAACATCATTGGTAAAATTTTCCAGGCGCCATCTTTAATCACGCCATTAGCTGCTACGCGCGGGAGAACAGCGCGCCTAAACTAAGACTCCGCCCACTGCTTGCGGAGGAGGTGCGCTCGGTGCTGCGACCCGAACGAAAACGCAGAAAAGTGTCCCAGGCTTGCTGTCAAGAAGACTGGTGAAATTAACTAAGGGGGCGCAAAGATGTCGCAGCAGGGAGACGCTGTTGTACCCGGAGGGGCAGCGGCACCTATCATGCCGTTCCTGATGCCGTACACCCCGGGTGCAGTGTGGCTGCCGCAGTATTCAGGTGAGCCCAACACACTTACTGACTTTATCGGAAAGCTAAAAATCTACTACAGCATGTACCCCCTGACAGAAACCCAGCGTGTTGGTATGCTTATGGGACAGTTAACTGGCAATGCCCAGCGGGAGGCTACATCCTGGCCGGACGATGCAAAGGACACTGTAGAGCATATAGTAGCTGGACTAAAAGCAGCTTTTGAATCCACTGCTGGCAGCCGAGCTAAAATGAGGTTCTTTGGATGCAAGCAAAAACCTAGAGAGAGCGCAAGAGACTTTGCCTTAAACTTACAGGAGGCGCTCAGAGCACTTAAATTAGCAGAACCTGCCTTAGCCCCTGGAGCAGATAAGCTGCTGATAGACCAATTCCTGGATGGACTCTCATCCCCTTCCCACCGGGGACAACTGAGCATGATGGTGATCCAGGATCCAGGACTAACATTTGCCCAGCTAAAGGATAGAGCCATCCGCCTCCAGCAGGTGGAGGAGCCGCAGGATATAGACTCTGTTCAACACCTTACAGTGGCACCCCAGCAGCCAGTAGTACCGGTGACATCGGCCATGTCAGCGGCTGCTGCTAACCACCTGGAGCCGATCACTAATGAGGCTCTCCATCAAAGGCTTGATGCCCTGACAGACACTGTTGCTTCCATGGCTAGAATCGTCCAGGAGCTGCGTGGATCCAAGTCTGCACCCAAGATTGAGATGGCGACCAGCAAGGAGGATGTCCCGTGGATGAGGCCTAGGAGATACCAAGCGACGAGAGGACGACCCAGCGACCGCTACCAGCCGGATGGACAGCCCATTTGCCGCCGTTGCAAGGAGCCAGGTCACTTTGCCCGTGAATGTGCTTTAAATGGGGATTCCCTGGGGAGGCGGGCCGCTCCTCAGGAATGAACTCTCAAGGTCCTTCACCCTGGCACGACAAGTATGTGGGGGGACGTCCAGTCATCCCCATCGTGCTGGATGGCATTCCGCTCAACGCCTTGCTGGACACTGGTTCCCAAATATCATCAATTCCGCATGTCCTTTATAAGAGGTACTGGGCTGATTCAGACGTTAGCAGTGGTCCATCTAATGTTGCATTGAATATATGGGCTAGCAATGGTGAATTAGTACCACAGGTTGGTTTCAGAGAAATGACCATTAAGATTGGGAGAGTAGAATTGCAGAATCAGGGTATTATCATTGTTGATGTTGACCGACGAGAACGTGAACCAACTATGCTGCTAGGAATGAATGTAATTGAAAATTGTTTTGCAGAGGTAATTACTGTCTTGCAGCAGATCGTCGAGACTGCCAAACCTGGGCAACAGAGACTCCTGCAGAAGGAAATTAAAGCCTTAATGCTGAAGCAGCAGGTAGAAATGTCAGGAGGTGAAATTGGCAGTGCAAGGGTAAGTGACCCAATACCTATTGTAATTCCTCCCAAAACAGAAATGCTGGTCTGGTGTAGAGCCGCAATAGGCATCAGAGGGCGAGACTATCAGGCCCTGGTAGAACCCGTGTACTCAGACAGTAGGCCCACTGTACTGACGGCCAGAGGAATAGTTGAGGTACACAGGGGGAGAGTGCCAATACGCCTTCTAAATTGTGGGGAAGATGAGGTCACCCTACCTAAGTATGCTACCATGGCTAAGCTATATACGGTTGATAACAACGCCATCACCACCGTTGAGCCCTTGAAGCCGTCAAATCAGGCGGAGGACAATGGCTCAGAGGGAAAGCTGGAGGATTGGTGCCAAAAGCTACATGTAGGTACCGATTCTACACCATCCCATCAAAAGCATGGAGTATACAGGGTAGTGAATGAATATGAACAAATATTCAGCAAACACCCATTAGACTTTGGGCAGATCAAAGGGGTAGAGCACACTATACCCACAGGTAACCATCCACCCATAAAGGAGAGGTATAGACCAGTACCACCAGCTCACTACCAATGCGCCAAAGACATGCTCAAAGAAATGAAAGAAGCAGGGGTAATAAGAGACAGTTGTAGCCCCTGGGCAGCCCCACTAGTGCTAGTTAAGAAAAAAGATGGGACCATGAGGATGTGTGTAGACTACCGACAGATCAACCGCATTACACACAAGGATGCATACCCATTACCTAGGATAGAAGAGTCATTGGCTGCATTAAAATCCGCTACTTACTTTTCCACCCTAGATCTGACTAGTGGGTATTGGCAAGTTCCTGTGGCAGAGGCTGATAAGGAGAAGACAGCATTCACCACGCCGATGGGCCTCTGTGAGTTCAATTGTATGCCGATTGGACTCTGCAACGCACCTGGAACCTTCCAGCGAATGATGGAGTGCTGCCTAGGACATAAGAACTTTGAAACTGTCCTCCTGTACCTGGATGACGTCATAGTCTACTCCAAGACCTATGAACAGCATCTACAAGACCTGGCAGAAGTGTTTGAAGCCTTATCCGGATACGGCATGAAAATCAAGCCATCCAAGTGTCACCTTCTAAAGCCAAGGGTACAGTACCTGGGACATGTCGTGAGCTCAGAAGGGGTAGCACCAGATCCTGAAAAAGTTACCGTGATCAGAGATTGGCCGAGACCCACCAGCGTGAAAGAGGTGAGGCAATTCCTGGGACTGGTAGGCTACTATAGAAGATTTATAAAAGGGTTCACGAAGCTAGCAGCTCCCCTACAAGACATCCTGGTAGGACAGTCAAAGAAGTCTGCAGCCCGAAATCCTCCTTTCCAGTGGAGTGATGAGAGAGAAGAGTCCTTTAAGAAGTTGAAGTGGGCACTGACAGGAGAAGAGATCCTGGCATATCCAGATTACCATCAACCCTTCATTTTGTACACGGATGCCAGCAACGTGGGACTGGGAGCAGTATTGTCTCAAAGGCAGGAAGGCAAGGAGAAAGTTATTGCCTTTGCAAGCAGGAAGCTCCGGCCTACAGAAAGAAACCCAGAGAATTACAGCTCCTTCAAGTTAGAACTACTGGCAGTAGTTTGGGCTGTAACAGAGCGTTTCAAACACTACCTGGCAGCTGCAGAATTTACCATCTTTACTGACAACAATCCGTTGACCCACCTGGACTCTGCAAAACTAGGTGCACTGGAACAGCGGTGGATAGCCCGACTGTCAAACTACAACTTTGTCATCAAGTACAGGGCAGGCCACAAGAATGGGAATGCAGATGCCTTATCCCGGATGCCACACTCGGGGAACGTGGAAGAGGAACCGGAGGGTCTGGAAGAAATTGAGCTGCCGGCCTTTCACCGTCCTAAGGTGGGACAGTATCAACCGAGTGTCTACCAAAAACAACAGCAGGCAACTCTCAACCCATTAGCACACCACGGATGGGCTGACACACAAGACAGCGATCCAGCTGTGAAGCTAGTGAAAGAACTGCTTACACAACAAGGTGCTTACCCTAATCAGAATGCCCCAGCTGAGACGCAACATCTCTGGAAGGAGAGAGGTAAATTGTTCCTGTACCAAGGGAAGCTCTGTAGAAGGCACACCAATCCAAAAACACATGAGTTGGTCTGGCAGATCATCGTGCCCAAGAGAGATGTCAAGATGGTTCTGGAAGCTTACCACAACGGTGCTGGTCATTTTGGTTGGAAAAAGTTGGAAGTGCTCTTAAGAGAAAGATTCTACTGGGTTGGCATGAGAAAATCAATTGAAGATTGGTGTAGAAAATGCGGACCGTGCAACCTCAGAAGAAAGGATCAACAGAACCAGAGAGCTCCACTCCAGTCCATAGTAACCAAGCAACCACTCGAGCTAGTCGCATTAGACCACGTCAAGTTGTCACCAAGCCGGTCCAGCTATGTCTATGCCTTAACCATCGTGGACCATTACTCACGCTTCTTAGTGGTGGTACCCGTGAAAGACCTTACAGCTAGAACAGCAGCTAAAGCATTCCAGACGTACTTTTGCAGACCCCATGGTTACCCAGAACAAGTCCTTGCAGATCAAGGTCCAGCTTTTGAATCACATATTTTCCAAGAATTCTGCAACATGTATGGCTGTAAAAAGATCCGCACAACAGCATACCATCCCCAAACAAATGGCTTATGTGAGAAGATGAACCATATTGTGATTGACCTGTTGAAGACCTTACCAGAGTCAGAAAGAAATCAATGGCCAGAGAAATTGCCAGACTTGGTGGACTTGTACAATCATGTCCCGGTGAGTTCTACAAACTGCACCCCCGCTTACCTCATGCGTGCAAGGCCCGGTAAACTGCCAATTGATTTAGATATGGGAATTCTGAAGCCAGATGCAGAAGTTCAAGAATCCAATTGGGATACCCTACGTCAGCAGCAGTATCGCCAAGTACAAGAGTGCGTAGAGAAAAGTCTCCAACAAGCTAGGGGAAGACAGGAGAGAAACTTCAACCAGCATGCTCTAGCAACCCCATTGCAACCTGGTGACCAAGTTCTCAAGAGGAAACGGCGCACAAACAAATTGGATAATCAGTGGGAAACCACCCCATATACAGTCTTACCATCCAGTATGGATAATCCCAAAGTGTGTCTAATCAGTAAGGATGAAGGAAGGACATCAGCTGTCGTGTCAAGAGATCAACTCAAACCGTGTCCTGAAACCCTGAAAACACCAGAAGTCACCTTACCCATACAGGTACAACCTGTCAAGAAGGAAGAAGATGTATTCCATACAGTCTTAGGAGATTTCCCAAAAACATGGCCAAATTACCATGGAGCAGTAGTAGTCCCAATGATCGCCTTCCCCCAAGTGGTGGAACCACAATCAGAACTCGTACCACAAGAAGTCTCAAGACAAGAAGAACTGGAAGTTGAAACCGTAGAGGAAGAACAGATTCCTGGTCTCAGTGAGCTTGCCAGTCCTACAGTCAGCCCCCCATCCTCACAAGTACCAGAAACACCAAATAGGTACACTTCCACTCACACCATTATGCTAAGTAAACCCAGTACACCAGCAGTACGCAGGTCACAGCGTAGTACTCAGGGTCAGATACCAGCAAGATATAAAGACTAATGTGGAATTGCATATAAAATGTACATATGTTATAATGTTTATATGAAAAACCGTAACAGTTTAGTGTACAGAAAAGGTGAGAGAAGAGTGGTGTAAGGTGGCAGCACGGAGAGTTACAACTTGATCACATTGTTGGTGGCCCGAGGGCCGTGAGGCCTACTGCACTTATGACCAGAGTAGAGACACCTTTAAGAAGTGTTTGTTGATTGAAATGTTTATTTAATTGCAACGTTAAGACCAAAAGCCCAGTACCTACAGAGACTATACGGTATGACCACTTACATATTCTTGAACATTTTGGACTCTTTTTGAACTTTAAGGTTTTTGTATTTTTTCCTTTTGAGACTCTGTATATATATATATAATTGTTGTGATAACTTGTTTGTTTGTTTCACAGTCCCGGAGTACTGTTCTTCACTAAGGGGGAATGTGGCACCCCAGGGTTGCCACAGTAACAACACAAAGGGTTAACTCCCCACACACAACACCAAGACCTCCTGGCCAGAAGGGGGAGACCAAGCTGCTTCCCTGTACATTCTGCTGGGGGGGAGGAAATGGTCAGGAGTAGTTTCAGTTTGGAAGTTCAGTGCAGAGCACTGAGGAGAAAGGATCTGTAGGTTGGAAGCTGGCTTTAGCTCCCCTCAGGATCCACTGACCAATTCCAGGCCTAGCTGAGGGTCTGAGGAAAGGAGACAGATTACACAAAGGAACATTCCTGGGAGACAGAGCATTGCTGAGTTCATCCCAGTGGAGCACACAGAACGGATGCTGGATCCGAGACTGCAGGTTACATACTGCACAGTTACCACCAGAGAAGTGAAGATTCCAGATCTTTCACCTGTACCACAGACACAAGCAACAAGCGCAGAGTTCAGGAACATACTAGTAAGGACTCGAGTTGCCTGTCAGGTCGGTACCGAGGAGCACAGAGCCAGCTGCATAGTTCACGCAGCAGCAGGGCCACAGACACACAGTGCAGGCAAGGAAGCCAAAACGGCCCGGCTGGGTGGGAGAAACCCTGAACCCCTCACAGACTCCGTGGACAGTACTCTGCTGAATAACATCATCAGTAAAAGACAAAGAAACTGCAAAACCGTGAGTCTGCCTGTTTATTGTGCTCGTGTCCTGCACTCCCCCCATAGACTAACACACTGCCCCGGGGAAAAGGCTCTACCCGTGGGGAGCCGTCCCATCTCAAGCTGCCTTCCATCACCCCGGAGGTTCTGCAGCAGCGGTGGTCATCTCTGATCACATTCCACGGGTGGCGTCACGAACACAACCCCCCTTTTTTATTGTGGAACCAGGGAGCACAGACCGGGTCACGACACCGTGATCCCCTTTCCAGAAGCGACCCCTTGGCCCGGTTCTGGGTATCCCCTTAACCCCTGGCGACACACTTCCCTTTCCAAAGCCATTAATGCCATGTCTGCTTTCAGCTCATGGCCGATCCCATAAACCTATAGTACACTGTGCAGCCGCGAAACCCAATCAGACAACGGCATGTTCCTTCCATCAAATTTGGGTATGATGTTAAATATGGATCCTACTGGAAGGGTCCTTGCAGTGGTTCCACCATTTCCTGCCGCAGCGCCAACCATATTAGCGCCAGTGTCCCCCGCTACATTTCCCCCACAGCTATCCGCAGCCTCCATCTTGATAACCATGACCCTGCTCGCAGCGCCACTTGAAGCGATGAACCGAGGGCTTACGCTATGCAGAGCAAGTCATGGGATCAGACAGATTGTCGGATAAACCAGGGAAAATGTTTATTTACAGGTAATAACAAATGCAAGCTACTGAGCAGCAGGAGGGTGGAATAAGGATTAAAGGCAGGAATACAACCCACATTACAAAATTATAGTCTTTCATTGAAGCAACTACCCAGGTCGCCACAACTATAACAACATACAGTATAGTTTTAACAACAGTACAGCAATATGCATATATTCAACATTAAACAATCCTGCTCTGTCCTCTATCCTAACTGGTCTCCCCTAAAGGGACTGTCTGGATACCTCCCTCTGACTACAGAGGCCTAATATGGTTCCCTAACCACTACGCCCGGGCGTACACTCACAGCACTGTCCGCAGGACCGGTTGCTCTGAAGATTGACGGTATGGTGGTCCGCACTTCACTTCGGGAGGACGATGCAGAACGTTTCTTCCCCCAATTCACCGGATAGCTGGGCTCATCCAGGTGGCGTCTTCTAACAGGCTGGATACTGACTATCATGTGTGAGTCCTTCTGCATGTCCTGCAACTCCCTATCTGTCTGCAACTTCCAGCTTCTTCTCGCACTTTTTCTCAGTTCAGACCAAACAAACTCACAGCATTAGGGGAGATGTGGGCCATTCCATTGTGCTCTGCAGGGGAGCTAGTCTCTTAAAGCCACAGTACAATAGAGTCTTAAAGTCACAGTTAGGCTGCTTTCACACATCCGTTTATTGCTGAGCGGCACAATACGGCGCTTTGCAGAAAAAACGCAACCGTTTTTTTTGCCTCTGGTTGCGTTTTTTCCACATTGACTTGCATTAGCGCCGTATTGTGCCGCATGGCCTTGCGTTGCGTCCGTTTTTTGCCGGATGCGGCATGTTTAGCCCATGCGGCGGCTGGATGGAACATTGCCTGACACATTTTTTTGTGCGTCAAAAAAAAAACGAATCGCGCCGGATCCGGCACAATGCGACGCGATTTACAATGCAAGCCTATGGACACCGGATGCAGAGTCCTGCGGCAAAAAACGCATCCGGCCACCAGATGCGTTTTTTTGCACTGCACATGCTCAGTATCGAGCCGCATCCGCCAAAAACAGACGTGCCGCATGGAAAAACTTAGGCAACGGATCCGTTTTTTTCGCCGCATCTGTTGCATAGGTTTTTGAGCCAGATTGAGCCGCACTGCAAAAACTGGATGTGTGAAAGCAGCCTTAAGCAATATCCTTAGGAGGGGCTGCGCTTGCCTATACTGTTAACAAACGGGATCTTAAAACCTTCCCTAAAACAGTCTTCCAACAAAGTTGCAGCTGAACGATCTGGATACCTACTTAGAAAGTGCTCCATCTCTAGCAAACAAACTGGCATCTCCCCTTTTATCAGCACTCTCGCCTCCTCTTTGTTTACTGCCTGAAAGCATTTTGCTGTGCTGTGACTGCTGCTGCAGAGTGAACATGCATGCTTAGATTTGCTTTTACCCCTAAACTTACAAGCCCACTCATTGAATAAAAAACACAGTCCTCTATGCATTGCCACCAAGTGTCCTGACTGTCCAGGACCCCTTGTGCTCCCTGGAGAAGCCAATTCTGCCAGGAGCTGCCATCCTCAACCATAAAGTTATATGCTTATTATTATTATTATTATTTTTTATTATTAAAGCGCCATTTATTCCATGGCACTTTACAAGTAAAAAGGGTATACATAAAATCAAGTACAATAATCATGGACAATACAAGGCACAGACTGGTACAGGAGGAGGGAGGACTCTGCCCGCGAGGGCTCACAATCTACAGGGGATGTGATAGGAGAGAAAAAGGCGCAATAAGGTCTTACCCGGTTTACAGGGTGAAAAAAGAAAAAGGCAATGCACTCACCTGGCAGGGTTGTGCCAGTCACAACCCCTTTGCAGACGTGGATGAGCGCTTAGGTGGTTCAGCAGCGGCCCCGTTACAGAGCAAATTTTCAGCGTAAAAAAACTGGGGAAAACGGGTTTTATGCCGCGCTAAGACTAATCTGCCTCCTTCCTCAGGGAAAAGAATTCTTTTCCCTGAGGAAGGAGGCAGATGAGTCTCCGAAACGCATTGGAATGACCTAAATAAAAGAACAAAATATTATATTTATGCTTGTGGTCTCTTAGCGCGGCATAAAACCCGTTTTCCCCAGTTTTTTTACGCTGAAAATCTACAGGGGATGGGTGAGGAATCGATACAGTAGATGAGGGTAGAGCTGTTTGCGCAGTGATGTACTGGTCTGAGGGTTATTGTAGGTTGTAGGCTTCTTGGAACAGGTGGATCTTTAAGTTCCTTTTGAAGCTTTCCATGGTAGCTGAAAGTCTGATATGCTGGCCATTCCAGAGTATGGTGGAGGCATGGGAGAAATCATGTATGCGATTGTGGGAAGAGGAGATAAGAGAGGAGTGGAGAAGGAGATCTTGTGAGGATCTGAGGTTGCGTGCGGATAGGTACCGAGAGACTAGGTCACAGATGTAAGGAGGAGACAGGTTGCGGATGGCTTTGTATGTCATGGTTTTGTGTTTTGAACTGGAGTCTTTGTGCAATGGGAAGCCAGTGAAGAGATTGACACAGTGGCAAGGCCGGAGAATAGCCTTATGTTCCCAATGAATGCTGCACGCTCCACCTTCCGCTGACAATTTTTTTGTCATAGCGTAAGCATCCATGACCACCATAATTCCTGTAGGCCTCCCCAATCGCATCCATGTAACAAAAAAGACCCCAAAAGTCCTCGATGGGCCTTTACCCTAATTACACTGTCCACAATAGGAAATGCCTGTAACCAGTTCGGGAAGTTTTGTGGGATTAAACGATACCTCCTCTTTTCACCATCCTCTTTTTAAGAGTCATCCTTTTTTGCCCTGTCCAGATTAAAATGCTGCAGAGGTAATAGGGGAAAAATAAATTACCTACTCACCTTTCCAACTTTTTTCCTCCACTTTTTTCTTCAATGAGTCCTAAGAGGCTCTTTAAAAGACACATATACCTCTCATTTTGCTGAATCATCAAGCCATACAGTATCTTTCTTTTCCCTTTCCTCACTTACTGCCTGATCCGATAGTTACACAATTGCCTGGAAACACTGAACGCCAGAACCCTTGATCCCACGTCCAACACATTGATCCCTTGAACCCCCACAACCGGTCCAGTATTAACCCCTGCACTTAAACAAAATGTAACCTAAGTTCCTAAATCATGCCATTGTCAAGAAAACCCCTCTTGCGCACCCCCAGACCATAACAAAATTGCCGATTTCCTTTACCACTGCATCAATGCTCCTGTGCCGCCCCCTTGAGCAGGCAAACTGCTTGGATCTGCTTGCGGTTTTGCTGTGGCTCGAGGGTCCCCGGCCACTCAATTGAAAGGGGGGTTATTTACAAGGGATAGTTCGTAACGCCACCCGTGGTTCGCGTTAAGGGGAGTACCGCCTCTGCCGAAGCGAGTACCCGGGGGAGATGTAGTGGGGCATCCAGATGGTGATGCCTCCACGGGACTCTGGAGATAGGTGGCGGATAGCGTTGTTCAGGCTATGCGGGCAGGCAGGACGCAGGGTGTGCAGTGTACTCACTCAGGCTGTGTGGATGTTGGTGCAATCATTAAGCAGACTCTGACACAGAAGTAAACCAAGTCTCTGGGTACCGCTGCCACTTGGGAGAGCTCGTCCGGGTATCCGTCTCCACTGGTACTGCTTAGTGGTCCGGAGCCTGCCTCCATGCACAATTGTGTAGATGTTCCTAAGTGACCCTTTGGCCTGATGCTGTCAGGGTCCCGCTCCCTATGTTGAAATAGTGGAGCTGTGCTCTCGATGGCTGACACTTGGGATTTCAGTGGGCCACATAAACTGGAAAACCCTATCCCCCTCATTGTGTTGGTGCCTTCGATCTCTGAGCTCTTGGTGAAAGTTCATAAAGAGACTATCCTCCACAGGTGAATTATCAGGTTGCGTGAAGATAATCCCCGATCTAGGGTCCTGTACCCCTCCGTGCTCAGTACCGTTCCGGTTACTGGACTTTCCGGTGCCGACTGTTCTCCAAGACTAAGTCAGTACACCCTTTTCCAATACCCTGCGACCGGGTCTCCGATTCCTCTTGTCCCAGACCACCGTTTGCGACCCAACCAAGTCACACAGGGAGCTACAACTCCTTCAGCTCCTCACTCTCTGAGAGCTACTTCTCAACTCACTTCCTCCCTCCCACCAGTCTGCTTGACCCCTAGGTGGGTGGCCCTTTTCCAGCTACACCACCCACTGGTGTGCCTGACAGGATGTGGTGTGAGGTGTGGTTAGGATTTGAGTGCTAATGGAAGCAATACCAGTGTGTTGGAACCCAGAACCATGGAGGGTGAGTTCTGCATTATGAGAGACAGGGGTGCAGTTCCCTGTGACACCCTGATAGATTCAGGAGCATCACATTCCCCCTTGGTTAAACGTAGCTCGTCCCCGAGCTACAGGACACCCAGAGGTTTTATTTTTTTTCAAAATTGTAAAAAAAGAATAACAGGTTATGCATAAATATTCATCCCACATAGGGTAGGCAATACTCTTAAACGTTGCAAACTCTCAGAGTCCATTAGCTAGAACAATGGGGACTGCTACCAGTTGTAGCGGTAGTCGGTGGCTCAGCCTGCTTTGCTGCAGCCCCTTCCTGCGACAGTCCATTCCCATTGTCCCTCTCCCTTCAACCCGCCACCCAAACAACCTGGATCCTTGATACCACCTCTAATCCTGGTGGGCACCCCTTTTCCAGGTACCTTAGTAGTCCATGGTGACAGAATTGAAATCCTGGAGGTGCAAAAGGCGACTCTGGAAGGCGCACTAGGCGCAACTATATACAAGAGGCACTAGTTCGTGCTGGATTTGTTTGTACTGGATCTGGCAACGCGAGTCCCAATCCGCATCGGGCGAGTAAGCTTCGGGTAGCTTAACTTCCATTTCTAAGTCCACTGGGAGTCTCCCAGGTCTGGCTCTCATCAGGTAAGCGGGTGTACATTTGGTGTAGCTCACAGGAATATTATTGTAAATGTCAACGAGATCAGGCAGTTTTTCAGGCCACTGGTTCCGCTCCTCGAGTGGTAGAGTCTTCAACAGGTTGATGACTAGATAGCTCATCTTCTCACACATCCCATTGGTTTGGGCATCGTAGGGGCTAGAGTGTATCTTCCTACATCTGTACAGGCTACAGAATTCCTTGAAGATCTCAGCTTCTAACGTGGGACCTTAGTCTGTGAGAACTTGGTCTGGATATCCATGCGTTCTGCAAAAGTGTGCTTGGAATGCCTTCGCCTCTGTGCTGGCAGTTAGATCTTTGACATGTACCACCAACAGGAATCTGGAGTAATGATCCACCATCGTGAGTGCATAGGTATAACCTTATACGTAGGTATAACCTACCTACCGTAGGTATAACCTTATATGTTACATACGTAACCTTCGATAATGGTTCGGGTTCGTTTCGGCAAACCTACCATTTGTTCGGGTGGGCTCAGCGGACCGAACCTCGAGAGGTTCGCTCATCTCTACGTTTCACTGATGAGTCCCGCTTTTATCCACATGGGCAATGCGCTGAAGATTCCTTAATTTCAGGTACACTTTAAAATTTGGTATTACATTGATTTGGTCTTGGTACCAGTGGTATGAACTTTTCTCCAGTGTCCCAGGAGCTATATTATTCAACATGACAATGACAGGGTGCATGTTGCTCGTACTACTGTGAACACCTGTGTGACCTAATCATAGGATCTCCAGACTTATCTGCGATTGTGCACATTTTGGATGTCATTTTTCGGAAATTGAAAAAGGAGCTGCCAGCAACAGATCTTGATGATTTGCTGCTACGAGTATATTTAATTTGCATTCCTCAGACAACCAGTAGTAATCCTATTGATAGCCTCCAAGATGCATAAAAGAGTGTAGTTCTGTACATGGCACTCATATGCGATACTATGTGATCATTATATATTTATTCAGTATGTTATGCTTCTTGTACATATACATGACAGCTTATCCTGAAAAGTAAATAATATTTACCCTTTAAGGTCAAACTCTGTGACCCCTCATACTACCACCATTATCTCGGTAACCCTCATATACTTATTAGTTACGATTCATTACTAACTAAACCAGAGGTCTCAAACACGCGGCCCATGGGCCACATGCGGTCCCCGAGGCTGCTTTTTTCAGCTCGCAGACCCCGTGAGAGATCGCAGCTGTATGCCCGGGAGTCGGCACCGGCAGGACTTTACTACAATTGAATCATTTGCGGTGCCACGCAGAGGAGCTGTCTGCACTATATCAATGGCTGCTGCCCGCCAATTAAATGCAAGGAAGTGACGTCGCTGAATCATGGTCACCTCCTTGCATCTGATTGGCCGGCGGTAGCCAATGGTATAACGCAGACAGCTCCTCTGCACAGCACCACAAATGATTCCACTGTAGTAAAGTCCTGCCGGCACCGACCTCTGGGCATAGAACTGCAATCGTTACGGGCCGCAACATGCAGGTACGTGCTCACGATCAGGACCCGCTGTGTCCTGGACAAGGCAGGTCCTGACCTGTGAGGCCGCAAGTCTCCTCCTCAGGAGACCGCAGCTGCCCGTGCCCACGATCAAGGTTCGGGGGGCTGTAGTCTCCGGGATGGGCACAATAGTACTGGGCACAATACTACAAGGATGAGCACCATACTACTGGGCACAATACTTCAAGGATGAGCACAATACTACTGGGCACAATACCACAAGGATGAGCACAATACTACTGAGCACAATATTACAAGGATGAGCACAATACTACTGGGCACAATACTACAGGGCACAAGGATGGGCACAATACTATAGGGCAGAATACCACAAGGATGGGCACAATAATACAAGGATGGGCACAATACTACTGGGTACAATACTACAAGGATGGGCACAATACTAGTGGGTACAATATTGCAAGGATGGACACAATACTACTGGGCACAATATTACAAGGATGGGCACAATACTAGTGGGTACAATATTGCAAGGATGGACACAATACTACTGGGCACAATATTACAAGGATGGGCACAATACCACAAGGATGAGGACAATACTACTGGGCATAAAATTACAGGGTACAAAGATGGCCACAATACTATAGGGCACAATACCACAATGATGGGCACAATACCACAAGGATGTGCACAATACCACACGGATGGGCACAATACTACAAGGATGGGCACAATACTACTGGGCACAATACCACAGGATGGGGTACATTACTACAGGCCACACAGATGGGGACATTACTACAAGATGTTGGCTAAGATTACTATATGATGCTGCTAATTTTGAAACAATATTACAAAAAGGTGATAAAATTCAAAATAAAGCATAAAATTTATTTTTTTTGCACCATTAAAAATGCTTTTTTATATATAAACTTAACTAAACAAAAAAGTGCAGGTTTGTTCTAATAAACAAGCAAAAAATGTTCAAAAAAGTGATCTAAAGATGTATAGAAAAAAAACGTGGATTCATTAAAAATGTCACTTTGTCCTGCAAAGAATGCGGCCCCTCTCAATTTTTTTTGTCTATATGCGGCCTATACATCCAGCTGAGTTTGAGACCCCTGATCTAATATGGTTAATATATTTGTTCTTTTGCAAGTCTCTAAGCAAACCTAGGTGTGTGCAGTATGTTGGTGTTTATTGGATTCAGTTACTTTAGGCTTCTTTATGGTTATTACATACTTATGTGAGAAATTAAGCAAAATGTAAAGTGAATCTGTCATATTAAAAATTCAGTATAATACAGGCATTGTGCTATATCACAGGAGGAGCTAGGCAGAGTGGTATATATGTTTGTTGAAAATATTCAGTTTAACTTGTATTTTTTTCATTATTTATATGTCTGTTCATTCTGGGCTTTTCAGACATTTGGGCACTCCAATTCAGTGTATGAAAGCCTTCTTTGTATAAGTGTATATGCATAGATAAAATCCGTCACTGTCTGACTGCTTGACTGAAAAGTCCAGAATGATCATAAATCTAAATTAATCAAATACAAATTATACTTAATTTTTTCCCTCAAATATAGATGCCACTCTGCTCAGCTTTTTTGCACTATAAGTGATGCCTGCAGATTGGACTGCATTTTCAATTGCATGGGTTCTTTTTAACTGTGAGTTACCTGATTAGCAGTTGAGGAATCTGGTCTGAAGCTCCATACAGGAAAGGAATCTAGGATAATTATAGACTTTATGAACAAATAATCAAACAGTGATGTACTGCAAATGATGGCAGACCATGCAACCATTATGGGGCCCGTGCCCCCACCCAGTATCACACTTTCAATTGTATAGGCATTGCAGATGCTGATACAGTTGAAAGTGTCGGGCCCTGGGCACGCTGTGTCGGTGCATTACCTTCAGGGACTCCGCTGTCAGTCTGGATCTTGTCACCGGTAGGAAATCTTCTATTTGTCGTGACGCCACTCTCAGTATTGCGGTCAGTGGGGACCGCCACTGCAGGTTAAGGGAGGCCTGGGGCTGATGGTGAGTGCAGTTAGTTGGAATTGCCTCCTGAGAGTGAGGCAAGCCCCAGGACCCTGTGTAGGTGTGTAGAACCACAAGGCGCAGAATAACTCCACACACGCAGAATGTCTTTCAGGGGTTTTACTCACTTCAGATGGCAGGGTGAGTAACCCGGGCGTAGCTGGGATGAACCAGGCTGGAACCAGGTATCCTTCAGGCTGACTGTCGATGGTGACTACCAACTCGCCTTCCTTAGCCCTTGGTGGTTTGGGGTAACCCCGACTTTTAGTCCCTATGGGGGTCACCCAGGGAAGTTGCTGAAGCCTCTCTCCCCTTCGGTTGCCGTTTGCTTGTTGCCTGGGCCAGATCACTCCAGCTGCTTGCCTCCTGTGAACTATGGGCCCTAACTGTGGCTACGTGGCTGCGGCTTTTAGGTGTTGTGGTGTGGGCTTTGAGGGCCCCACACCGGCAGGTTTAGCAGGGAAAGGTGGATCTATCCCCGCTCCGGGATCTGCCGCCCGTTTGGGCCTGGTTCTCCCTAGCAGTCTCCTTACTTCCCACTCCGTGCTCTCTCTCTAGCTGAAGATGGGTTTCGGGTAGCACTCCTAGGTGACCGTTCTCCCCCGTCGGTAGCCACTGCGCGGACGCTGTCAGACTGCAACAGCCCCGGGGTCTGCTCCTCTCTGAGCTCCCTGGACTCTGCACTGAGCCGGCTCACTGCTCCTCCTCTCCTGTTCTTGCCTACGCCACCTAGCAACCAGGCTCTCTTACCACACCCCTTGAGTGGAGATGGAGGCTTTTGGCCCCCTCCACTATTCCAGTGGAGGTGAAGGCTTTTCCCCCTCCTGGGATCCCCAGGGGTCCTCTCAAAGGTACATGTGTGAGACCTGATCACTATGCGCCTGTGTAGTCACACCTCGGTCAGCCTTCTGGATTACCTGTTTGTACTGTCCCCAGCATGGGTGCAGTACTCAGTGGTGCCTGACCAGGTCAGGGGCGCCACAAAAGCAATGCTGAAAGAGGGAGGGGGGTGCTCCCTCTCTCACCAGTCACTGTGTCTGCGCTCTGACGTCTGCATGCTACTATCTGGAGGAATATTGGGGCTGCATAATACTATATGGAGGGCTATGGCAGCTGCATAATACTATATGAAGGAATATAAAGGGTGCATAATACTATATGGTGGACTAAGGGGGCTGGATAATACTATATGAAGGACCATGGGGGTCTGCATAATACTATATAGAGTACTATGGAGCTGCATAATACTGTATGGACGACTATAGGGGCTGTATAATACTATATGGAGGACTATGGGGGCTGCATAATACTATATGGAGTAATAAGGGGGCGGCACGGTGGTAAAGTGGTTAGCACTGCAGTCTTGCAGCGCTGGGGTCCTGGGTTCAAATCCCACCGAGGACACTATTTGCAAGGAGTTTGTATGTTCTCCTCGTGTTTGCGTGGGTTTCCTCTGGGTACTCCGGTTTCCTCCCACACTCCAAAGACATACAATTAGGGACTCTAGATTGTGAGCCCCAATGGGGACAGTATTGCCAATGTATGTAAAGCGCTCTGGAATTAATAGCGCTATATAAATGAATAAAATTATTATTATTATATAATACTATATGGAGGAATGTAAGGGGTGCATAATACTATATGGAATACTATGGGGCTGCATAATACTATATGGAGAACTATGAGAAACCAAGGAAAAAATTGTGAAAACATACCCTGCTGTAACTAAATAAAAGCATAGTGCATATAAACATAGGGTACTTAGTAAACACTGTTTTTAATCAAAAAAAGCATAAAGCTATCCCACCAAATGTCAAGGTGTACCCAGTTGGGATACTACCTACACTCTCTAATATTAAAACCTTACCATGGGTCTAAAATAGGCCTCAATGTGGCTAAGGGCTGAGAGCGACCGGGTCCCAACAGGACACACACAGTCAGGGGGATTCACAGAATGAAATGTCCAGCTCACTGAGAAGGGGGCCACTCCCTGTTTGTACTGAATACAAAAAAAACTGTACAACAGTACAAACAGGGAGTGGCCCCCTTCTCAGTGAGCTGGACATTTCATTCTGTGAATCCCCCTGACTGTGTGTGTCCTGTTGGGACCCGGTCGCTCTCAGCCCTTAGCCACATTGAGGCCTATTTTAGACCCATGGTAAGGTTTTAATATTAGAGAGTGTAGGTACTATCCCAACTGGGTACACCTTGGCGTTGGTGGGATAGCTTGATGCTTTTTTTGATCAAAAACAGTGTTTACTAAGTACCCTATGTTTATATGCACTATGCTTTTATTTAGTTACAGCAGGGTATGTTTTCACAATTTTTTCCTTGGTTTCTCTTTGTCTTATTGCCAGTGTGAACATGGTCTCCATGGTCATACCATCTCATACTCCGGCTCACTTTTTTGTTTGTTTTTATGGAGAACTATGAGGTCTGCATTATACTATATGGAGGAATATGCGGCTACCTTATATTATATGGAGCAATATGGGGTGCATTATATTATATGGAGGAATATGGGATGCATTATACTATATGGAGGAATATGGAGCTACATTATATGGAGTAACACCAGGGTGCATTATTTTATATGGGGAACTAGGGGTGTCCATTATAATACATGGAGAACTATGGGGAGTGCATTAAACTATATGAAGGACTAGGGGTGCATTATACTATATGGAGGACTATGGGGGTACATTATAATATATGTATAATATATGGAGAAATATGGGGAGTGTATTCTAATATATTGAGGACTGTAGGATGCATTTTACGATATGGAGGACTATGGGGTGCATTATACATTATGAAAGACTATGGATAATGTATTTTAATATATGGATGACTGTGGGAAGTACATTATAATATATGAAGGACTATGAGGTGCATAATAATACAAAGAAGACTATGGGGTGCATTAAATGATATGGAAGACGATGTGGGGCCCATTATACTTTATGGAGGACTAGAGGGGAGCATTATACTATATAGAGGACTATGTGGGGCCCATTACTATCTGGAGGACTAAGTGAGGCCCATTATAGTATATGAAAGGCTTTGTGGGGCCATTATATTTGGAGAGCTATGAGTAAGCCTTTATATTTTATCTTGAGTTATTTGAGGGCCACTATAATGTATGTAAGCATAGTGTGAAGGTATGTGTGGAGCGGAGGGCTGTGTGGGGGCCATTATATTATTTGGAGGATATTAGGGGCCATTATACTCTATGTAAGCACTTTATACTGTATGGAGGGTTGTGTGGGGGTCACAGTTAGGGATCGTACTGTGTTGGGGTCACTATTCATTGCTGGGGTAGTTGAAAGAGGGTACAGTAGGGTCATCATACTGTGAGTGTGGAGGGTACTGTGAAGGAATTTATTGTGGGGTATCATACAGTGTTTGTGGGGCAATTTTGTTTCCACCATACTTCATGGCTGTAATAATAGGGGAATCTACGGGCTTCAATAGGAGAAAAATTGCTTTGCAATGGCTGTAAAGTTGAGAAATATGCTCTTCTGTGACCCAGTTGAATATTATTATTTTTTGAGGGGGGTTGGGGGGACAACTAGAAATTCTGCTATGAGGCCACAGGATTTAGATGTATGTCCCTATACTCAACTATTAATGTATTTACTGTGCAATAGTAATAATGTTCTCTTTATTTTGCATTCAAGGAACTGAATTTCCAGCTTTTGAAGTTGATGTTTATCAGCGTGTTGGTCATGTAGAATTCCCTCTTTCACCTGATGGAGAAGTGTCTGCAGTTGTACACCCTTCCCTACAAGTAATTATCAATTACAGTTGTTCATATTATCTTCACATCTTTTAAATATCCTATTTAAAGAGTTCCTGTGACATCTCTGGAAATAACAGTTGTACGTCCGGCAGCTATGAACATTTTTCCACTGCAGTCAATCACTGGCTGCATGGGTGACCAATGTGTACCCACTTCGACTAGTGATTGGCTGCAGCAGTCACATGTAACAATTTAAAACAGTTTCACATTTAGAATAAGTAGATTTGCAAGTATTTGCTTTATTATGTGGGACTATCCTATATTGTTCATGACCAAATAATCATGTCCTGGTGTCCCTGCCTCTTATCTACTTGGGTCACATGCCGCAGTTTTTCGCCCGCCCCCCTGGTTTTTAGGGAGCAGTCTCTAGATGCGGCTCTCTAGTTTTGTTTTCGGCCTCAGGGTGTTACTTCCTTCCGGCCGTGTTCCCAGGGGGCGGGGCTTCAACTTCGCGCCCTTTCTCGGGGAAGAAGACGCTGGGTTGTCATTTTTCGCGCCCAAAAATGGCGACAAAAATGGCGGCTTTTCAAAATTTTTGCAGCTGAGCACCGCTGACAGTCCAGAACAAGTCACACTTCCACCAGGTAGGTGGATGGGTTACAATCCTGTTCGTGATGCCAGTTTTTGAGGTGTGCCGCCGCTGTGCCAGCAGCCCGGCTGCTCGGATCCGGATCCGCAGTGTGGCTCGAGGGATTCTACCGGACCCGGGGGTCGTGCGGACACTTCAAATAAAAGGGGACATATTTGTACGGGATTTTCCGTAAACTGTCTGTGATGCCACCCACAATGTGTGGTGAGATGTGGCACCACCGCTGCTATTGTGGGGCCCACTAACCTGGGTGACGTGCGCCTTGAAAATGCAAGCTGCGGTGTCAAGATCCCGTTCCCGACATTTTCCGTGATCTTTGGCGCCAAAACGCCATCTTCCTGACCAAAAGCGCACAAAGCTGAAGCCCCGCCCCTCGTCCTGAGAGCGTGGCCAGAACCGGACGTTCCCGGGGTTCCCCAGCGCGAGAGTGAGTGGCTGTCGAAAAAACCAGGAAGCGTTACGGGATGTAGCAGTGGAAGTGGAGCAGGGATGCCAGGACTCTGCCATAAAGTTCTTGAACACCGCAGAGGCAAGATGGCGGCAGCAAGGGACTGGTCACCAGAGGGCACTGCTCCTGGGACCACGACCTGGATAGAGCAAGAAACCGAGCAGCTCTGCAGGAGGATGAAAACGCAGTTTCTGTACATCCTGGAACATTGGAGGAAATAGATGAGGAGTCTGGCTGTGGCGGTGCGGGCCCATGAGATTGAGGTCTCACAAGAGGAGCGGGTAAGCAGCTACCCAGTCCCGGTTGACCCGGCCTGCCCGGCCGCAGGATTCGGTCTGCCCCTGACCGTTGCAAGCATCTGGCCACCATCACCCTCGCCCTCGGCGGACACCGAGCGGCTACCACCAACATCGGCAGAGGAACCTCCAGTCCCCATCTATGAAACGCAGGCTGCAAACCCCCTGACCTTATCACCAGACAAGGCCGCGACAGAGCTTGTCCCAGTACCGGCCCGACCAGACCCGGCCACATTGCCGGGTCCGTACCCCGATACGGAGCACCCGGACTCTGCAATCCCGGCTGTGGAATAGCCAGCTTCTTTACTCACCGTAGCGGAGGCAGAGCCTGTGGAGAAGCCAGATCCACCGCAGCGCGGCATCCTGGTGTCCGCAGGGGCCGCTGGAGTCCACTTGCAACCAGTGCCAGTGAGGGAGGCGAGGCCGGACGCCAACGCCCCTTACTGGGAAAGAGAGCAGCAATGGCTGCATCTAGAGATCACCACCAGAGAACAGCGACAACGGGAAATTGCTGCCCGCACTAACCGAGAAAAAGACCATTTGAGGAACGCCACCTTCCATGCCAGAGGGCCATGGTACCGTGGCCTGGTCGAGCGCTTTGACACCATTAAGGGATGGGGGTTCATATTATGGAAGCGGGCCTCACGGCTGTAGTGTTAGTTTCCCGGAGGGATGTGAAGGAGCACCTCCCTAGAGGGCACCCAGGTCGGAACCTGGAGCCGGGAGAGGTGGTCTTCTATTGCCGCCATTGTGGAGAGCGGGACTGGTATGCCCTGGAGGTAAAGAAGCTTGTCCTCCTGGATAAGAAAGCTATGCCACCTCTGCCGTGAATTATGGGCTGTAATGGTAGCGGAACCTGGCTATCTAGTTTCAATGTTATGTTTTATACTGAGTTTATTTTTCTGAAAATGATAAGTAATGTTTGAAAATGTAAAAAAAATGCTGATTATCCGGGAAAGTCACCTGATTTTCTACTAATTATTAAAAAGTTAAATATGGACTGTGGCTGCGGGACTGGCAGCAGCCAGCACGAACTTGTGCCATTGTATATAGTTGCGCCTCGTGCGCCCACCAGAGTCGTCTTTTGAACCTCCAAGACTTCAACCCTGTCATGGAACCCAAGTAGGAAGCGGCGGGTGTAGGTTGTTTGGGTGACGGGTTGAAGGGATAGGAACAATGGGAACGGACTGTCGGAGGAAGGGGCTGCAGTGGAGTAGGCTGAGCCACCGACTACCGCTACAACCGGTAGCATTCCCATGGTTCTTTTAATTAAAATTAACTCTAAAGTGGGCTTTACACGCTACGATATCGTTAATGAATTATCGTCGGGGTCACGTTGTTTGTGACGCACATCCGGCGTCATTAACGATATATCGTAGCGTGTAACACTTATGTGCGACCTTAAACGATCGCAAAAGCGGCCAAAATCGTTTGCCGAGGAGAGGTCGTCCTGAAACAAAAAAATCGTTTTCTTCTCATTAGCGATGTTGTTCGTCGTTCCTGCGGCACCACACATCGCTGTGTGTGACACCGCAGGAGCGACGAACATCTCCTTACCTGCCTCCATCGGCAATGCGGAGGGAAGGAGGTGGGAGGGATGTTACGTCCCGCTCATCTTCGCCCCTCCGCTTCTAATGGCCGCCTGCCGTGTGATGTCACTGTGACGCCGCACGATCCACCCCCTTAGGAAGGAGGCGGTTCGCCGGCCAGAGCGACGTCGCAGGGCAGGTAAGTCCGTGTGACGGGGGTAAGCGAGGTTGTGCGACACGGGCAGCAATATGCCCGTGTCGCACAACTGACGGGGGCAGGTACGATCGCAGCGTGTAAAACCCGCTTAAGAGTTTTTGGTTAAGTAACGTTCACGTAATGTGCCTCCCCTGTGTGGGATGAGAAATTGTGAATTAAAAAATGTTCTTCTTCTTTTTTTTCATTTAAACAAAAATAAACCTCTGGATGTCCTGTAGCTCGGGGACGAGTTACGTTTAACCAAGGGGGAATGTGACGCCCCTGGACTAGTCTGGGCATCACAGGGTACTGCACGCTCTTTACCTCTTAGTGTAGGACTCAACCCCCCTCGGTTCTGGGTTTCCAACCTATAGTACTGCCTCCATCAGCATCCAAAATCCCAACCACACCTCACACTGCACCCTGTCAGACACACCAGTGGGCTGCTGAGCTGGAATAGGGCCACTCACCTAGGAGTCATGCAGACTGGTGGCAGGGAAGTAAAATAGAGGAGTGGTAGCCTCGAGCAGCGAGGAGCTGGGGAGTGTGTTGCTCCCAGAGAGTTAAAGGTTGGGTTGCAGATGGTGGTCTGGGCCCGGAGGAGTTGGAGACCCGGTCGCAGGATATTGGGACTGGGTGCCTAGACCTTGTCTTGAAGGACGGTCAGCAGCCCAAGTCAAATAACCTGTCCGGGACTGAAAGCACGGCGGGGTAATGGACCCTAGGTCGGGGAGAAGCTGCAAGCAACCCGGCAATTAACCTGCGGAGGATAGTGACTTTATGGACTGTCCCCAAGAAGCTTAGAGATCAGGGGCACTAGCGCAACGAGGGGGGTAGGGTTTTCCAACACACGCAGCCCACAGAAATCCCAAGCGTGAGCCCTTGAGAGCACAGCTCCACTACCACCAGTAGGGAGCGGGGCCCGGACAGCTTTATGCCTATGGGGCCACCCGAACACTTCTAATTTGTGTATGGAGGCAGGCTCCAGACCTCCCGGCAGTACTATAAGAGGCGGATACCCGAACGGGCTCCCCCTAGAGGGCAGCGGCACCCAGAGACTTGGTTTACCTTATTGTCAGAGTCTGCTTTTCATCAGCGATGCAGCCTGAGTGAGTACACAGTTCTCCCCTGCTTCCAAGAAGCCCTGCGCTCCCCTGCACCACACTATCCAGAGTCCCGGGGCCTTCTCTTCCCGTGGAGGGAAACTTTATTTGGCTGCGCCCATTCCATTTCCCCCGGGTACTCGCAGAGGCAGTAATCCCCATTACCGCACACCACGGGTGGCGTCACAAACTCTCTCCCTCCCTTGTAAATAATGCCCCCCTCTTTTCCATTTGAGAGTGGCCCCAAGCCCCCGGGTCTGAAGACACTCAAGCCACGAGTAACCATCCCGGACCCGAGCGGTTCGACTGCTGCAGAGGGGCGGCACAGGGACACTTTCAAAGTTTTCCCAATTTTTCGAACTGACTGACCTTCATTTCTTGAAGTAATGATGGCCACTCATTTTTTTTTACTTAGCTGCTTTTTTCTTTCCATAATACAAATTCTAACAGTCTATTCAGTATGACTATCAGCTGTGTATCCACCAAACTTCTGCATAACACAACTGATGGTCCAAACCCCATTTATAAGGCAAGAAATCCCACACCTGTGAATTGAAAACCATTTCCGGTGACTACCTCTTCAAGCTTATCAAGTGAATGCCAAGAGTGTGCAAAGCAGTAATCAAAGCAAAAGGTGGCTACTTTGAAGAACCTAGAATATAAGACATATTTTCAGTTGTTTCACACTTTTTTGTTAAGTATATCATTCCGCATGTGTTAATTCATAGTTTTGATGCCTTCAATATGAATCTAGAGTAATGAAAATAAAGAAAACTCTTTGAATGAGAAGGTGTGTCCAAACTTTCGGTCTGTACTGTATATTTTATATATAAATATATATATATATACACACTAGCTGTAGTACCCCGGGATAGTAACGGTCTCTCTGTCTCTCTCCCAGTCTCTCTCTGTGTGTCGCTGTCTGTCTCACTGTCTGTCTCTTTCCTTGTCTGGCTGTTTCTATCTCTCTGTCTGTATTTGCATCCGTCTATCTGTCTCAATCTCTGTATCTGTCTGTCTGTCTCTCTCTCTGTCTCTTTGCCCGGCTGTCTCTTTCCCCGTCTGTCTCTTTCCCCATCTGTCTTTTGGGCATTTGTCTCTTTGCCCGGCTGTCTCTTTTCAGGGCTGTCTCTTTGCCCATCTGTTTCTTTGCCCGGCTGTCTCTTTGCCCGTCTGTCTTTTGGGCATTTGTCTCTTTGCCCGGCTGTCTCTTTGCCCGTCTGTCTCTTTCCAGGGCTGTCTCTTTGCCCGTCTGTCTCTTTGGGCATTTGTCTCTTTGCCCATCTGTCTCTTTGCCCATCTGTCTCTTTCCAGGTCTGTCTCTTTGCCCGTCTGTCTCTTTGGGCATTTGTCTCTTTGCCCGGCAGTCTCTTTGCCCGGCTGTCTCTTTGCCCGGCTGTCTCTTTGCCCGGCTGTCTCTTTGCCCGGCTGCCTCTTTGCCCGGCTGCCTCTTTTCAGGGCTATCTCTTTCCAGGGCTATTTCTTTGCCCGTCTGTCTCTTTGCTCGGTCTGTCTCTTTCCAGTCTGTCTATTTGCCCGTCTGTCTCTTTGGGCATTTGTCTCTTTGCCCGGCTGTCTTTTTGCCCAGCTGCCTCTTTTCAGGGCTGTCTCTTTGCCCGGCTGTCTTTTTGCCCAGCTGCCTCTTTTCAGGGCTGTCTCTTTGCCCGTCTGTCTCTTTGCCCGTCTGTCTCTTTGCCCGGTCTGTCTCTTTCCAGTCTGTCTCTTTGCCCGTCTGTCTCTTTGGGCATTTGTCTCTTTGCCCGGCTGTCTTTTTGCCCAGCTGCCTCTTTTCAGGGCTGTCTCTTTGCCCGTCTGTCTCTTTGCCCGTCTGTCTCTTTGCCCGTCTGTCTCTTTGCCCGTCTGTCTCTTTGCCCGGTCTGTCTCTTTCCAGTCTGTCTCTTTGCCCGTCTGTCTCTTTGGGCATTTGTCTCTTTGCCCGGCTGTCTTTTTGCCCAGCTGCCTCTTTTCAGGACTGTCTCTTTGCCCGTCTGTCTCTTTGCCCATCTGTCTCTTTGCCCGTCTGTCTCGTTGCCCGGTCTATCTCTTTGCCCGGTCTGTCTCTTTGCCCGTCTGTCTCTTTGCCCGTCTGTCTCTTTGCCCGTCTGTCTCTTTGCCCGTCTGTCTCTTTCCAGTCTGTCTCTTTGCCCGGTCTGTCTCTTTGCCCGGTCTGTCTCTTTGCCCGGTCTGTCTCTTTGCCCGGTCTGTCTCTTTGCCCGGCTGCCTCTTTTCAGGGCTGTCTCTTTCCAGGGCTATTTCTTTGCCCGTCTGTCTCTTTGCCCGGTCTGTCTCTTTGCCCGTCTGTCTCTTTCCAGTCTGTCTCTTTGCCCGGTCTGTCTCTTTGCCCGGTCTGTCTCTTTGCCCGGTCTGTCTCTTTGCCCAGCTGTCTCTTTGCCCGGCTGTCTCTGTCTGTGTTTGTCTCTCTTTATCCGTCTCCCCACCGACATCTTTTTACCTCACACATAAGCTTGTTATACTAACAGTTTATTTTGTTGCTATAGCAACCACTGACAGTTGCTATTTAGAGCCTGCAGCTCCCAGCTCCATTCAGTTTAATGGCTGCAGGATTTTTGTAGAGTAACTGGAAAGCACAGGGTTAAATTTTCCTGCCCAAACATAGTCTATGTTCCCTGGGTCACATGGGGCGCCTGTGCAAAATTTCGTGATTGTAAATGCGACAGTGCAAATTCCTTTAGCGGACATACACACATACATACACACACACACACGCTGAGCTTTATATATTAGATATATATATATATATATATATATATATATATATATATATATATTTTCAGCCGGCAGGTGGTGTTTGCTGGGAACTATTAATTTGTGATTGGTGAGGATGTATTACAAAAACGGAGTTTTTCCAAGAGTGGTGGTGGGACTGTGGAAGGTTTCAGGGGTAGAGGCGGAGCTGGACTGAAGCCTAGGTGGAGTCTCAAGGGGGCCCGAAAATGTTGTCAGTATTAGTAATGGGCCTTGAAATTCCTGGTGGCAAACCTGTCTACACTAGTAGAACAACTGAGCTCACTAATTATCTCCAGCACTGTGCACATGGTATTAGCACAGCACATAAACAACAGAAACTGGGGCAAAGGCAGAGAGCTGGTACTGGACATGTACAGTGCCTACAAGTAGTATTCAACCCCCTGCAGATTTAGCAGGTTTGATAAGATGCAAATAAGTTAGAGCCTGCAAACTTCAAACAAGAGCAGCATTTATTAACAGATGCATAAATCTTACAAACCAACAAGTTATGTTGCTCAGTGAAATTTTAATAAATTTTCAACATAAAAGTGTGGGTCAATTATTATTCAACCCCTAGGTTTAATATTTTGTGGAATAACCCTTCTTTGCAATTACAGCTAATAATCGTCTTTTATAAGACCTGATCAGGCCGGCACAGGTCTCTGGAGTTATCTTGGCCCACTCCTCCATGCAGATCTTTTCCAAGTTATCTAGGTTCTTTGGGTGTCTCATGTGGACTTTAATCTTGAGCTCCTTCCACAAGTTTTCAATTGGGTTAAGGTCAGGAGACTGACTAGGCCACTGCAACACCTTGATTTTTTCCCTCTTGAACCAGGACTTGGTTTTCTTGGCTGTGTGCTTTGGGTCGTTGTCTTGTTGGAAGATGAAATGACGACCCATCTTAAGATCCTTGATGGAGGAGCGGAGGTTCTTGGCCAAAATCTCCAGGTTGGCCGTGCTATCCATCTTCCCATGGATGTGGACCAGATGTCCAGGCCCCTTGGCTGAGAAACAGCCCCACAGCATGATGCTGCCACCACCATGCTTGACTGTAGGGATGGTATTCTTGGGGTCGTATGCAGTGCCATCCAGTCTCCAAACGTCACGTGTGTGGTTGGCACCAAAGATCTCGATCTTGGTCTAATCAGACCAGAGAACCTTGAACCAGTCTGTCTCAGAGTCCTCCAAGTGATCATGAGCAAACTGAGCCTTGACATGATGCTTTGAAAGTAAAGGTACCTTACGGGCTCGTCTGGAACGGAGACCATTGCGGTGGAGTACGTTACTTATGGTATTGACTGAAACCAATGTCCCCACTGCCATGAGATCTTCCCGGAGCTCCTTCCTTATTGTCCTTGGGTTAACCTTGACTCTTCGGACAAGCCTGGCCTCGGCACGGGTGGAAACTTTCAAAGGCTGTCCAAGCCGTGGAAGGCTAACAGTAGTTCCATAAGCCTTCCACTTCCGGATGATGCTCCCAACAGTGGAGACAGGTAGGCCCAACTCCTTGGAAAGGGTTTTGTACCCCTTGCCAGCCTTGTGACCCTCCACGATCTTGTCTCTGATGGCCTTGGAATGCTCCTTTGTCTTTCCCATGTTGACCAAGTATGAGTGCTGTTCACAAGTTTGGAGAGGGTCTTAATTAGTCAGAAAATCCTGGAAAAAGAGATAATTAATCCAAACATGTGAAGCTCATTGTTCTTTGTGCTTGAAATACTTCTTAATACTTTAGGGGAACCAAACAGAATTCTGGTGGTTTGAGGGGTTGAATAATAAATGACCCTCTGAATAAACTTTTCACAATTTAAAAAAAAAAATAAAAAAAGAAATAACATTCTTTTTTGCTGCAGTGCATTTCACACTTCCAGGCTGATCTACAGTCCAAATGTCACAATGCCAAGTTAATTCCGAATGTGTAAACCTGCTAAATCTGCAGGGGGTTGAATACTACTTGTAGGCACTGTACGTGGAGAGTGAGTTATATTTGGACTGTTTTTTTATAGCTGTTACAGCCTATGAAAATAAATTTTCTGCACAACAATTTTAAACACAAACATATTCCTAACACATTAAGCTATTGTCTGTTGTAGATGTCCCATACTCCTCAACATGAAATTACAACACAAAGTCAGGAGGTTATGGAAATCAAAGTATAGATAGACATGTCAATCATATGCAAATGGTGAAAAAATGAAAACAATATTTTCCAAATAACCTAATTTATTCAGTATCAAGTATGAGAGAGAAGTGAAAAAATCCTCACACTTCCATGCTTTAGTATGTTATCAGTGGGGTAATTAATAGTTGTCTGAGGAATGCTGTGCCACGCTAAATGATCCTGGGCCCATAAGTCATCAAGATCTGCTGCTGGCAGCTCCCTTTGTTATTGCCGATCAATGACATTCTAGCTGTGTTCAATGAGAGACAAGTCCAGAGACGCTGCCTGCCATGGTAGCATATTTAGGCCATGGATGCTACTCACAGTAGCACAAGCATTATGCAGCCTGGCATTGTCAGTTTGTAAAATGGCTCTTGAGCCACTTTGAACAACATCAAGTCTGACAATATCTTGCTCCTTTGCCACTTAAGAGAAATGGAAAAAACACTGGTTCCATGACCAACTCAATATAATCTTGAGCTGTTACTGTATCTCAAATAAATACCAGGAGGATCCAGCTACCAGAAACAAACATTATGCCAACCCAACACCATAATTCAAGGAATAGGACATGTGTGTTGTTCCCTGTTGAAGGCCTCTTCATAGCATTGCCCTCGTGATCTCCAGATCAATCTCTTGCTATTATGGTGGGCAGTGTAGTGCATAATGAAACTGCCCCAGACTGTGCAGCAAGGGGTTAACCCCAATGCTGTTTTTGTCCAGCCCCCTCTCCCGTCCAGGCCCTGCTCTTCCTGTGTTTGGGAGAGGACTCCGTCCTGGCCCCTCCCGAATTCCCAATCCCACCTATAGGGTGTAATTTCTACCTATATATTGGGGTCTGGGCCGGTGTCCGGCCTCTTCCTCCTGGTATCCCAGGATCTGGAGCAGCTCTGCCTGGTGGAAGCAGGAGAAACCCGATGGACCTTCACATCCTTGAGACGCTGCAGGCCCATGCGTGGCATGAAGGTTAGGGATGACTGGCTCATTTATTTGTGGAGCTCAGCTCTCCTCAGTCACAGATAAGGGCTATGTTGCAGACAGCTGCAGCACCTGCCCGGGAAGTGTTTCTTCTCCTAGGTGCTTCCCTCGGGCCCCTGCTCCACGTGCATCCCTGTTTTTCCTGCCACTGCCTTTAGCACTGCAGGCAGGCTTTAATAAACACCTCACAACTGTTGCTCCCTCAGCCCCCCTCCCTGTTGTTTTCACACAGCACAGTTTGCTCCACGCCCCCTTCATCTCCCCTGCAGCTCCCAGCATGTCTAGTGCATTAGCATCACAGCAGTATTACTTTAACCCCTCATATACTGCCATGGACAATGACACCACTTCCTCTTCTGCAGGTTTTGGGCAGTGTGTCTGCTCACCAGCCTGTATCCCTGGCCCTCCCCACCCCTAACTCTCCTCCTGTGCTGCATACCTGTGATGGTCTGCCACGTTCTCAATTAACCCTTGATGCCCAAGCTGTCCCCTTCTCCACATCCACAGATACTTTCACAATGTCTAAATCCTTGCAGACCACAGGGGTCCTGCTTATGTCCTACCAGTTATCGGTTCCGCTTCCCCTCTGCGTTGGGCTATGTGCCCATGTGGCGTGTTTTCATGCAGTTACGCTGCGTTCTGCGCTGCGGCGTGGCTGCATGCGTCCTGCGCCCCAGCACAATCTATGAAGATTGTGCATAATTCATGCCCACATGGCGTATTGGAGCGCAGCGCTTCGGCTACTGCCGGGGCGCTGCGTTCTAAGAAGTGATATGTCGCTTCTTTGGTGCGCTCTGCATGCAGCCCCTGCTCTGTCTATGGGGGGGCTGCGTGTGGAGCGCATGAAATCGGCTTTTCAGTACGGACTGTTTCTGCGGCGGTTTGGGGCGCACGTGTGCTGTTCAGATCGCTGCGGAAATTTCTGTAGGGATGGAACGCAGCGTGGGCACATAGCCTTGCATCGGTCGGATCTGCACGATCAGCGTCGCTCGCCGGATCGGTGCAGGAGGCGCTTGAGGCATTCTTCACGTAACTTCTCCCGTACACACAGAAGCCGGCGTTCACATTCATCTGGTAGAAGTCGCCTTTCGAATTCCTTTTGAGGGCTCAAGCGTCTCGAGGGTGACTGATGAGTGTGCACGAACATCTATGGTGCAGCCTACGAGGACACAGAGAAATTGGTCTGCTACTGAACAGCCCGGGGATGTGAGGTATGCCCCTTCCCACGTCAGCGGTGGTGTATCTACGGCGAATTCCACAGAGATGGCATCCACATCAACATCCGGTGTGTTCACGGAGGCTTGGGGGATTAAGGCATTACAGCTCCTTAAGGTGGCATTCTCCATCTTCATTGTTTGAGAGATCGGACGCTTCAAGGATGCCTGGCGGTCTTGTGCTGTCACGTCAGCGGTGGTGTTTTGATGGATACTCCCCCTGTGATAGCATCATGTCGACTAAGTCACGTTTATATTTGTCCCAGTACTTATGATAAGAAACCCAGGGTCACGAGAACGATTAGTAATTGGCTACAGGTTTTTCAGTCCTGGGTCAGAAATATCCCGACCGTGGTCCTGAAATGTTCATTTATCAATACCTAATTTATAGTTCCTATAAACTCACGGTGGTTATGGGTGTAGTTGGTATTATGAGGATTTTCAGCGTCGGCTTGTCCCTACACCCTGGCATTGGTTTGGGTGTCCAAGCCATGGATTTCTGGCTTAGGTTAATGACCATACAGAAGCCAGTATACCACTTTTCAATCCACGGCCACTGTGTCGGGAGCTTCACAAGGTCCAGCCATGGTGGCCGTGCGCCGCCCAGGAGCGTGTTGGTTGTTTAATGATTGACACTTCCGGTTCTTTGGGTTATGCAATACTAGCACGAGTGTTCTGCTTGCTGCGGAGCCATTTGGCTGTTAGATGCCCTCACCCCCCTTCCAAGGTCCTCGGTAAAAATGGTACAAATGTCTCAGACGACCTCGGTAAAGGTATCAGAGATGCCCCTTGTGGCTTGACAAATATCCCAATAAGGATGTGGCTGGTCATATCAGTTTTGTATTTTTCTTTCACTTTATTTATTCCATTTAATTTTCCTAATTGCTCCCTTATTGTCGCTAAAAGGAACGGAACCGGGTAAATTTCAATTGATACACCACCTACTGTATCTCACCCACACGGCGGGTCTGTTAATCATGGTATCCCTCCTGAATAAGCTTTGATTTCTGTGTCTTTTTACAGTATAATTTCCCTTATACGGGAGTTCGGACGTAGTGCACTTTTGCTTAATCTGATATCGAATCTGTGTTTTGTCCGTTACCTGTTCATCCGTACTGTTCCATAGTTTGGGTTGTTGCATGTATGGCAATTTTTATTACAATTCTTTACTTCCCATGGGATGCTTTATGTCATTCCATTATTTTTAACTCTTCAGTTCATTTCTTCAATGGGTGCGGTGGTGTGAGACGGTCTCAAAATTTGTCACTCACTACTTGATGATTTTCTTTAATTGCTCTAGTGACTTCGATGAATGCAAACAATTTTTGACATTTTTTCAGTTGATATTGAGTTTGTTGTCCCTTTGCCCCCAAACAAACGTAGGACACGAAAGATTCAGACCCTGTTTCAATTGAGTGTGGGTTTTGTTCTTGTACGGTGCAGTCTTAAAGGGATTTTCTACATACCATGAAAATACATTCACTTTGTCTAATTGGTAATTCTGTTGGACAATTTTGTTGCTTATGTGATGTTATATTACTGAACCGCAGCATTAGAGAGGTCAGAATTACAGTCCGAGCTAATTAGAATTACAGGCATAGTATAGTTATAAGTAATTGTGTCTTTACAGGAAAGTTACATTGCGCCAAATGCAGTTCACCGCCTCTCATTGTCCACTAGGGGCGCTTCACCCTGACCACAGGATTACGTATTACTTCTGACTTACTGATTTGGTCTCAATTCCTTTTCACCTTAATGAGTGCATGTTCAACATGTGTTCTGTGGTGTCTAACGAGGTTTTATTTTTGCTCACCAATGCGTCTTTTTTCTGATGGTTTTAGCGCTGTTTTTGGCAATCAGTGGTGCCGGGGCACCTGGCCCTCACCTTGTTAACTTTTTGTTTGACTGCTAATTTTTCCTTTTCAGAATCGTTCCCTATTGTCATTGCTGTGGAGTTATGGCACAAGTCACTAGCCAACTGTAATATTTTGCTTGCTGTTACGCTGCATACAATACACATTTGGATCCGAGCATGGCTACGGGTTCTCAGAGTAATGCTCCATATTGATTGTCTCGTTTCTGTTTGCAGGATTTTTCAGCTGGTACCCAATGCCAGCCCGGTGGGTTGCCATTGCCACACCGCTGCGAGATCTTGTCGGGACCAACTCCTGACAGAGATTAGGACTTCAGATCCCCCTTCAAAGTGGCAACTTTATGGATAGGCGTGAAACAGTGGTTAGGTATAGGTATGCTGGTAGCTGGTCCCTCGGTTCTGATAACTTTACCTGTTCGGAGGTTACCCTCTAATATTTGATGCACCTTTATAACTTTGGTTCTTCCGCCTCTGTAGCCCAGAAGCATTTATTTGTATTTTGTTTCATTTTTTGATGGGATGTTCTACATTACTAAATCTTGTTATTTGCAAATCCCTTTAATGGCTGGTTTAAGTCCCACCAATCCATAGATAAGAGGCATCCCAATTTTTTTTTTTACCTGATGCTTCTTCAGTTAATCGACTATGCAGGCTGTTTGTTCAATCCCACAGGAGATATCCCTGTTGTCCACAACCTTTAACTTGGCCTTTTCTGGGCCCTCAGAGTCAGCGAACTCGCCACACCGTCCAAGAATAGTTTTGTTGCCTTCAATTGTGTGCCATACTACTTATTGACCCTTCATGCGTATCCGCATCCAGGAGCCCAAACTGACCAAGTGGCCAGAGATTCTGGGATTAGACTGTTCCTTCCCCTGGCTCTACCTGCCCTTTGCGTTTGATGGAATTTTTGTTTGTCGGTCTACTGGTACCTCACTGTTAGTTTATTAGGATGGTTCCCCCCTTACTAGGTACCAGTTTACCGCTCCTTTTTTCGGTGCTGCCTCACCGCTTGCGGTTTTTTTCACCCCCTGATCACTTTGGGACTCATTCCTTTTCATTGTGGCAGCCACTGAGGCTGCCAGGGCGGGCTTTATCAGACTCTGATATACAGTGCATATTGGTAAATTGCGCTCTGCTTTTTTTGTCAGACATGCATCGCACGATTTATTGCAGGAAGTAACCAATTTTATAGCACATTTACTTTAATTTCTTTAAAGGTTCGGCATTGCTATAAAAAAAAAAAAAAAAAAAAATTTTTGGATTGTTGGCAATTTCTACGTGTTTTGGGCTGTTCAGAGAGCTGGTAACAGTCGCAATCTTGGATTCTACTCTGTCGAACTGCTTAGTGGTTGGGTTCGAGGCCTGAGATGGCTCAGGTCTTGTTGGAGGTGGTTGCCATCAGCAGGCAGTTGTCTGCTCCGATGATTTTAGTTGGATGGTGACAACCAAAGGTTAATGCTTCAAGATGGTGTGCTCTTGGCAGATATCGGTCTGGATACAATTTTATCTATGATCCAGGGCGGCCTGGAGCAAGCCTTTTTTCCAAATGGTGGGGGTCGGAGTTCAGTTTGAGACTGGTCTCCTCCTTGGCATGTGTCAACAGCATTCTGGTGAGAGAGCGGAAGTCCTTGGTCCTGTGGTAGAGTGTCCCTTCTCACCTGGAGTCAAGTTATGTTTTACAAGTTCTAAAGAGTTTGGAAAAAGTTTATAAAATATGTTTTACAAGTTTTAATGAGTTTGGAAAAGTTTGTAAAATAATAATATATCAGTAAAGCTGTGACCGATATCTGCCAACAAAATGGTGTCTGTCTTTATTTCATTAGGACAGGCCTTTATTTGGATGCAATGGTTTTTGTTTTTGTCTGTGCAGTCTTGTGTCAAAGAGAAAAGCGGGAGGGACTCATTGCTGAAGAGGATAGACATTAATTTCAGCTTCCATTACCATCTTGCTCTGTAGCATAATAACCTTTGAGATCATTGGTATGACATCAATGCAACATAATTATGATAAAACATCACACCAGTTCTACTCCCAGGATTAAGGTGTAGGATGGCATAATATATGGTAGCCAAACCCTTCTGGACTGCATTTAGATACACTAATATCTTTGGTTTATATTGATTTGGTCATGGAACCAGTGGTGCAGCCATTTCTCCAATGTCTCCAAGGAGGAAGGCTGCATATTGCTTGTGTTACTGTGAGAGCAGCCTGCTTAGTGTTACGGTCACCGAGAGGCAGCGACCGTCTGGGGGTGGACCCACTGGACCGTGCACCGGACTTCCCTGAGGAAGCGAACAACAGCGACTACCTATACAGGAACTGTGCGGTGCTTCCAACAGAAGGCCTAAATGTATGGCAGCCAGGTACCATAAGATGCAGTCTCTTAGGATGCGTAAGGTCACAATGTCCAGTACAAGAGTGTCCAGATATGGCGGCACAGAGGTGAAGGCTTCGACAAGACAGCACTGTGGTGGGGGTTCAGACGTGGCGACACTCTTGTGATGGTTAAGGGAGATGGCACTTGTGGCTATGGCTCCAACGTGGCTGCACACTGGAGATGGTTCAGACAGGTCAGCACATGGATGTAGAGAAGGCTCTAGGATGAGACAGAGGTTAGGAACACGGACTGATACTAGAACAAGACAGGACTAGACACAGAGACGTACGGGGACCTGAGAACTAGCAATGCACTATTAGCAACATTGCTCAGGCGGACTTAAATGCCTTTGGGGTAATGAGTGACCTCAGGAACAGCTTCCGGGTAATGAGATACCGTCCCTTTAAGAAAGGGGGCAGGGCGCATGCGCACTCTAGAGACAGGCACAGAGACAGAGCGCGTGGCCTGGGAGTATGAGGAGGCCATGGCACGGCCCGGAATAGGGGAAGAAACTATGTAGCTGCAGGACAGGTGAGAGGGAGGACATCCCCACCAGAGACTGGGAGTGAGGGAGCACGTGGGAGCCATGCTGGAACAAGGCAGTTGGGAGAAGGGTCGCACCCCGGTACTCTACGGTGTCGGGCGCCACACATAGCCTTAACAATGGCTTCCAACGTCTTCAAACGTATCTCCTATCAAGCATATCTGGGATGAAATTGGTTGGGAATTACATATGGATCTGCTAGCAGAGGATTTTGATGAATTGCCTGCCCTAGTGCCCACATTTATAGCAGCCACAATGTGTAAGTGCAGGGATTTATGCAAGTGGTGTTCATACCTAATACTGAAACAATCAAAATGTTTTGAGCCTTTGTTTCCATTTTCTCATCATTTGGACATCATTAACATGTCTATCCATTCTCTGACTTCCGAAACTACACAATTTTTCCTTCTTGGTGTTGCAATTTCAATCCTGTAGAGCAGGGGTGGGGAACCTTTTTACTGCCGGGGGCCATTTGGAATTTTCTACCAACCTTCGGGGGCCGCACCAAATTATCATCTTGAAAACGACCAGGCTATATTTGGTCAAACAATTAATTAACTCACCCCTAATGTGGTTGTCCGGAGCGGCTGTGATGTTCGGTGATATTGATCATTTTGTTTCTCACAACTGCTTTTCCAGGTTTGTCTTGGTCTGGAGAGGCTGGGGGCATACACATCACAGGAGAAGCTGGGGCATATACATCACAGAAGACACTGGGGCGCATATACATCACAGGAGACACTGAGGCATATACATCACAGGAAACATTGAGGCATATACATCCCAGGACAGGCTGGGGTGTATAGATCACAGGAGGGGTGTATACATCACAGGAGATGCTAAGCATGGACAGCACTAGTGGCGGGCACAGACAGCACTAGGCGGCGGCACAACGGACAGCGCTAGGCGGCACAACGGACAGCGCTAGGCGGCACAACGGACAGCGCTAGGTGGCAGCACAGAGAGCGCTAGGCGGCAGCACAGAGAGCGCTAGGCGGCAGCACAGAGCACTAGGCGGCAGCACAGAGAGCACTAGGTGGCAGCACGGACAGAACTAGGTGGCAGCACGAACAGCACTAGGCGGCACAACGGACAGCACTAGGCGGCATAACGGACAGCACTAGGCAGCACAACGGACAGTACTAGGTGGCACAACGGACAGCACTAGGCGACAGCACAGAGAGCGCTAGGCGGCAGCACAGAGAGCGCTAGGCGGCAGCACAGAGAGCGCTAGTTGGCAGCACAGGGAGCGCTAGGTGGCAGCACAGGGAGCACTAGGTGGCAGCACAAGGAGCACTAGGTGGCAGCACAGGGAGCACTAGGTGGCAGCACAAAGAGCACTAGGTGGCAGCACAAAGAGCACTAGGTGGCAGCACAAAGAGCACTGACAGTGGCAGCACAGAGAGCACTAGGTGGCAGCACAGAGAGCACTAGGTGGCAGCACAGAGAGCACTAGGTGGCAGCACAAAGAGCACTAGGTGGCAGCACAAAGAGCACTGACAGTGACAGCAATAAAAGGCAGCATGGAGAGCATTAGGTGACAGCAGGGCCGGACTGGGACTGAAATTCAGCCCTGGAACTCAAACCAAAGCAGCCCACATGCAAAAATCGCTTTCCAAAAAAATAACCATTTGCATTAGCATTGTTGTAAATTTAGCACTGCAATACATACTTGTACGCATGCAGCACCAGTACTGTAGCTGGAACTTGCCATAAAGATATGTGTAATTACCATAACAGAAAAGAGTCATGGTTTTAAATATTTTTTATTAAACGTATAGAATATACTAACATCATCCTTCTCAAAATAAAACAATTAAATATGTGCAGCATGTCATAAAGAAAAAAATTGACATAAAAATGTGCAATATACAAGGATTGTCCACTACTCAAGACATCCCATTCTCACTTAATATATTACCCCATGTAAAATAATATTCACCTATACTCGCCTCTGCTGATGGCCCTGTTTCAGCAAATTTGGTATGGAGTAACTTGGGGTTTCAATGACAATATGTTGCATCAGCCCTGCAGCTAACAAGTGGTTGCCAATGGGCTGCTTCACACCCACCATGGAAACTGATAAGCAGATGTGCTGCTGCTCTTTCTCTGGATAAGAGTTCAGCAGTCCATTAGCAGCTGCTGATTGGCTGCAGGGCTCATGTGACATGTCATGCAAGCCCTAGGAGACCCAGCGCCGATGTAGCTGGAAAGGTGCCCCACCAGAGTTGGTAACAGTCTGTCATTTAGAAGGGGCAACATAGTAATTGAGAAGGCATTGTCTGTATAGTGGACAGCCCCTTTAAAAACAAAAGTGCAATGCTTCCAAGTCATCGAAACACTCAAGCTTATGTATGTAGTCAAATTATTTATGAAGCAAAAATAAATAACATCTCCAAACACTGATTAATTGCATCAGTATTCTATGACTGTTTTGCAATTTTATACACCGTAATACCTGGAAAGTTATTTCCATGGAATAAAACTTTAAACATGATACTAGTGTGTTCCAAGCTCTCTAGATGTAGAAAACGTATTTTTACAGCATAGAAGTATTTATGTTACAAACAACATATAAATTGTTGCAATACTGCCACGTTACGTTAGCTTAATTCAAGTAAGTGCAACTGAATTTAAGTGCAACTCAAAAAACGCAAACCCATACAACTAAACAAACACTGATGTAACATACAAAATACTGTAAGGACCTATATGCCAGCTACTTTGCACATTCCTTCAGAACAATAGGAAGTTACCCTCATTCCCTAAAAATAAACCTTTGGTGATGTACCTGTATACGGTAGTACACACCATTCCTGAGTTAAAGTCAATGTCAAAGTAAAAAAAAGAGAACTTCGTACAAGTACCGTATTGCACATCCTTTTTCTAATGTAATCAAAAAGGAATGGTGATATCAGATTACTTAAGGCATCAACAAACTTGACAACAGATTGCTTTTTTCAGACAGTTTGTCAATAATATCATCTCCATCAAGTTTCATCAGTATGTCCTTTTCTGTAGCCATTAGCATGAAAGATTCTAGATGATTCTGATTCATGCTATTTCTTAATCTAGTCTTTATAAATTTCAAAGTCGAGAAGCTTCGTTCACAAGCAACTTGTGTAATAAAGAGACTTAGAAGAAATTTGTATGCCTGTCCAATGATGTTATAAGCATCAGTTAATAAATTGTAGCGCTGTAGTAACTGATAGACACAAAAAGAACAGTTCTTGCATGATGAGCAAGTTTTATTCCCCAGTTCGGTGTCATCAGTGCTTTCATCTTCTGGACTGGTGTCTACTGCCACTCTAATATTGTATTCTTCTAATGGAGCCAGGCTGTACAGCTCACTGCGAAGATTCTCGGGTGTTGCTCTCTCATCAAATGTAATCAATAGTTTGCTTGTCTCTTCCAAAGCAGGACTATTTAATCCATTTTCTCTTATGCTTTCAAAGTTCCTTGGATCAAGGCAGGCAAAGTCTGTATATATTGTCCCATTTGCTGAGAAACGTCTCTCCATGCTCTGTGTGACAACGTCCAAGATTACATTATGGACTTCCACCTCGTATGCAGTTACTGCATTTGCATGTACCTCATCTTCCGCTACTTCACCTGCCATTCGTTTTTTCCTTCTAATTCTTTTCTCAGGCATAGAATTTTCGATTTCAATGCTAAATTCTCCATATTTCTCCTGAAGCTGGTCATTAGCCCATTTCACAAAATTATTTGCAGCTTCTTTGACATCATCAAATGATCTAGCACAGCTTTTTAGAGTCTCCTGTACGTACATCACCATCCGATAAGCTGCTAAAATATCCATGCCCGATGTTTGTAGATACTTAGATAATGGAGTGGTTAGTTGAAATATGCGTAGAAAAATTTGGGCTGTAATGATCGTTTGATATCGAAGAAGGCTGTCACAGTATCCTTTCGCTTTTGCACGAGCATCTGCATTATTCTTGCTTGAAGTATGGAAAATTGTAAGCACGACAATGAGGTAGACATATAAAGCAGAATCTGGCTTGCCAAAGGATCCAAAAACCTTTTTCAAAGCAACATCTTTTGACCACCAACGTGTTTCAGCTATTGTTGAAAGCTTGCGATGAAGAGGGTCCTGGCTTACGGTCTCCCACAAATTCATTCGAATATATGAGTCTTTAATGAACATTGCTACATCATTGAGCAGCATAAATAATGATGCACTTTGCAAAGTAGTCTTAGTGGTGTCTGACAAAACTAGGTTTAGGATATGTGAATAACACCACACATGTATTTGGCCAGAAGAGACAGTTGTTAACCAAGTGGAAAAGCCATTGTAAATCCCTTGCATATTAGCAGCTCCATCAGTGGAATTTCCAATGCATTTAGTCACATCTATATTGCATGAAGTGAGAACTTTCATTAGAAGCTGGTGTATTGCTTCACCGGTGGTTAATCTTCAGTCAACTACTGCAAGTAGCCTTTCATGAATTTGGTTAGTGACATACCGAATTATAACGGTCATCTGATCCTTTGATGTTATATCTTGTGATGTGTCAATTTGGATGGAGAACATTCCAGCATTTCTAACTTCTTTTTGAATAGTACTCTGAATAAGTTGCTTGATGGCATCAAGGATTCCATTTACAGTGTTTTTTGACAGCAACGTTATTAGAGATGCTCTTCCCCTAGCACCTTTGGAATGCTGCTGCTGGCTTTTTTCAATGCATTCATTTACATGTTCTTGCAAACAGACATCATACTTGCCTAACAGTAGAACTAGTTCCAAAAAATTGCCATGATCTAAACTCACATCCTTGAACGTATAGGCTGCCTCCACTTTATCCCCTCTGTAGCTAAGTCCACATTTTCCAATCACCTTTATTATGTCTATCACCCTATGAAGTACTTGTCTTCTTTTTCGAACTTGCTCTCGGTGAATTGACATTTGGTTTTGAAGAAGAAGGCTCCCTATATCAGCACTGCTTGCCTTTAGAAAATATGCTTCAGCACTACTTCTGTGATTTTGACTTTTCTCATGCTCTTCCATTCTTTGATGAACGTGCTTGCGATCTTTGAACCCATACATGAATGGACCAGTTGAAGAAGATTTTGAAAATGCCAGACAGACAGTACAAAAAAATAATTTGTTTTCAGTGTCATAAGTTAGCCATCTTCGGTTTGTTCCATCTTTGCGAAAGAAGGCTTTTTGTAAATTAGGATCTTGTGTATCTTGTTTAGGGTCATATTTCAAAAATAAAGACAATTGGACTTTTGAAGGACGTGCAAAATAGTTGATGCTTTCTCCAGAGGTGAGTTCCACACTGGAAGAAGCACTCTCTGATGGTGGATACACATTGGAACATGGAGCAACAGATTGAGCAGTTGAATCCACATGTACAATACTGGATACCGATGCAACTGGCTTAGTTGCAGTACGTGGTGTAGAGGGATCTCCAAGTACCGCCCTATTTAATATAACCTCTGGTTCAGCATCACTTGAAGAAGAATCTAAATTAGTTACTTCTTGAGATGTTATTTCAGTTTCAGTTTCTGTAAGAGGCAGATTAGCAGCTGTTTGTGCTGTGGCTTGACCAGTTGTGCCACGTGAGAACAAGTCTGATAACTTTGCATATTTTGCAGCATCAGCTTCTAGTCTCCTCTTCCTTTTTTCCCTGACCTTCTCTGCGCCACCTTTCCTTTTTTTGGCAGTGCTTGGATCCATTTCACAGCAGTAAAAGCAAGCTGTGAATGAAATAATGAAATATAATTGCTTTGTGTAACCTAAGTTAGGCTAATGTCCACACTTCAGTTTTTTCCTGATCAGATCCGATCAGTTTTTGTGTGCCAAAACCAGGAGTGAACCTTGCAGAGAAAGACTATAATTGAAAGATTGACTCCTGTTCTGGGTTTTGGAGTCACTACTGGTTTTGGAACACAAAAAACAGCAGGGGTTATATACAAGCAGGCAGCCCCCCAGCAGGGGTTAAACGGGCAGCCCCCCAGCAGGCATTATACAGGCCCCCCAGCAGGGGTTATATACAAGCAGGCAGCCTCCCAGCAGGGGTTATACAGGCCCCCAGGCAGGCCCCAGCAGTGCCACCTGCCACCCTCACCCCCCCCATCCCTGCAGCCCCAGTCCAGATGTTGGCGAGTTGGCTTACTGCTGTGCTCAGGAGCCTGATGGAGCGGGGCAGAGATTCCAGTGTCCGCTGGCTGCCGGGTGTCTTCTCAGCCAGGTCAGCTCCAGCCTCCTCCACTCTGCCACTGCGCACACAGGGAGGGAGCGAGACAGCCAGGGCTCCTCGGGGACAAGTGCCAGTCCCAGCCGGTGGGGTCACGCCGCCGGTGTCCGCCCATGTTTTGCCGGTTCGTGGGAGGGAGAGAGAGAGATGTGTGTGCTGCAGCTGCTCTCACTCTCCGCCTACAAAGAACGCGCTGGGCGCCGGCTGATTTCGTCACATCCGGGCTGCAGCGCAGCAGCAGGTCTGAGAGAGTGAGAGACTGTGTGAGTGATGCTGTGCGACTGCGACCAGTGACGTCAGTGGTGGCGCACTGGCGGTATAATACCGGCGGCGGCCAGCAGCATTGAAAATTGGAGGCGGGGGCCGCTCACCGGACCCCGCCGCTATAGTGGCGGCCGGCGGGTGGCGGCAGCCACAAAATAATTTTAACCCCTTCAGCCCCGGGGCACTTTCCGTTTTTGCGTTTTTGTTTTTTGCTCCCCTTCTTCCGAGAGCCGTAACTTTTTTATTTTTCCATCAATCTTGCCATATGAGAGCTTGTTTTTTGCGGGACATGTTGTACTTTTAAATGAAACCATAAGTTTTACCATATGGTGTACTGGAAAGCAGCAAAAAAATTCCAAGTGTGGAAAAATTGCAAAAAAAGTGTGATGGCACAATAGTTTTTGGGATGTTTTATTCACGGTGTTCACTATATGGTAAAACTGATGTGTGGGTATGATGCCTGAGGTTGGTGCGAGTTTGTAGACACCAAACATGTATAGATTTACTTGTATCTAAGGGGTTAAAAAAAATTCACAAGTTTGTCCAATAAAAGTGGCGCACGTTTTGCGCCATTTTCCAAAACACGTAGCGTTTTTATTTTTTGGGATCTATGGCTCAGTGACGGCTTATTTTTTGCGTCTCGAGCTGATGTTTCTAATGGTAGCATTTTTGCGCAGATGCTACGTTTTGATTGCCTGTTATTGCATTTTGCGTAAAACTTGCGGCGACCAAAAAACGTAATTTTGGCGTTTGGAATTTTTTTGCCACTACGCCGTTTACCAATCAGATTAATTGATTTTATATTTTGATAGATCGGGCATTTCTGAACGCGGCGATACCAAATATGTGTATATTTATTTATTTTTTAACCCTTTAATTTTCAATGGGGGGAAAGTGGGGTGATTTGAACTTTTAGGTTTTTTGTTTTTTTTTAAATTTTTTAAAACTTTTTTTTTACTTTTTTTATTTTATTTTACTAGTCCCCCTAGCGGGCTATAGCGATCAGCAATCCGATTGCTGATCGCTATCTGCTGATCACAGCTATACCGCTGTAAACAGCAGAAATAGTCACTTTCTTTTTTCCTCTGCTCCGTGCCGAGGAAGAATGAAAGTGAAACTTCATAGCAGCAGGCGTCATCACATGACCCTGTGCTACGATGGCAACCACCGAACGTCACGTGATCACTCACGTGACGTCCGGAGGGGGCGGCGGTAAGTAGAAAACATGGCCGCGCGCATATAGATCTCGCTGCCAGACTTTGGCAGCGAAATCTAAGGGGTTAATGTTCCGGGTGGAATGCGATTCCACTCGGAACATGTAGGCACACATGTCAGCTGTTGAAAACAGCTGATATGTGTGCCGATGCACGCCGCCTGCCCGCAGCGGGGGCGGGGCTTACCGGGACACGATCCATGACGGAAAGATCCGTCCATGGTCGTGAAGGGGTTAAACAGCAGGCAGTGCGGGAGAGGCGGGGGGCGGCCCCCCCACCCCTCCACTGGCCAGCCCACCGGGAGAAGTCCCGCCCCTCCCGCCTGTCAGTCCGGGCCTGGGTGACAGCACTAGGAGGCAGCAGGGAGAGCACGATGTGGCAGCACTGACAGCACTAGGAGGCTGCACAGATTACACAGCATTGAGGGGTTACACACAGTACTGGGGGGTACACAGCACTTGGGGCAACACACAGTACTAGGGGGTACACAGCACTGGATGGGGGGGCAGCGATGGGTTGCATACTCACACTACAAGGGGAGGAGGAGGAGTCACATAGCACAGGTCCGGGAGGCATGTACAGCAGGAAGGCATCTGCTGCACCTCTTCTGCTGTGACTGGAGCACAGCGCGCTGTTTACCCCACCCTCAAGGTAAACCCTCAGCATGCAAGCACAGTCCCGGGTTCAGTCTAGAATGTATGGGCTGTAGTCAGGTCCCGAAAAGAGCCCGTACATTCTAGTACGGGCTGCAATCAGGATCTGTAAATAGCCCGTACATTCTAGCATCTACCCATAACGCACTGGGATTTTAAAGGGCCGGCGGCTGGCAAAAGCGCAAGTGCCGCTCGAGCACTGGGGTAGCCTGGAATGTGTCCGGGGGCTGCATTAAATGTCATCGCGGGCCGCATACGGCCCGCGGGCCGGAGGTTCCCCACCCCTGCTGTAGAGTATATCTTTATGTAATAAACTAATATGCAATACACAAGTTTTAAACATTAAACTTTCTATGTCATCTCAAAAAATCTTGACATATCCTAGAGATATGTTGAATGCCGGCCAAGTGATGATGACTGCCCATCCCATGTAGCTGTTAGGCTCTGCTCACATCACATTTAAGACATACATCCGATGTATATGACGCATCCACGGGGTCTGAGGTTACCCGTCACCGGGCCGCGGTTCTTCTCCTGAGTCGCCGCGGTGGCTTTGCTCGATTCCGTGACTCCAGCGGTGTCACTAATGATGGGGATTATGGGGGTAGTTTGTTTGTGACGCCACCTGTGGTGTGCGGCTATAAGGGGAGCCGCCGCTGCGGAGGGTCTCTCTCTTCTGGGGAGGATGGTAACGCAGCTCGGGTGTTGCAGCTCTCCACAGGTAGAGCTTGGCTCCAGGGAGGATGATAGGAGTGGTAGTCGCGTATGGCGCAGGGGCACGATGTTGAAAGCGCCGACAGTAACGGGACGACACAGACGGTGCAGTTCAACTTCTTTACTCACTGGAAGCACACTGCCATTGGAGCACCGAGCTACGCTGTGATGGGCTTCAGCCGATCCAGGATACTTCGGAAGTCGAGGCTGGTGTTTCCTTCTGTGAGTCACCTTTCGACGGTTTCCCTTTCACCCCCAGCTTCTGGGCCATGGAACGGGTCACAGGTGCCTTCTGCACTCCCCACAAACCATGGGATTCCCCTTCTTTCCTAAGAACCCGGATCGAGCTTCCAGCTCCAGACCACGGGCCCCGAACTGTCCGTGTCTCTGCTTACCTCATCCTGAGTGTGACCTGGCGCTTACTGTGCCCGGAACAGACTGACTACTGAGTGTGATGGCTCCTAACTACCCCTGTTGGTGCCCCGCCTCCCGGGTTCCTGAACTAGTGGGCAAGAGGTCCCATATCTCATGATGGCCACCTCACCACCTACCCTAGCCCAGTCCCAGTGGAAGAGCTCTCTTCTTATGTGTTGGTTGAGTGTGTTGTTGGTGGTTTACCGGTGACGACCTCTTCCGTATCCGAGATGAATACTGCACCTCGGGTGAGGTGCCGTACCCTGTGGCGCCTGAAGCCGCAGGAGCGCCACATATACAGAATTCCTTAAGATCATAAGATAGAATGCCATGGCATATTCTGCATTTTTATACTTACACAACTAAGTTATGGCTCTCTGCTGGTAGACCAATATGACATTTAAACTCCATATTCATTTCTTTTCTTTTCATAGGATCAAGATTTTTCCATTCTGCACCCTGGAGATCCTGCATTTCTGAGTTTAGATAACAAAACAATCCCTTATACCGGAGAACGACCAGTTTACCCTGTGTTTATTAATGAGGCAGCTTATTACGAGAAGAATATTGCTTTTATAGTGGTTGAGAAGCTTCAAGTATCTGTTCCTGCCCTTTCCTCCACAAGAGGGAAGAAAGCTTAAAAAACAAAGTGGATGCATTTTCAAAAGCCTCTCTGAATACAGATTGCTAATCCAAAAATATAGTGCCATCAGTATATTCAAAAATAATATCCAACAATATTACACCTTTAAGGTGCATTATATATGTTTTAACTTCAGTTCCAAATTGGTAGTCATGGCTTGATATAAAGGTATTGCCAAATAGAAATTGTTTTTAAGACCCAAGTGGGGAATTGTAAGCTAAGAATTGATTTTTCGCTGTCCAGCCAGTATAGAGAGTGAGGCTGGAAATTCCTCAAGTACTGGACAATGTGTATGCCACTTAGCCAGTTTGACAGACAGGGCTGACATCATCTATGATCTACCTAAAAAATTGTGAAAAGCAAACAAAATTGTTGTTTTTGTTCATCCCACTTCACAAAAAAAACATCAAAAGTGATCAAAAGTCATATATAACCCAAAGTGGTATGAATACACACTAAATCTCATTGTGACAGAAACAAGCCCTCCATTGTTTTGTAACCGAAAAATAAGCTATGGGTCTGAAAAAATGACAATCACAAATATGATTTTAAAGTGATTTTTTGTGCAAAAGTATTAAGACATAAAGAAACTATACAAATGAGATATCTTTAGAACTAAATCAACCCACAGAATAACGTTATGAATTATATGATGAAAGCTGTTAAAAATAAAATCATTCAAAATGTATTGTTTGTTTTGTTTTACCTCATCCCAAAAATAGAAAACAATGGGGTCAAAAGGTGATGTAACCCAAAGTGGAAATGACAGGTTTTCCGGTGAGAAGAAAGACCTCATACAACTCAGAATAAGAAAACATTCTGGATTTTACAAAATATTGATCAAAGAAGATGTATGCAAAAGTAGTAACAAAAAAATTATTAATTTGGTATCATTGTATCGATATGCAGAATAAGGGCAACATATAATTTATGCAGACTAGTGAACATAAATATTTTTTATTTTACTCACTTAGGGGCACTTTGCACACTACGACATCACAGGTGCGATGTCGGTGGGGTCAAATCGAAAGTGACGCACATCCGGCGTCGCTGTCGACATCGTAGTGTGTAAATCCTTTATGATACGATTAACGAGCGCAAAAGCATCATAATCGTATCATTGGTGTAGCGTCGGTCATTTCCATTAATTGGGAAAGACCGATGTTACGATGTTGTTCCTCGTTCCTGCGGCAGCACACATCGCTGTGTGTAAAGCCGAAGGAGCGAGGAACAGCTCCTACCTGCGTCCCGGCCGGCTATGCGGAAGGAAGGAGGTGGGCGGGTTGTTTACGTCCCGTTCATCTCCGCCACTCCGCTTCTATTGGCCGCCTGCTGTGTGATGTCGCTATGACGCCGCACGACCCAACCCCTTAATTAGGAGGCGGTTCGACGTCCAGAGCGACGTCGCAGGACAGGTGATTGCATGTGAAGCTGCCGTAGCGATAATGTTCGCTACGGCAGCTATTACCATGATATCGCAACGGGGGCGGGGACTATCGCGCATGGCATCGCAGCATCAGCTTGCGATGTCGAAGTGTGCAAAGGGCCCCTTATGTAGCACCATTAGTTCCACAGCACTTTACAGAACTCATCATCGCTGTCCCCATTGGGGCTCACAATCTAAAATTCCCGATCAGTATGTCTTTGAAATGTGTGAGGAAACTGGAGCACCCGCAGGAAACCCATGCAGAGACTGGGAGAACATACAAACTGATAGTAGTTATTGTCCCTGCTGGGAATGGAATCAATTTCTCTATTTCAACACGGGAGTCATTAATACCATGAAACTGAGCAGATACACCACGGGGGAGCTGCAATATCTCAGTTTGGAATCCCCTTCTACAGTATTCATACTGCATCCCCACAACTGTTAAAAACACTTTTCTATAACTCTCCCATCTCAGATGAGTAGAAAGACATGTTTCTGGCCGTGAGTCATTCAATTTTTATGTTGTTGCTTAGGGCCAATTGGCAACCAAAAATTCATATGGCACAATATATAAATTGTATATATAAAATTAAAAAAAAAAAAATTACCTTCTCACCCCCTGTGGGTGGTTATTTTGTCCTTCCTCATTCTCGGGTCCTCTACCAGAGGCCTGGAAGTTTGAGGGTTCTGCGCAGGATCTTAGTTGTTCCCAGCACTGCGCTTTTCTGGACAGAGAGCTCAGATGTTGCTCCTGGAATCTGTTGCAGCCATTTTTCCAACTTAGGGGGTCACTGCTCCAAGTGCTTCTATCACCACTGGAATCACTTTCTATTTCTCCAGCTTCTCATATTCCTTCTTTCTGATGTTACTGTCAGGCCCTGGTATTTCTCCAGCTTCTCATATTCCTTCTTTCTGATGTTACTGTCATTAGGCACTGCCACATCTATTATCATTGCTGTCTTCTGACCCTTGTCTACTATCACGATATCTGGTTGGTTAGCTACCACTTGCTTATCCGTCTGGATCTTGAAGTCCCACAGGATTTTAGCCCTTTCATTCTCCACCACTTTTTCTGGGGTCTCCCACCTGGACGTAGGGGGACTTAGCCCATACACTGTACAGATATTCCTGTATACAATTCCCGCTACTTGGTTGTGGCGTTCGGTGTACGCTGTTCCTGCTTGCATTTTGCATCCTGCCACTATATGTTGAATTGTTTCCGTGGTTTCTTTACATAGTCTACACCTTGGGTCTTGTCTTGTGTGGTAGATCCCTGCTTCTATGGATCTGGTACTTAGCGCCTGCTCTTGTGCTGCTATGATTAGTGCCTCTGTGTTGTCCTGGAGTCCAGCTTTCTCCAGCCATTGGTAGGATTTCTTCATGTCAGCCACCTCCATTATCTGTCTATGGTACATCCCATGCAGCGGCTTGTCTTGCCATGGCACTTCATGTTCTTGTTCTTCCTTCTTGGACTGTTGTTGTTGCTGTCTTAGGGGTACTTTGCACGCTGCGACATCGCAGGCCGATGCTGCGATGCCGAGCGCGATTGAAGTGGCCGCGGGTAAGACTGCGGCTGAGTTCCCATAATCTGCGCCAACAAAATCCCCACGCTCAGATTTTATGCAAGGGTACATTTCTTTACTGGTAAACATTTCAATGACACACGCAGCTGGCTTAGCAGCACACATAATCAGAGTTTGCTATCCTAGTCTCTAACTTCGGACACACGGCACTGAACACAAAAAAACAGCAATGATAAACAAGAATTCTGTCCCTGACTTGCCCTATGGGTTACATTACCAGTCCAAAACACAAGGAGGGAGGGCTCCCACGTAGCAGGCCTGGACTCTGGGTAAACGGCGGCGACTCCAAGGAGCAGAGATGGGGAAATCTTCAGCCCTCTCGCCAGAGGACTAGCTTACAGTCTCTTGCAATGGAGGAAGGAGACGGTCCGGAGGTCCCTTGAATCCAGTATCACATCTGCAGCAGTTCTGGCAATCCCTCACACTTCAGCGATGAGGGCAGTCCGAGGCAGGTCTGCTCTGATACAGCTCCAGTGGCTCAGTGAGCTTTTTCCCGCACTTTTTTCCTGTACAACCAGTGTTTGTGGGAGGGGATCAGATTTTACAGTGTCCGCCCCTCGAGCAATTTCAGCACTTGTCCACAAGGTGGCAGCACCATCCTGTGTAATGTCAGTCTCCATGTCCTTTTCAGTCAAAAAAACCAGTCAGAGCTGTTCGCCTCATTACACGATAGTCCCCGCCCCCGTCATAGCAGCGATATCCTTGTGATAGCTGCCGTAGCGAACATTATCGCTACGGCAGCTTCACATGGACTCACCTGTCCTGCGACCGTCGCTCTGGCAGTTGACCCGCCTCCTTGTTAAGGGGGCGGGTCGTGCAGCGTCACTGCGACGTCACACGGCAGGCGGCCAATAGGAGCGGAGGGGCGGAGATGAGCAGGATGTAAACATCCCGCCCACCTCCTTCCTTCCGCATATCCTACGGAAGCCGCAGTGACGCTGGTAGGAGATGTTCCTCGCTCCTGCGGCTTCACACAAAGCGATGTGTGCTGCCACAGGAGCGAGGAACAACATCGGACTGTCGCGTCAGCGTAATTATGGATTACGCCGACGCTGCACCGATGATACGATTACGACGCTTTTGCGCTCGTTAATCGTATCATCGAGCCTTTACACACTACGATCTCGCATGCGATGCCGGAAGTGCGTCATTTTCAATTTGACCCCACCGACATCGCACCTGCGATGTCGTAGTGTGCAAAGCTCGCCTTAGGCTCTCCTTCAGCATTTCATCTTTTGGTGCCATTTTTCTGATGTATTCCTGGATACTTCTTGTTTCATCCATGATGGTGGCTTGGACACCTATCAAGCCTCGACCACCCTCCTTTCTGTTGGTATACAATCTTTGGGTGTTTGACTTGGGGTGGAGACCACCATGCATTGTGAGGAGCTTCCAGGTCTTCACATCTGCAGCTTCTATTTCTTCTTTTGGCTAGCACACTATGCCAGCAGGGTATCTGATAACTGGCAGAGCGTATGTATTGATGGCGCGGATCTTATTCTTCCCATTGAGCTGGCTCTTTAAGACCTGTCTTACCCTTTGATGGTATTTGGATGTTGCTGCTTTCCTTGCCTCCTCATCGTGGTTACCGTATCCCTGTGGGATACCAAGGTACTTGTAGCAGGTTTGTACATCTGCTATGTTCCTTGCCGGTAGTTCTACTCCATCAGTCTTTACTACCTTGCCTCTCTATGACCAGCCGGCCACACTTCTCCAGTCCGAAGGACATCCCAATGTCTTCGCTGTATATCCTGGTTAGGTGGATCAGTGAACTGATGTCTCGTTCATTTTTCGCATACAGCTTGATGTCATCCATGTAGAGTAGGTGGCTGATGATGCTTCCACTCTTGAACTTGTATCCATAGCCAGACTCTGTTATTATCTGACTGAGCAGGGAAAAAAAAAAGAGGGAAAAAAGCACGGTTTCGCTGCGCTGCTCAGAAAGGTAGTGATGAGGTTATTTGGGATGTAGATTTATTAATTATTTACATGCTACTACGCGTTTCGGGGGTACAACCTCCCCCTTCCTCAGGTAGCCGAAGGGGGAGGTTGTACCCCCGAAACGCGTAGTGGCATGTAAATAATTAATAAATCTACATCCCAAATAACCTCATCACTACCTTTCTGAGCAGCGCAGCGAAACCGTGCTTTTTTCCCCCTTTTTTTTTTCCCTGCATCATTATCTCCCTATGGGAGCTCACGGGACTGCTGCAGCCAGAACCAGGATCGTACTATCCGTTTGAATCTAACACCAGGGGCTGGGGAATCACCGCATATGTGATCACGGGACCATCCGACCCGGAGGAGGAGCTGCTATCAGATGCCGGTCCGGCGGCTGCACACTGCACGTGGAAACCCCGATCGTGTAAGCAGAGTCCTGCGGAGTCAGGAGGACGGGATCCCTGCTGACAAGGAGTGGTGAACTTGCGATCCCCCTTCAATACCACTAACAGTGTTGTACCTGACGTACAACACTATCAGGTGAGTGTGCACCTCACATTCTACATACCTCGGTACATTAAGATCCCACACAGGAGCGCCCTCTCTCTCTTTATTCATTATCTGACTGAGGGGATTTAAGCCTATGCAGAAAAGCAATGGGGATAGTGCATCACCTTGGTATATGCCACATTTGATGGACACTTGTGCTAGTTGCCTTGAGTTGACTTCCAGTGTTGTCCTCCATAGCCCCATTGAGTTCCTGAGGAAGGTTCTTAATTTCCTATTTACATTGTAGAGAGCCAAGCATTCACAGATCCATGTGTGTGGCATTGAGTCATAGGCTTTCCTATAGTCAATCCAGGCTGTGCTGAGATTGGTCTGTCTGGATCTTGAGTGACTGCTCTATCCACTAGCAGCTGGTGCTTAGAGCCTCTGGTGTTGTTCCCAATGCCTTTCTGAGCTGGATTCATGTACCGATTCATATGGTTCTGTAGCTTGGTGGCTATGATGCCTGACAGGAGTTTCCATGTCGTTGTAAGGCAGGTTATTGGATGATAGTTGGATGGAATTGTTCCTTTACAAGGGTCGTTCATGATCAGGACTGATCTTCCTTGTGTTAGCCAAGCTGGGTGGTGGCCTGCTTCTAGCAGTTGGTTCATCTGTTCTGCCAGCCGTTCATGTACTGCTGTCAATTTCTTTAGCCAGTAGGTGTGGAGCATGTCTGGGCCAGGTGCTGTCCAGCTCTTCATGTTCTTGATGTGCTCTTGGATGGATATATATATATATATATATATATATATATATATATATACAGTCAGGGCCAGAAATATTTGGACAGTGACACAAGTTTTGTTATTTTAGCTGTTTACAAAAACATCTTCAGAAATACAATTATATATATAATATGGGCTGAAAGTGCACACTCCCAGCTGCAATATGAGAGTTTTCACATCCAAATCGGAGAAAGGGTTTAGGAATCATAGCTCTGTAATGCATAGCCTCCTCTTTTTCAAGGGACCAAAAGTAATTGGACAAGGGACTCTAAGGGCTGTAATTAACTCTGAAGGCGTCTCCCTCGTTAACCTGTAATCAATTAAGTAGTTAAAAGGTCTGGGGTTGATTACAGGTGTGTGGTTTTGCATTTGGAAGCTGTTGCTGTGACCAGACAACATGCGCTCTAAGGAACTCTCAATTGAGGTGAAGCAGAACATCCTGAGGCTGAAAAAAAAGAAAAAATCCATCACAGAGATGGCAGACATGCTTGGAGTAGCAAAATCAACAGTCGGGTACATTCTGAGAAAAAAGAAATTGACTGGTGAGCTTGGGAACTCAAAAAGGCCTGGGCGTCCACGGATGACAACAGTGGTGGATGATCGCCGCATACTTTCTTTGGTGAAGAAGAACCCGTTCACAACATCAACTGAAGTCCAGAACACTCTCAGTGAAGTAGGTGTATCTGTCTCTAAGTCAACAGTAAAGAGAAAACTCCATGAAAGTAAATACAAAGGGTTCACATCTAGATGCAAACCATTCATCAATTCCAAAAATAGACAGGCCAGAGTTAAATTTGCTGAAAAACACCTCATGAAGCCAGCTCAGTTCTGGAAAAGTATTCTATGGACAGATGAGACAAAGATCAACCTGTACCAGAATGATGGGAAGAAAAAAGTTTGGAGAAGAAAGGGAACGGCACATGATCCAAGGCACACCACATCCTCTGTAAAACATGGTGGAGGCAACGTGATGGCATGGGCATGCATGGCTTTCAATGGCACTGGGTCACTTGTGTTTATTGATGACATAACAGCAGACAAGAGTAGCCGGATGAATTCTGAAGTGTACCGGGATATACTTTCAGCCCAGATTCAGCCAAATGCCGCAAAGTTGATCGGACGGCGCTTCATAGTACAGATGGACAATGACCCCAAGCATACAGCCAAAGCTACCCAGGAGTTCATGAGTGCAAAAAAGATTCTGCAATGGCCAAGTCAATCACCACATCTTAACCCAATTGAGCATGCATTTCACTTGCTCAAATCCAGACTTAAGACGGAAAGACCCACAAACAAGGAAGACCTGAAGGCTGCGGCTGTAAAGGCCTGGCAAAGCATTAAGAAGGAGGAAACCCAGCGTTTGGTGATGTCCATGGGTTCCAGACTTAAGGCAGTGATTGCCTCCAAAGGATTCGCAACAAAATATTGAAAATAAAAATATTGTTTGGGTTTGGTTTATTTGTCCAATTACTTTTGACCTCCTAAAATGTGGAGTGTTTGTAAAGAAATGTGTACAATTCCTACAATTTCTATCAGATATTTTTGATCAAAGCTTCAAATTAAACGTTACAATCTGCACTTGAATGCTGTTGTAGAGGTTTCATTTCAAATCCAATGTGGTGGCATGCAGAGCCCAACTCGCGAAAATTGTGTCACTGTCCAAATATTTCTGGACCTAACTGTATATATATTGTGAACATTGCTTACCGCAACCCGGGGGTTTTACTCGCTTGCAGCGATGCAGGGTAGCTTAGGCATACACAGGCAACACAGTCTCTCTCAAAAATGCAGCAGTTTTAGTAACCAACATAAACTGCCCTTCCAAAACACAATGAAGCCTCTCCTGGCTTAAAGGAAAGGGTAAACTAAACACCTTCACATACCGTGGGCTTCAATTCCATTTAAATGTCCATAGTGAAGGTATGGCTGTCTCCCCAGGAGACACGGATTTCTGGTCAGTCTTTGTAGCGGACCGCCCGCTCAGGTTTGGACACGACGAGTGTCAGAGTAGAGCTCCCTCAGCCTCCACACACTCAGTTCAAGATGGTTGAAGGCAACCTACGCTTCCTTAGGCAGGTTCATTCCAGAGGCTCCAACCTCTCTGAGAATAGTAGCCTCTTTACCTGCCTGAGGCTGCTCCTCATGCAGGGCTGCTCCACACACTGCTTCACACTCACTGACAGTCTCCTAAATCAGACTGGACACACCCACAGGTGGAGGTTTGTGTTTCCAGACCTGCACAGCATACTGGCATTGTTAAAGGGAACCTGACCCTTATATGCAGAACCAAGCCTTTGTGGAACTACAAGTCCCATAGCAACTTCTTCACTTTAATATCGCAGGGACCTTCTCCATTGCGACACATAGCGACCATTTACGACATTGGTGGTCGCTACCTCACATATCCCCCTCTGTTCAAACTCGTAGGCTTGAACACTTGCCACCCAAAGGGGCCCCGAGACAGGGCATCAGTGTCACCTTGTCCTACCAGTTGAGAGGGCCCTCTTTGACAAACTTGAGCTTCAGCTCCTGACATAAAGTCGGTCATTGTCACCAGACTCATCTCAGTCAACCCCCTTCTCAGATACGCCCCCCCGGTCAGACCTATCTCTCCATGACTGTCTCCAACGGCTAGTGTAGTAGCGAAACTCTCTTCCAGTCGAAACTACTGTCTGGTCCGACTCTGAGCTATCTAATCCACTAGAGGGGCTACTGTCTGGGCACCTCAGCACTGAGCTGAAAGATGGTCTGCTATATCTAGACTGTCTGCATTCTCTTTTTGCAGATTTACTATGGCTTGTTCTTCCATTGCGTCTTCGGTCGTCATCGCTCTGTTGGTGTGTTTTCTCAAGACCATCCTTCGCTGTAGATATATTACTCCCTTCATCCATTCCTTTGGAGTTTAGAGTAGAGGGCTTGGACCATTCAGAGTCTATGCTATAGCCCAAAGTATAGTTAGGTCTTCCATGACCTTGGTTCCTTTCTTTATAAGACCTACTTTCTGTGCCAACTGAGGCAACACCTTTATCAGGTGGGCAACCCTTCTCCTGGCCCCAGCCTGAAAGCGGTCTCCACCTCATACCAACTTGATGGAGTTGTTCTGCAATATTCTGCCTTTTTCATGTCAACTGCGTTAGTTCTTCCAGGTAACCCAGGCGGTACTCTAGGAGGACTCATACATTTCCAACACACTCCTTTGTTCCCACAATGACACATGGAACCATACCGACTTCACAGAGTATCTTTGCTTCATTATGAATATTAATTCTTACTCTCGTCACACCGGACTTGTCAACCATCTCCTGCATGACTCTTCCATTTCTTCCAATCAGCTTCTTAACCAGTTCTCTGGGTACTTGTGTGACCTCTTCCACAAACTCCAACAACCTTCGAGCTGTCTTGACTGCTTCTGCAGTTTTCCCATAGATTCGGAATGTTCCACTGTTTTTTTCCACTTCAATAGCTGTAATACCTGGAACCTTCCTGGCTTGCTGAATGTTACTTTTCAGCGCTCTTATTGCAAGCCCAATTAATGGTTTCTTCACAACCACCACTTCCTGAAACGCTGCGGTGAGCCGCTTCATATGCTCCAATCGTCTGGTGTCTTCTTCCATCTTTGTAGAGATGAGCCACTTCGTGCGAAGACACTGTAGGTGCATGCCACTCAGGATAGCCACCCGCTTCTTTGTGACATCACTTACAGAGCACACCACCAACCGACAAGACTCTAGGGCAAAGTACACTTTATAGGCTCCTACGGCAGTCTTGAATTTTTCATGTACCGCCTCACTGGCACAGGCTTTTCTCAAGTCTGCAGGGACTTCTACCATGCACGTAAAGACTGGCCGAATTTCTTTAGCTGTAAGGGCATCAGACCGTTCCTTGGGTCTTCCACATCCATCCTCTTTTCTTATCACAGGCTCCACCTTTGGAGTTGCATTCTCCTCAGGTTTTTCCATAGCCTCAGAGCCTTTGAATTTTTCCTCATCTTTGGCCTCAAGATTCTCAATCTTCTGTACCAAGTCCATCTTTATGGCCTCCATCTTGGTCTTACCAGTAAGTTCAGTTAAGCTCTCAGCTGCTGATGGGACTGCTGGGCTAGATTTCCCTACTTTAAGGGTTCTCTTAATTTCTGCAGCTTCAGCCATCTCTTGGGACTCTGCAGCATCTTCCTCAATTTCCTCTTGACTCTCTGCAACTTCAGAGGCTTTCTTGCACTCCATACCTTCAACCTCAAATTCTCTGGGGTCTACAACAACTTTTGTGCCGTTTGCACTATTATTCACCCCAGCACTGGGTGGAATACTGGTCTGCTCACCATGACCTTTGTGGATTTTTCCTCCACCAACAGCCTCCAGGATTTCTTCTCCTATAGTGTTTTCACTCAACAGACCATCAGCTTCACACCTGGAAATCATAGGGGACATCACCACTACTACTTCTTTAGTTGGCTCCTTTTCTGTTATTTCACTGTAAAAACATTAAAATTAATACATCTAGTTATCAAACATTTTATAGTAGGACATATATGTTCACAGTTCTGTTTATGTTGGAGGGCATAGTTTATTGGTAAAGTTTTTATAAGGAATAAATATTAAAATATCCATATTGAATATACATAAGTGCTGACATGGAAGGATATATATATATTTTCTGGAAGCTTCTAGTGATTATGTCATATGGAACTGTGTTCAGTGGAAACACCCTATATGGATTGGACAGTTGTCATATAACACACGATGGAGGGGGCTACTTCGGCTCCTGCACGTTGTCAGCTGTCCCAGAATGCTTACAGGCTGCAAGATGAACACATGCTGAGAAGCCTACGGTATATCACCCCTGCCTTGCCATTCAGAATCCAAGGAGAGATGGATGAAGATTTTCTATTGATCAGTATGGACTAAATGAACTCTTTTCCGTAAGCTAATGAAGTATATTATTTTTCCTTTCTGTAACTGAACCCTGGCAACCATTTTTAAATAGATAAAATACATTTATTTTTTACATTTTTGAAGTTCTTTCTTTCATGCGCTTTTACGTATTTGAAGAAAAATATATTTAAGAGAATATTTTTAACATTTTGGCGAGCTCAGTCATTTGTGTTTTTTCATTTTTGTACTTCTTCCTTCACTTTGCATAAGGGGGGACAGACAGAGATATATGCCTCCTGCAAAGTGACAGGGAATCGACAATTTATAAAAATCACGCAGAACCTAGGAAATACGTATAAGTCAAGTTGCATGAATGTTTTTTTAAATGAACTTTAAAGACTTTATAAAGCCACAGAAGTTAATTTTTGACGTATTTTTGAGCAAGAAAGATAAAGTCAGTCCATAAGAAGTATTGGACGTGCTGAACAAGGTGAATCGAGTCTTAGAGGATCATCCATGAGATCATCTGATCATTTCAGGTAAGAAAATGGATTTTATCTCTTCATATGTTAAGCAAAGTAAACTTCAATTCACTTATTCAGATATTTCTAATGTGGAAGAGTTATGGGTAAGCCTTTATGAGGAGTGTGAACTTGAGAATTCACGTATAGAATGTGCAAGGTCTTTTAATAGAGAGAAACAGAAAATCAGAAATGTCTGTCATTTAGTCTATGAATTTCACAAGTTAATCGTAGAAAAATGTAAAAATGGTGGAAAGAGACAACCTGAATTGTCAGGAAAGTCAGTGATAGAGAAATCCAAAGACTGCTTAGAACCTGGAATGTCAGTCAGTGATATTGTGAATTCTGACTGTAATGTTGCAAATGAAAAGTCAGATTTAGACTGTAATTTTGCAAATGAGAATCTTGATAATGGCGGCAGACATGTGCTGTGTATTCAAGGTGACTTTCAGAATACTGGGAAAGAAGCAGGAAATGACGTAGAGAAGCCAGAAGGGGGAGGAGCCAAAGTAGGACACGTGCAGAGAGAAAATGGCAACGATCAGTTTCTAAAAATAGAACAGACTAAGTTAGGAATTAAACTTAGAAAGAATCTATTGGACATATGCAAATTAATTCCCGCATATAATCCTAAAATACATGTTTGCAGAAATTCAGAGATATTTGAAAGCTCCGTTGAGAAATTAAATTTAACCAATAGTGAGAAGACTCAGGTATTTGATATGTGGATACCTCAGCATTTCTTTAGACAATTGGCATTAAAAAAGTCTTCTGACAATGAGACATTTGATTGTTCAAATGATAATGATATCATAAGGCTGAAAAATCTCATTTTCTGTGCAAGGAATGAAGTGAATCCAGATTATGAGATGTTGAAGGAATTACAAATTGAACAGAATGAAAGTACGTTCTCATTTATGTCTGTTTTTGAACGTTTATATAGGGCGGTCATTCCAAATGTCAGACTGAATGGAATGATCCATTTATTCATCAAGAAATTTAATTTCCTTGATAATGCAGCTTGTGCGGTGGCATTAAATAAAAAGTCCCTATTCGAATGTACGACATTTATCGATTTTGTTAGAAATCACCAAAGTCAATCAAAACAGAAATTAATTAATTCTGAAAAACCAACACGAAAAAGGGAGAGATTCTGTGAAAAGCCAACAGTGTCTCCCAGATCCAGATATTTTTGTGACAAAATGTATGAAATTCGCAGGAAATTGCATACGTGTTACAAACCATACAATCCATCCCAATTATTATCATCTAAAAATCTTTTTCCACAGGAAAAACCTTTGTTTCCCTTGTCTCCAGCGAAGGGATTGGTCACAGGGTCAGATATTGATGATCCCAGACAAATGATGAGTAAAAGCTTTGAAAGACAGAAACAGGTGTCTTATGCAGATTCTCTCCCCGAGTCACTATTGATAGAGAAAATGTCATCCAGAGCATTTGATAGCCAGCAACAGCTGAGTGGTCTTTCAGAGACAGACATTATTTCTCATTTAAGGAGAAAAATTGAGATACAAAATAATTTCCATTCCAATTTTCTGGAAATTACTGTAATAGATCGGATCTTGAAAAAATTGAGGTTTGGGTTTTAGCTGGATAAAAAGGGGTTTTCTGGATAAAATAATTTTGCTATTTGATAATCATGATTATTCATATACAGTGAATCTATGCATTACACATATATATATATATATATATATATATATATATATATATACATATATATATATATTAAAAGTAGTGATAGTAAATCAAAGGCATATTTTCATTTAGTTATGATAGTCTAAAATTTTATAAATTAATAATTTGATCTCTGTATATGAATAATAATATTTAAAATGTAATAATAAGAGAAAGTAACTGATTCTAAGTGTTTCATTTTTATCATAAATATGATAATAATTTTATTCTTTTATTTCCCTCAGAATTTATCAGTAAAGCAGATTGATGAAGTATTAACTTTTTATTTATACATTTGTTCTTGTCCTCAATCAGGTAACATATATCTTATTGTGTAAGGTTAATCGCGAAAGCATGATTAATAATAATTATTATTTTCTCAGGTACCAATTGCCAGAGAACCATTAGTTTAACGTTTCTTTTATGAATATATATCTTCTTTAGAGTTATTAGAAATGTAATCTTAGCTTTGGAATGTAGTAAAACTGCTTGCTGTTTTGGAATGGTGTTCTTTGCACGTAACTAGAGCATGTGTAAAGCTAATAATAAATGTCTGTTCTATGGTCAAATGTACAGTATGTGACTATTAATGGTATCTGTTACTCATGAGTATGTAATGCATTGGAATTTGTATTTTTCAAGAAGTACTTCAAATTAGTAACATATTATTTTTTGAAATGCGCATAGAAAAATTGGAAAACAGGGATATGTGTCTGTCAATGTTTCTATGTGGATGTAAATGTTAAAGAACCATGACAGTCTTGTGTGCATAGATGTGTCTATGAATAATTGATTGTCTGAGCAGCTGTCAATGTCAATTACTTGGGTAAGAGGTCTTTGAAGTTTCCAAAAGAAAAAAAAAACAACATTTTTGTTTTAACTTCGAGGTTATAATATGTATGTATATTATTAGAATAAATAAGTTATAGTACATAAGTATAAATAATGAAGGAATTTATACCGAATATATCTTATTCTTAGACATATTTCTTTGGTATAGCTATGTTAGGATCCTAATTAAAGGTTTATTCTGAAGAATTACATTCTAGGATAAGGTTTTAACGTTTTGATTTTTATACAGTTATGAGTTACTTCTTTTACTGATACACAGATTGGTAATCATTTTTCTTTTCAAATATGAAAGTAATATTTATTATATGGTCTTGAAGATATACAATATAAATTTTAATTTAATTTAATCTTGACATATTAATTTTTATAACATCATATTTGATGACATTAAAAGGAAAAGGTTTGGTCTCAATCACACATTTATATTTGATAAATATATGTGTTTACAGGATACTTTAATAATTAATATTTCAAGTACAAAGGAAGAATTGGGAATAAAAAAAAATATATTTGAAGTATATCATAATGCATTTATCTACTAAGAGAAGAGTATTATTTGCAAGGTTACATGACTTAATTATTTTTATAGGTTACTGATATGATAGGTATGGAAATTCTATAAGATACTGGTAATATTAAGGTTATGTATTATTAAAGACATAGGTGTTACATACATAGAAGGCCTTATTTTTATTTTAATTTTTATTTTTATTCCGATTTTAATTTTTCCTTTTATTCCTATTTTTTATATTAATTATTATTTAATATTCAAATTTTTTATCAAAATTTTAATTCTAAAATTTTTATTTTTCCTTCAAATTGTAAATATCTCAATTGAGAAAACACTTCAATATTTAGTTAAGTAATATCTAATATAAGAATATTACTTTATTAAATATGAATCATATTAAAAGGGAAAGTTCCACTTTTTGGAAGAAAAGAATACTTCTTTTATCAATATATACAATTGTTTACTTCCTAGTAATACATTATTTTTATATTAGTATGTTAACACAATAAGGATGAAATATTACTTATAGTTACACATTTCCTTATATAGTAGGTTATTTAATAAATAATAGACAAATCAAATAAATTAAATTAGAGTAATAAAGATGGAAGATCGAGGTACATCTAGGTTTACCTTCCTATATTTACAAATAATATTTATATTATATTTTTAATCAATAATAATTTATAATGGGTATTATTGTGTTTTAATGGAATCATCCAGTCTTTTCTAAAAGGTTATTTGCTTTGGTTTATAATTTTACAAATGATCTAACTAAATAAGCTACATTGTTGCCTTTCATATTTATAATATGATACATGTTATAGGTACACATTATATTGTTTCATATTTTATATTATATTTTGGTTACATTCAACACATTGCCACCTATGGGTTTGGAAGGGTAATGCACCAATGACAAAAAAGGTTATTACATGAGAATACTATTGTCTATACCATTATGCAGTATTATTTCATCATTCTAAGTATCAATTATATTAATACTTCTACGATAGTAATAATGACATGGTATTATAGTATTAGAGTTATGATACGCTGTGACATTTATTAGTGATAGTTATTGCCATATTTGGTATCTAGATTAGGGAATGAATCAGTCTTCAATCAAGATTACAGAAGATAAAAAGACTTTATAATTTTTCTAAAGTTAAAAGGGATTCTACAAAAAGGTCCAAAAGGTAACGTCTCAAATAAGACTGTGTTACATACAAAATACACTTACCGCGTTTGCACCTCAGAAACACAGTGATCCTATGGTTCCAGGATGGACAATGACACATGGTCTGTGCATTAAGACCTCACTACAGTTACTAAGGAGAGCAATAACGTGTTAAAGTTAACCCCTGTCGTGCTGACCAAGAACGTCTTAACATCTGTTCCAGGATTTGACAACAGGCAGCGCGGAGGATAAAGGTGACTAATGTAAATTACACTGCACAGACATCAAAGACTGATGCTATTCTTCTACACTCATGAACTGTGGTTTATCAACATTGGCTATGGACTTTGTAATAAAGAATAAAGTTTATGGACTTGATCTAACGATAATAAACGCAATACGGGACTGTATTAAATTGGTTACCATTCATTTTTTATCAAAGGATTTATTTCTAAGAGACTGTGTTTATGCCGGATTACATCGGAGATAAGAAGACATCAACTCAGAGGACATCATATGGTGACCGGATTTCTTTTGCATCTTTTAGGTCTAGCGAAGTATAATTATATATTTTTATATGATTAATCAGTCACGGCCTACCATAACATGAATCCACATTATTATATTATTGAACTTACAACATGAATAATGCAAATTGATTATTATTCATCATTATTATTGATAGTAATCCATTATCGTCAAAATAAGGAAAGAATATTTGTTATTTTAATGATGTATTAATTCATTTACGGGGTTTCATTAATAATAATTAATAATTCACCCGCTTCAAGAGGGAATTGTAAAAACATTAAAATTAATACATCTAGTTATCAAATATTTTATAGTAGGACATATATGTTCACAGTTCTGTTTATGTTGGAGGGCATAGTTTATTGGTAAAGTTTTTATAAGGAATAAATATTAAAATATCCATATTGAATATACATAAGTGCTGACATGGAAGGATATATATATATTTTCTGGAAGCTTCTAGTGATTATGTCATATGGAACTGTGTTCAGTGGAAACACCCTATATGGATTGGACAGTTGTCATATAACACACGATGGAGGGGGCTACTTCGGCTCCTGCATGTTGTCAGCTGTCCCAGAATGCTTACAGGCTGCAAGATGAACACATACTGAGAAGCCTACGGTATATCACCCCTGCCTTGCCATTCAGAATCCAAGGAGAGATGGATGAAGATTTTCTATTGATCAGTATGGACTAAATGAACTCTTTTCCGTAAGCTAATGAAGTATATTATTTTTCCTTTCTGTAACTGAACCCTGGCAACCATTTTTAAATAGATAAAATACATTTATTTTTTACATTTTTGAAGTTCTTTCTTTCATGCGCTTTTACGTATTTGAAGAAAAATATATTTAAGAGTATATTTTTAACAATCACCTTTCTGATTTCTGTCGTTACAGTGTGTCAGTTCAGTTTCTGACTCTCTCTTTTTCAGGATTTCACTGTCTGACTCTACATTAGCGGTTGCTACTGGCAACGTGCCTTCCTCAACCTTCTTTGTACACTCAGATTCTGGAAGGGAATCCACACTTTGGGTAGAAATACACGACACTGTCTCTACCTGGACCATATTTTCAAAGGTTGTAGCTTGCTCCGCCTCTCTACGCCTTCGGCGACGGGAGGAGGTTTTCCCCTCTTTGCTCATCAGTACGTCACTGTACTTGTTTGTCACTTTAGTAGAGTCAGTGTCTTTACTGGAGTCGTCACTCGCCCTGGTGTCCTGTACTAACGTGTTCCCACCTAACCAGGTGTTGGCTCCCTTTTCTGGAGCTCCCCCGTCACTAACGGTCATATTGTCATTTATTTTCTTACCCATAATGTCACTAAGTTGGGCATGTCCACCTTTTTCTTTGCTCCCCCCTAACTTAGGACAGTCAACTTCAGGGGGCGCTATCTTCACCTTACCACACATAACCACCCCACAAGGACTCTTTTTAACCTCCCGCTGTGGTGGAGCTTCCTTTGGACCGTTCCGGCTCTTACACAAGCACCCGGACACTTCCCCCTGCTTCCACAAGTCCACAAATAATTTAGAGTCCCAACCTATAATAATTGGGTGCTGTAAATCTGAAACTACACCAACATCATGAGAACCAATGTCCCTGTCTGTCTTAATGACCACGCTGGACATTGGGTATTCTTTATCATTATTGTGGGTGCAGTTGGCGTGGAACTTCTTTCCAGGAATCAGGTAGACATTAGTTGTGGCCCTCACCAGGGTCACCAAACTCCGTGAGTCTACGAGTCCAGTTACGGATTCTCCATCCACTTCCACGGTACACAGACGTGGCCTGTCGTCAGATGGGTGGTCTACACTGCAGACAGGACACCTGCAGCATGAACACCCTTGTGCTTGATTACTGTCCATCTGCGCCACTGCGCCCTTGTCTATGGGATGCTCCACCCCCTTTTGGGCAACCACCCCTTCATGGGATTCCACCCCCTTTTGGGCAACCCAGTCCCAAGAGGGTACATTCCATGGCCTTTCCATGGAAAACGCATGTCCCAAACCACACAGTACCTCGGTGTCCCAGGTATCCTTCTGAGCACCCTGTGCGCGCACTGGCCCCACAAAGGACTGTACCCACTTGTCCAGCGCCACCACGTCCAGACGCTCTGCCAGCGACTCCTGTCACCGCTGCAGCTCATGCTGCTTTACCTCCTGGCAGCCGGTCTCCTGCAGTCGCTACTCACCAACCCGCACCAGGTACTTTAACAGTAGCTCATCCACACAAGCTTCTCCAGTCATGGCCGCTCAGCTCCCACGGACCTTCGTGGATCCGCCGATCCACCGCAAGCCGCTTGAGTGCGCCGTCAACTTTCGTGGACCCGCCGATCCACCGGCAACACTTCCTTGCAGTGTGTAGACAGTAGAGAAAAAAAAAACCTTCGTGGACCCGGCTGATCCACAGGAACAACACCTCTGCAGTTGCTAGATGTGCTGCCTGGATTGCTGCCCGCAGTCTAGCACCATATGTGAACGTTGCTTACCGCAACACGGGGGTTTTACTCGTTTGCAGCGATGCAGGGTAGCTTAGGCATACACAGGCAACACAGTCTCTCTCAAAAATGCGGCAGTTTATTAGTAACCAACATAAACTGCCCTTCCAAAACACAATGAAGCCTCTCCTGGCTTAAAGGAAAAGGTAAACTAAACACCTTCACATACTGTGGGCTTCAATTCCATTTAAATGTCCATAGTGAAGGTATGGCTGTCTCCCCAGGAGACACGGATTTCTGGTCAGTCTTTGTAGCGGACCGCCCGCTCAGGTTTGGACATGACGAGTGTCAGAGTGGAGCTCCCTAAGCCTCCACACACTCAGTTCCAGATGGTTGAAGGCAACCTACGCTTCCTTAGGCAGGTTCCTTCCAGAGGCTCCAACCTCTCTGAGAATAGTAGCCTCTTTACCTGCCTGAGGCTGATCCTCATGCAGAGCTGCTCCACACACTGCTTCACACTCACTGACAGTCTCCTAAATCAGACTGGATACACCCACAGGTGGAGGTTTGTGTTTCCAGACCTGCACAGCATACTGGCATTGTTAAAGGGAACCTGACCCTTATATGCAGAACCAAGCCTTTGTGGAACTACAAGTCCCATAGCAACTTCTTCACTTTAATATTGCAGGGACCTTCTCCATTGCGACACATAGCGACCATTTACCACATTGGTGGTCACTACCTCACAATATATATATATATATATATATATATATATATATATATATATATATATATATATATATACCTGCATATCTTAATGCTTACAGAGTGCAGCTATATCTTTTCGTTTGTGTTCTGTGTAGTTTCAGCAGCTTCACACTTGTGATATTTGGAGAGGCATTTTTTTTTGTAATTTTTAAATTTGTTTGGTGATCTGAAACATTTAAATGTGCCAAACATGCAAAAGAATAAGAAATCAGGAAGGAGGAAGACACTTTTTAACACCATTGTATCCATACAAAGGAATATACAGTGGGGAAAAAAAGTATTTAGTTAGCCACCACCAATTGTGCAAGTTCTCCCACTTAAAAAGATGAATGAGGCCTGTAATTGACATCATAGGTGACCACAACTACGAGAGACAAAATGAGAAAACAAATCCAGAAAATCACCTTCTCTGATTTGGCAAGATTTAATTTGCAAACTATGGTGGAAAATAACTATTTAGTCAATATCAAAACTTCATCTCAATATTTTGTTATATGACAGAGGTCAAACGTTTTCACAAGTCTTCACAAGGTCGGCACACACTGTTGGTGGTATGTTGGCCCAATGCTCCATGTAGATCTCCTATAGATCAGTGATGATCAGGACAACATGGAATTTCAACTCCCTCCAAAGGTTTTCTATGGGGTTGAGATCTGGAGACTGGCTAGACCACTCCAGGACCTTCATATGCTTCTTACGAAGCCACTCCTTTGTTGCTCTGGTGGTGTGCTTGGGATCATTATCATGCTGACAAATCCAGCCACATTTCATCTTCAATGCTATTGCTGATGGAAGGAGGTTTGCACTCAAAATCTCACGATACATGGCCCCATTCATCCTTTCATGGTCACGGATCAGTTGTCCTGGTCTCATTGCAGAGAAAACAGCCCCAAAGCATGATGTTGCCACTGTGGAGACACGGGGTCAGTGAGTGCTCTCATCCGCTGGCCCGGCCACTTTTAGAAAGACAGCATGACCCAGGGCTCATCCCAACTGAACGCCCGACCTCCTTAACCATGGGCGGAGCACTACTCAGACAACACAGGATGAGGGAACCACAATATTAAGACTTTATTGGATCCCCAAACAATTAACAGCACACAGCACATAACCAGCAAAACCACAAAATGTAACCGGCAACAGTTTCTCACCCTTCCGCTGGCTCACCAGGGATTAGAATGTCCATGCCTCAGAGCTTCCATGGCTACTCACTCCAAACCAGCAGCACCCCGCTTTCTGCGGGCACCCACCGAGAATGTAATAACGCCAGATTTAGGAAGCTGTCTGAGGACCGCAAAGCCTGTAGTCAGGTGACTGGATTATCCCAAGCTGGATTCCTTCCTTAGGTAGTCTTTTATAGCTCAACCGCATCCTTGCATTCAATGCTGATTTCCATATAGTATTATAATCCAGGTTCGGTTATGGCTTGCCAATCGGATCCACAGGTCCTAGATTAGTAGCATGTAGCAAGAGTCTACCCGGGCAATGGACAGTCCTCCTTCTTATACCCCTGAGCTCTTCATTCAGACCATTGGGGTCTTCATGATTGGTGGATAAGACTGGGCTCTTATTGGCTAGATTTCAAGCCGTATACAAAATATCTCTAGTAGTTATGGTCCCTGGCAGAGACGAGGGAGAGACAGCTAAGTTACATCACATCTAGCAATACACATAGTAATAAAATGGGAGGTTCGCATAATTGATTTGTATGGGTGTCTGACCTTCACTGGCCAAGGCAATTACATGAGTCAGCAAAAACTTGAACACTAGAGTTTTGTAGGAACAATGAGAGGCTAATCCCTCATTTATAAACAAGATATCATCATGTCTGGCTGAATTTTAAGAAACTTAACCCATGCTAGGCACTGATAGAGTCCATGTCGTCACAGCTACCCCCATGCTTCACCGTAGGTATGGTGTTCTTTGGAGGCAACTGAGCATTCTGTCTCCTCCAAACACGAGGAGTTGTGTTTCTACCAAACATTTCTACTTTGGTTTCATCAGACCATATACCATTCTCCCAATACTCTTCTGGATAATCCAAATGCTCTCTAGCAAACTTCATATGGGCCAGGACATATACTGGCTTAAGCAGGGGGACACGTCTGGCACTGCAGTATCTGAGTCCTTGGTGGCATAGTGTGTTACTGATGGAAGCTTTTGTTATGGTGGACCCAGCTCTATGGAGGTCATTCATTAGGTCCTCCCACGTGGTTCTGGGATTTTTTCTCACCGTTCTTGTGATCCCACAGGGTGAGATCTTGCGTTGAGTCCCAGATCGAGAGAGATTATCAGTGGTCTTGTATGTCTTCCATTTTCTTATTATTTCTCCCACAGTTGATTTCATCACACCAAGCTGCTTGCCTATTGCAGATTCAGTCTTCCCAGCCTGGTGCAAGGCTATAATTTTGTTTCTGGTGTCCTTTGATAGGTCTTTGGTCTTCACCATAGTGGAGTTTGGAGTGTGACTGTTTGAGGTTTTGGACTGGTGTCTTTTATACTGATAACAAGCTCAAACAGGTGCCATTAATATAGGTTATGAGTGGAGGACAGAGTAGCGTCTTAAAGAAGAAGTTATAGGTCTGTGAGAGCTAGAAATTTAGCATGTTTTAGGTGACTAAATACTTATTTTCCACTATAATTTGCAAATAATATCTTGCAAAATCAGACAAGGTGATTTTCTGAATTTGTTTTCTCATTTTGTCTGTCATAGTTGTGGTCTACCTATAATGTCAATTACAGGCCTCACTCATCTTTTTAAGTGGGAGAACTTGCACAATTGGTGGCTGACTAAATACTGTTTTTCCTCACTGTATGTATATAGTATAATGCTAAAAATGAACGAACCTGTTCGGTAAAGGTTTGCCAATTTCAAATTCGGTACAAACCTGAGCTTGTTCATTGGGGCTCGACAAACCTGAGCCCCTCCCCAAAAAGTCCATAATGTTCATTTTTGTTAATGTTGTGCCCCCCCGAACACTGACTGCATTTCCAAAAATGCCTTTTTAATACCATATTCTACTTTTGGACAGGATTGTGGTGCTGTTTGATGTGGGGATGTGTAAAATCAGCTCAGGAGGAGGTGCCATGTTTTTTTTCATGACTTTATTTGTGGATGTTGCTGCAACCAATCACAGCGCAGCAAACATCCACAAGATTCAGGCAGAAGGGCTTCTGTGATTGGCTGCCTAAGTCACATCTCCGTGTGCATATACAGTCATATGAAAAAGTTTGGGCACCCCTATTAATGTTAAAGGGAACCTGTCATCAGAAATTTAGCTATAAACCTAAAAGTTTCCCCCTCTGCAGCTCCTGGGCTGCATTCTAGGAAGCTTCCTATAGTTTTTGTGGCCCCTTTTATTCCAAAATAAATACTTTATAAACTTGTACCTTTTCGTATACAAATTTCTTAAATCTTCCATGGGGGCGGGCTGCCTGATGTACGTTGCTGTCCTCCTGCCGATTTACGCCGCCCCCGAACGCTGAATTTCAAATCTCAGGACGCCGCCCCTGGGTGCCCGTGGTCCCGCGCATGCGCTGTGCTACTGTAGCGGTGCCGTGCACTGCGTGCACGTGTGACCGCTGGTGACGCTTTGCGCGGGCACCGACTGCTCCGTCCGCTCCTCCCATCTATTTCCTGCTGCTGAGCAGGATGGGAAGGAGGTGACGTCCGGTCATCTGGCCAGCGAGCGTTTGCGCAGAACGCTGGAGGAATAGGCGAAAGTGCGGTCACAAGGTAATGGGCGGCACTTGCTGATGACACTCACAGCGCTGCCCATAACCTCGTGCCCGCGCAAAGCGTCACTAGCGGTCACACGTGCACGCAGTGCACGGCACCGCTACAGTAGCACAGCGCATGTGCGGGACCACGGGCGCCCAGGGGCGGCGTCCTGAGGTTTGAAATTCAGCATTCGGGGACGGCGTAAATCGGCAGGAGGACAGCAACGTACATCAGGCAGCCCACCCCCATGGAAGATTTAAGAAATTTGCATACGAAAAGGTACAAGTTTATAAAGTATTTATTTTGGAATAAAAGGGGCCACAAAAACTATAGGAAGCTTTCTAGAATGCAGCCCAGGAGCTGCAGAGGGGGAAACGTTTAGGTTTATAGCTAAATTTCTGATGACAGGTTCACTTTAACCTTTTTTCTTTATAACAATTTGGGTTTTTGCAACAGCTATTTCAGTTTCATATATCTAATAACTGATGGACTCAGTAATATTTCTGGATTGAAATGAGGTTTATTGTACTAACAGAAAATGTGCAATCTGCATTTAAACAAAATTTGACCAGTGGAAAAGTATGGGCACCCTTATCAATTTCTTGATTTGAACACTCCTAACTACTTTTTACTGACTTACTAAAGCACTAAATTGGTTTTGTAACTTCATTGAGCTTTGAACTTCATAGGCAGGTGTATCCAATCATGAGAAAAGGTATTTAAGGTGGCCACTTCCAAGTTGTTCTCCTATTTGAATCTCCTATGAAGAGTGGCATCATGGGCTCCTCAAAACAACTCTCAAATGATCTGAAAACAAAGATTATTCAACATAGTTGTTCAGGGGAAGGATACAAAAAGTTGTCTCAGAGATTTAAACTGTCAGTTTCCACTGTGAGGAACATAGTAAGGAAATGGAAGAACACCGGTACAGTTAAGCCCAGAAGAAGTGGCAGGCCAAGAAAAATATCAGAAAGGCAGAGAATCAAGGACAATCCACAGACCACCTCCAAAGACCTGCAGCATCATCTTGCTGCAGATGGTGTCAATGTGCATCGGTCAACAATACAGCGCACTTTGCACAAGGAGAAGCTGTATGGGAGAGTGATGCGAAAGAAGCCTTTTCTGCAAGCACGCCACAAACAGAGTCGCCTGAGGTATGCAAAAGCACATTTGGACAAGCCAGTTACATTTTGGAAGAAGGTCCTGTGGACTGATGAAACAAAGATTGAGTTGTTTGCTCATACAAAAAGGCGTTATGCATGGAGGCAAAAAAACACGGCATTCCAAGAAAAGCACTTGCTACCCACAGGAAAATTTGGTGGAGGTTCCATCATGCTTTGCGGCTGTGTGGCCAATGCCGCCACCGGGAATCTTGTTAAAGTTGAGGGTCGCATGGATTCAACTCAGTATCAGCAGATTCTTGACAATAATGTACAAGAATCAGTGACGAAGTTGAAGTTACGCAGGGGATGGATATTTCAGCAAGACAATAATCCAAAACACCGCTCCAAATCTACTCAGGCATTCATGCAGAGAAACAATTACAATGCTCTGGAATGGCGATCCCAGTCCCCAGATCTGAATATCATTGAACATCTGTGGGATGATTTGAAGCGTGCTGTCCATGCTCGGCGACCGTCAAACTTAACTGAACTGGAATTGTTTTGTAAACAGGAATGGTCAAATATACCTTCATCCAGGATCCAGGAACTCATTAAAAGCTACAGGAAGCGACTAGAGGCTGTTATTTTTGCAAAAGGAGGATCTACAAAATATTAATGTCACTTTTATGTTGAGGTGCCCATACTTTTGCACCGGTCAAATTTTGTTTAAATGCGGATTGCACATTTTCTGTTAGTACAATAAACCTCATTTCAATCCAGAAATATTACTGAGTCCATCAGTTATTAGATATATGAAACTGAAATAGCTCTTGCAAAAACCCAAATTGTTATAAAGAAAAAAGGTTAACATTAATAGGGGTGCCCAAACTTTTTCATATGACTGTAAATCGCATGTTAGCTCGGCGGCATTTTATGAATGTGAGATGTTAGGTAAGCTGCTGCCGCCGGGGCTGCTAGACAGTGGGTCGATAGAGGAAATATGCTAGGTAGTTTAAATAGATAGGAGAGAGATAAATTTACAATAGGGTCGTGCAGTGTAGGTGAGTTTAGCTACAGATTTAATGGTACGTAGGTCATATAGATAGGAAAGTGATAGGTTACAATAGGGACGTGAAGTGTAGGGAAAGGTGTATGTGCCACATATGGCACATTTCATTATTGAAAAAGGAATTGGTACTTGGAGTGCCTGCTAAAGAGTTGCCAGTGAAGCATGTAAATAAGTATTGCTACATATGTACCGCCCCGTGCTCGGCAGCAGCCGAGCCGATCGGCAGCAGCCGAGCCGCTCGGATCTGGACCTTCAGTGGCTGGCTCAATGGTCTCTGGATCCGGGGGTCCTGCAGTCACTCCAATCAAAAGGGGGTTTGTGGTTTGGGGACGTAGTTGTACAGCCGGAGTCGTGTTAAGTTCGTGACGCCACCCACGGGATGTGGTGAAGGTGGACACCACCGCTGCAGTTACGGGGCACTCGGGGGAGATGGTATGCAGCAAGTTGTTAACCCCTCCGTGGGCAGGGATGGTGGCCCCGGGACCCGTTGGGGGTGGTTTGGCGGTGCAGGGAGATGGGCGGCCGGAGGGCACTGATGTACTCACGATTAGTAAACACACAAGTCCCTGGTAAACCAAGGTGATGGTGGTTGGTGACCGCAGCCGGCTGCAGTCTGGTCCCCCACCCGGTTGGTGGTCTCTGCCTTTCTCCTGCACCTGTTTGTGATGTTGGACTACCTGCACTTGCAACTTCAGGAGTCCGCTCCTCGGCTTGTGGTTGCCTGAAGAGCCCTTTGCCCGCAGACGCTGGCCCATGGGATCTCTGAGCCGTGGTGGTGGCTGCTTATCCCCCTCGTTGGGCTGTTGCCTTCAGTCGGGACTTTGGGTGGGAAAAGACCTATAGTTCTGGCCGCAATCAGTGAATTAGATAGCCCCCAGTAGCTTCTGGACCTAGCTTCAGGGTCTGAGTACCCCCCTTGTGCTCCGGTTTCCGATTCGGTTCCCCGGTCCACCACGGTTCTACCGAGCCGTCTTCCCGACTCCTGCAGGCAGAGGCCTCCATATGCCTCCTAGCCTAAGGTGCCCGGTCCAGCTGAACAAGTGGGAGGTCCACAGGTGAAGCATAGGATCAGAGACGGGTTCTGGCTGGAGAAGATGGTCGACAGTCACCGAAGGACTTCCAGGGCGAACCTTGGTCAGGACCGGTTTAGAGTGGCAGGACTGGCTCTGTGAAATAGACAAGGTTAATAGGAGACTAGGCAAGGGGGGACCTGAACACCTAGCTTAATGAAAGACATTGAACAGGCACCGCCCACTTGGAAGAAAGGTCTTAATATGGCCTCTACCTGAATTTGGCAATATCCTGTTTCTGGAACGCTGGCCCTTTAAGAGGAGGTCAATGACCGCGCGCACGCCCTAATGCGCATGCGCGAAGCCCGAGTGCCAGAGGTCAGAGCAGAAAGCGGTGCAGAGGATGCAGGAGAGCCCGACAGTGTGTCCTGGGTGGCACGGGAACGCCGGGAGTGGGGGACAGGGAGCATGGAGGACGCAGAGCAGGAAGAGTGAGCTGTGTGGCCGGGGGCAGCAGGACCGGGGACCGGAGCGGTGAGTGAGGAACGGCGTCGGGACCCGGGGAGCGTGACACTATTCGACTATTCGCGAATATTCGATGCGCAATGTAAGTCTATGGGAAACCCGAACAATAACTATTCGGGCTTCCTATAGACTTATATTGCGCATCGAATATTCGCATAGTGGTGAGTTATTCGTCGCATATTTGCGAAGCCGAATGTTTGAGGTATTCGATCATCCCTAGTAGTCAGCCATGCGTGACCGAAAAAGTTGCTAGGAAAGTATGTAAAAAGTGGTTCTTGACAGTTTTCATTGCCTGGTCAAAAATCTGCAAACACAGTTATAGGTATTGTAGATTCTTAGTGCCTGGCCTAAAAAAGGAAGTATGTAAAAAGTGTTTCTCTGCAACCTAAATTGCCAGCTCAAAATTGCGCAGTGAAATATATGTTAAGGTATTGCTAGTGGTGCATTCAATTGAAAAAGCTAAAAAGGTCTTCTTGGCACTTAACCATGTCCGCTCCAAATTACACAGTGAACCACATTTGTAGGTAGTGGTACTTTTTAGTGACTTCACAATATTGCCAACTCAGGCAGGAAATAAATAATTTATCTTTTGTGTCAGGTGTCTGACAGGTGTGGAAGTAGGGTTTCATCTGTTTCAGAGGGGAAGGGTACATTAACCATGAGTGGTAAATCACAACAAGGTTGTCGTGGAAGAATACAGGTGTGGTGTTGGACGTGTACATGTGGGAAGTTCTATTAGTCAAAGGTCTAGTGATTAAACGCCGGCTACTAATATCCCAAAAGGAATGAGAACAACTTTAGTTTCTGGACAGCCTACTCCACTAGATTTCTTTGGCATACACACATCGCTTCAACTTCGAAATGAGGCAGATAAACTGTAGGTACTGGAGTGGAAGTCACGCGCTGCATCAATTGGCCTCTGCTACTCTTCCTTCACCTCAACATCACACACAGTTCATTCCTCAGAGGTGCTACCCCAATTATACTTGTTTGTATCTGCGTCAGAAATCGCCCAGTAGCCAACTGACTGTGGGGAACCACACATGGGTGAGTCTCAAGAGCTGTTCACATATTCTGTTCCATGGCCATCATAGGTCTGCTCCAAAGATTCACAGACTGTTGGGGAGGAAAGCATCTGCACCGATGCACAAAATCTTTGTGAGTTTGATCCTGGCCTGGACGAATTAGGGTCCCAGCAGGATCCCGACCCTCGTCAACTGACATTAACCCCCAGTGGTGAAGGTGATGATGATGAGATTTGGATATGTAAGGCGCACGTGTACTGTCCTGTATTATCAGGTCAAGAAGAGGAGGAGTGGGACAACATAGAGCCTGCTGATGAAGTTGTAGATCCCACTTAGTGTGAACCCAGAGTCACGTAGCTGTGTAGCTCAGCAGGGATTGAGGCTAGGTGCCTGGGACCTGTCTTGGAGGATGGTCAGCAGCCTGGGCCTAATCACCGGTCTGGGGCCGAAGGCACAACGGGGTACACGGACCCTAGGTTGGGGAGAAGCTTCAAGCAACCCGGCAATTAACCTGCAGAGGACAGGGCCTCTATGGACTGTTCCCACGAAGCTCAGAGATCGGGGGCACTAGTGCAATGAGGGAGATAGGGCTTTCCAAGCAAGCGGCCCACTGAAATCCCAAGCGTGAGCCCCTGAGAGCAAGCTCCTCTACTTAGCCACAGTGGGGAGCGGGGCCCGGAAAGCTCCAAGCTGACGGGCCACAAAGGACACTCTAAAAATACGGTGCCAGGAGGCAGGCGACAGACCACCAGGCAATACTGCAGGGGACGGGACCTGGACGAGCTCCCCCAAGAGGGCAGCGGCACCCAGAGACTTGGTTTACCCTGTTCTCAGCATCTGCTTTATTGCTAAGTGAGTATCTGATTAACCCCTGCAACCAGCAAGCCTGCGCTCCCCCTGCACACCACACCACCATCCAGAGTCCCGGGGCCTTTCCCTACCAATGGAGGGTCACGTCATCTTGCTGCCCCACTCCAAAACCCCGGGTACTCCCAACGGCAGCGGCGGTACTCCCAACTACCGTACACCACGGGTGGCGTCACAAACTATATATATATATATATATGTGTGTATATATATCTCGTAAATACCCCCCTTCTTCATTTGAGTGTGACCCCCGGCCCCATGGTCCGGAGACCCTCGAGCAACGAGTAATAGTGGCGCCCCTGAGGCTTCCGTCGCCACAGAGGTACTGCACCTCGTCCAGAGGTGTGGTATCCCATTCTGAATAGGAAGGGGGTCATCTACCGGTTCACAGACAAAACTTGCGCTCACCAATTGGTAGGTCACACTTCGGGTCAGGGATTAAGGCAGGACACCATTGATGCTGAGAGTAGCGGCCAGTATACCTGGTCATGGGGCCATAAGTCCCATTCCTTGGTCCAAGGGGGGTGGAGCGTAGCCAGGGAGAGTGTGGGAGGAGTCAGGGAGGTGGTAAGAGGAACAAGTCAGTTTAAGTTGGAGGTCAGTCAGAGAGAGTGAGGAGAGGAGGAGGGGGTCGAGGAGTGTGTGAAGAAGTCTGTCGGGAAAGTGACAGCGGACAGAAAGACCAAGGCAGAAGGAGGTTCCTGGTGGAGATCCTGGGGTCTTGCTAGGCCCAGGTGACACCGATAGAAGGGATTCCAGGGTGCCACGGAAGTACGAACGTCCCGTGGACCTGTTCCACTAGAAATACCGGGTGGAGGGATATGGCTGCAACACAGGGACGGTCCCTAGACTGAAAGAAGACATTACTTTTAGCGAAACCGACGGCCCGAGAGATCGCTTCAGGCGCCCGAGACCACAACCTGCCACAAACCACCTGCAAAGGGGAGCAATAGAAGACCTAGGTCAGCCACCCTTTGGACAGGCTCTGTGGTGGAGACGCAGGACAGCATAGTGCAGTTTGGCACTAACGAGACAGCCAGAAAGGACACATTGAGGGATGCACAGGTATTGACCCTTGAACTATTCTGGATCGGCGGAGGCCCATGACAGCGGATCCTGGCATACCGCGGGTAACCGGACAGCTGCAGTGTTGAAGCTAACAGTGAGTAAACATCTTGACTGCAAATCCCGTGTCGTCTGCTTTGTCTCGCACCTCATCAGCAAACACCATAGACTTAACAAAGGTTGCCACGGGGTACCCGTTCCACCTGTGGGGAGCAAGAAACACCTCAGCTGCCACAACATAAGCCCCGGAGGTCCCGTCCAGAAGCCGCGGCTTCATAGCCGCACAATTTCACAGGTGGCGTCACGAATTTCAATAAACTACAACTCCCATCGTCCCCTCCCCAATACCGCCATTTTAATTGACTCCACCAGGGTCACGGAGCCGGGCCCCGCCACCGCTGACTACTCTGGACTAGTCCGGCCCGACACCGAATCACCTAAGGCCCTGGGGCGGGCGAGTCATAATCACCCCCGGATCTGAGCCGTTTGACCGCTGCAGGGGCGGCTCACCTCAAATTTCTAGCGTCACAAACAGAATTCGAACAGGACCAACTAACCTGGGTGACGTGCGCCTTAGAATCCAAGCTGCGGTGTCAAAAATCTGTTTGCGCCGTTTTCCGCCATCTTTAGCGCCAAAACGCCATCTTCCAGACGAAAAGCACGCAAAGCCGAAGACCTGCCCTTTGTCCTGAGAGTGTGGCCGGAACCGGAAGTTCCCAGAGTGCCCCAGTGCAAAAGTTAGTGGCTGGCGAAAAAGAAGGGGGCATGACGGTATGTAGCAGCGGGAGTGAAGCAGGGACAAAGATAAAGTTCCTGGGCACCGCAGAGGCAAGATGGCAGCAGCACGAGACTGGTCACCAGAGCGCGCTGCTCCTGGGACCGCGGTCTGGTTAGAGCAGATGACCGAGCAACTCTGCAGGAGGATGCTGACGCAGTTCCTCTTCATTTTGGACCATTGGAGGGAAGAGATGGAGAGCCTGGCAATGGTGGTGCGAGCCTGTGAGATAGAAGTACCACACAAGGAGCGGGTAAGCAGCTACTTAGCCCCGGTTGACCCAGCCTATACAGCTGCGGGGTCCGGTCTGCCCCCGCATGCTGCAAGCACTCAGCCACCATCACCCTCGTCCTCAGCGGATGCAGAGCTTCCAACCCCAACACCGAAACCTCCAGTCCCAGTTTACAAGAAGCAGATTGCAGAGCTCCTGAATCTACCATCTGACCAGGCCACGACAGCGGACATCCCGGCATCGGCCCGACCAGACTCGGCCACATCACCGGGCCTGTACCCCGATACAGAGCACCAGGACCCTGCATCCCCGGTTGCGGAGCAGTTGGTTCCTTTCTTCATCATGGAGGAGGCGGAGCATGTGGAGATACCAGCTCCGCCACCGTGCGATATCCCGGCGGCTGCTGGTGCCGCAGAAGTGCACCTACGACCCATATCGGTTCTCTCCTAAGCCCTATGGTGCGGTCAAACAGTACTGTATAGTCACATGTGGGGTATTGCCACATTCAGAAGAAATTGTGTAATACATTATAGGGCCTTTTATTCCACTTATTCCCCTTGTGAAAATTGGAAATCTGGGGCTAAAACAACAATTTAGTGGTAAAAATGTAATTATTTTTTGTTCACCACCCAATAGTATAAAATTTTGTGACACACCTGTGGTGTCAATATGCTCACTACACCCCTGGATGAATTCACTGAGAGATACAGTTTGTAAAATGGGGTAACTTGTGTGAGGATTTCTGCTGTTGTGGCACCTCAGGGGTATTGCCAGTGTGACATGGCACCCGCAAACAATTTTAACTAAATCTGAAATCAAATATGGCACTCCTTCCCTTTTTCACTTTGTACTGTGCCTTGAAAGTAGTTTTCGACCACATACAGTATGGGCTTTTGGCGTACTAAGGAGAAATTGCACAACAAATTATCTCCTGTTACTCTAGTGGATTTGAAAAATTTATTTTTTTATTTTAAGAGCTCAATATTATAAACTTCGGTGAAGCAACTGGAGGTTCGAGGTGCTCACCAAACATCTAGAAAAATTACTTAAAGGTAACCTGTCACCAGATTTGGTGACTATAAACTGCGGCCACCACCAGTGGGCTCTTATATACAGCATTCTAACATGCTGTATATAAGAGCCCAGGCTGCTGTGTAGAACGTAAAAATCACTTTATAATACTCACCTAAATGGTCAGTGCGGTGCAGACTGGTCAGATGGGTGTCTCTGTTCTCCGGGTCCGACGCCTCCTCTTCTGGCCATCTTTGTCCTCCTTCATTTGAAGCCTGGGTGCATGACGCGTCCTACGTCATGCACACAGGCCGGCATTGACAGGCAGGGAAGCCACTACAGTTAAAAGATAAGATGAAGAGATTGGTGAAGGCTGGAATAAGCATGGTGGTGAGGTTGTTGGGGAGGTAGGATGGGATAGGGCTAAGAGCAGAAGTGGTGAGGTGTGACTTGGAGAGAATATAAACAGGCTTTTCATCATTTATGGTGCGAAAGAGTGTTATGGAGGAAACATTTTTGTGTTTTATGCAGGTGGGTTGCGGTGGTTGAACATTAAAGCTTTGTGTGATGTTGCCGACCTTGTTAGAAACATGGAGTTAAAGACATGGAGAAGAAAAAGAGACAAGAGTCAGCATCCAGAAAATAAAATCTTCAGTTTTATTCCTTCATATTAAAAATACATCCAGGATGGCTACACACACAAAAACAGGAGACTACATAGCTCACGCGTTTCAGGCACAAATAGCATGTAATGTATAGCATAGCAACCAATGTGTCACTAATATACAGTATCAAGAAGGAAAAGTCATGGAATTGTGAAACTTACAGGATCAATAGACATGTTGATGATATTTTTATATATATATATATATATATATATATATATATACACATATATACACACATATATATATATATATATATATATATTACACACACACACACAAAGTTTCACAATATTGAAATTGCAAAACCAATAAGGAAAAGTTGTGTAATTATGGATATCACATTATAAACTTTATATATCATCGACAGGTCTATCGCAAAAGTGAGAACGTCCCTCATATTTTTGTAAATATATTATATCTTTTCATGGCAACACTGAAAATATGACACTATGATACAATGTAAAGTAGTCAGTGTACAGCTGGCATAACTGTAAATTTGATGTGCTCTCTAAATAACTCAGCACACAACCATTAATGTCAAAACAACGGACAACAAAAGTGAGTACACACCTAAGTGAAAATGTCCAAATTGTGCCCAATTAGCCATTTTTCCTGTCATGTGACTCATTAGTGTTACAAGGTCTCAGGTGTGAATTGGGAAAAGGTGTATTAAATTTCGTATTAACGCTGACACACTCTCTCATACTGGTCACTGGAAGTTCAACATGGCTCCTCATGGCAAACAATTCTCTGAGGATCTGAAATAAAAAAAAGAATTCTTGCTCTACATAAAGATGGCCTTGGCTATAAGAGGATTGCTTGAAAAAAAGAATTGTTGCTCTACATAAAGATGGCCTTGGCTAGAAGAAGCCTGAAATTGAGCTGCAGCATGGTGGTCAAGAATATATAGAAGTTTAACAAGACAGGATCCACTCAGAACAGACTTAGCCATGGTCAACGACAGAAGTTGAGTGCATGTGCTTAGCGCCATATCTAGAGGATGTAATTTCAAAATAGATGTACGAGTGCTGTCAGCATTGAGGTAGAGGTTAAAAGGGTGGGAGTGGGTGATGCAAAGGAAAGCCCACAAACAATTTGCTAAAAACAAGCAAACGAAGGATATGAATTTTTGGAGCCTTGTGGTCTGATGAGACCAAGGTAAACTTATTTGGTTCAGATGGTGTCAAGCGTGTTTGGCGGTAACCAGGTAAGGAGTACAAAGGTAACGACCCAAGACATAGCTCCAAGATGAATACTTACCTGCTAAAGAAACTGAGGGTAAAGGTGCTCGACTAGCCAAGCATGTCTCCAGACCTAAACACTATTGAGCATCTGAGGAGCATCCTGAAATGGAAGATGCAGGAGCGCAAGGTTTCTAACATTCACCAGCTCCATAATGTCATCATAGAGGAGTGGAAGAGGATTCCAGTGGCTAACTGTGAAGCTCTAGTGAACTCCATGCCCAAGAGAAATAAAACAGTTCTTGAAAATAATGATGGCCACAAAATATACTGTCACTATGGGCACAATTTGGTCATTTTCAAATAGGGAAGTACTCACTTTTGTTGGCATCAGTTTAGACATTAATGGCTGTGTGTAGAGTTATTTAGAGGGCACAGAAACTTTACACTGTTACACAAGCTGTACACTGACTAGTTTACATTGTATCAAGGTGTATTACAGTTGACACCAGAAGTTTACTTGCACTAAAGACACATATGCATGTTTTTCTCACTGTCTGACATGAAATCTGAATAAACCTTTCCCGTTTTGGAAGCTTTTAGATAGGTTTATTGGCAACATCTGAGTTAGAGACACACATGTGGATGTATTTTAATGCACACCTGAAACACACTGCTTCTTTGTATACCAGTAAACAAGAAAGAGGAGGCGATCAGTAGGTCCAAAATATAATTTTTATTAGTGCAGAGTTGGTAAGGGAGAGAACGGGTTACATCACTGCAACCAACAGGTATAATAACAGCAAGATATAAAAATACAACAATCGACAGACTAAAATCAGTCTAAAGATTAATGGGCCAAACACTGAATAATTAGCCTGAAGAACCGCAAATAATGACATTCTCATAAGCGGGCTTTACACGCTACAACATATCTAACAATGTGTCGGTGGGGTCACATCGTAAGTGACGCACATCCGGCATCGTTAGTGGTGTTGTAGCGTGTGACAGCTACGTGCGATTGCGATTGAACGTAAAACCGTTCATCGCATACACGTCGTTCATTTCCTAAAAATTGCACGTCAGGTTGTTCAATGTTCCCGAGGCAGCACACATCGCAGTGTGTGACACCCCGGGAACGATGAACTGATCTTACCTGTGTCCCGCCGGCTATGCGGAAGGAAGAAGGTGGGCGGGATGTTTCCGTCCCGCTCATCTCCGCCCCTCCGCTTCTACTGGCCGGCTGCCGTGTGACGTCGATGTGACGCCAAACGTCCCTCCCACTCCAGGAAGTGGACGTTCACCGCCCACATCGAGGTCGTATGGAAGGGTAAGTACGTGTGACAGCAAATAATAGTTTGTGCGACACGGTCAACAAATTGAACGTACCGCACATACAATGGGGGCGGGTCACATCGCATACGATATCGTATGCTTAATTGTAAGGTGTGAAGCAGGCTTTAGAGATGAAAATTAGTCCTTAATGTAAAGTGTATCCTGTGCATGGAGTGAATTCAAAACTACCGATAACATATAATCAATAATTAATTCATGCAGAGAAACACCCAACATGAAACATGAAAAAGAGTACATCAGAAACAATCATATTTAGCAAAAAAAAATGTAGCATAAATGTTAAGAAAATATCCCCATGTATCATAAGTCAGTGTGAATCCTAAAAAATGACAACCAATCAAACTGAATATAAATATAAAGTAGGATCATATATTGTCATATACTATCCAGGCTGCAAAAAATGAGCGCAGAATCAAAGATCAATCAGAATTGATATATATATATATACCATTTGCAGCAAAGAAGGGGTGCCATTATATAATACAGTTTAGCATAGACACTGACAGTGAATGACATGGATGGAACGTAGGGGCAACATAGCTACTCAGCAAGCCAAAGCGGATTCAGGCAAAGCAGGTGACCATTAATCAAGGGATAACAATACCTGGATGTTGGTAAGTGCAGTGGGAATGCGCCCAATGGCACCCCTTCTTTGCTGCAAATGGTATATATATATATATATATATATATATATATATATATATATATATATATATATCTCAAGTCTGATTGACCTTTGATTCTGCAATCATTTTTTGCAGCCTGGACAGTATATGACAATATATGATCCTACTTTATATTTATATTTAGTTTTATTGGTTGTCATTTTTTAGGATTCACACTGACTTATAATACATGGGGATATTTTCTTAACATTTATGCTACATTTTTTTTGCTAAACATGATTGTTTCTGATGTACTCTTTCATGTTTCATGTTGGGTGTTTCTCTGCATGAATTAATTATTGATTACCGTATTTTTCGCTTTATAAGACGCACTTTTCTTCCCCCAAATTTTGGGGGAAAGTAGGGGGTGCGTCTTATAATCCGAATATACGGGGGGGGTGTATATATATATATACACAGAGTCCAGTGGAGGTGCAGGCAGCTCTGGAGCGGTGCTGGGGACTGCTTGGAGCTGGGAGCGGCAGCCTTTGATCTCCTGCTCTCCCGCTCATATAATATGCACAGCCACTGTCCATCAGAAGCGTGGTGCTGAAACTGCATCGCGCTGATGGGCTGAGGGAGCTGTGCATATTATCTGCCTGTGCTTACCTTTGATTGCACAGGATTCCCCCTCCCCCTGTGTTAGATATGGCCTCCCGTGCTGCTGCTGTAGTAAAATAATAAACTCTTTACTCACCTCCTCCAGTGTCTGCGGTCTCCCTCCTGCTGGCTGTGATTAGACACACAGAGATTTCACTCTGCCGATCACATGACCTCCACTAGAACTAGGAAGTAGGAAGTGCAGGAGACAGGAGGAGTTCAACCCCGAGGAGGGAGACACGAGACAGGACAGCGCTGCAGAAGGTAAGGAAAGAGTTTAGTTTACTAAAAGCAGCAACATGGGGGCGATATGCCACAGAGGCTGATGTGGCCCTGTCTGCCTGCCACAGAGGCTGATGTGGCCCTGCCTGCCTGTCACAGAGGGTGATGTGGCCCTGCCTGCCACAGAGGGTGATGTGGCCCTGCCTGCCTGCCACAGAGGGTGATGTGGCCCTGCCTGCCTGCCACAGAGGGTGATGTGGCCCTGCCTGCCTGCCACAGAGGGTGATGTGGCCCTGCCTGCCTGCCACAGAGGGTGATGTGGCCCTGCCTGCCTGCCACAGAGGGTGATGTGGCCCTGTCTGCCTGCCACAGAGGGTGATGTGGCCCTGTCTGCCTGCCACAGAGGGTGATGTGGCCCTGTCTGCCTGCCACAGAGGGTGATGTGGCCCTGTCTGCCTGCCACAGAGGGTGATGTGGCCCTGTCTGCCTGCCACAGAGGGTGATGTGGCCCTGTCTGCCTGCCACAGTGGCCCTGTCTGCCTGCCACAGTGGCCCTGTCTGCCTGCCACAGTGGCCCTGTCTGCCAGCCATAGAGGATGTGTGCCAGCCATAGGGGAAATGTGGCATCACTGGGGGACGTGTTCAATATAAGGTGGCCATATCCAGATTAAGGGGGCTAATTTTAGGATGAGGGGGCTATGAGGGACATATACCCTATATTATTTGTTAGACGGACACTGGCATTATAAGACGGACCCCATTTATTAAAAAATTCTCTGTTCCTTCACCAAATTTGGGGGTGCATCTTATAATCAGGTGCGTCTTATAAAGCGAAAAATACGGTATATGTTATCGGTAGTTTTGAATTCACTCCTCCATGCCATGCACAGGATGCACCTTACATTAAGGACTAATTTTCATCTCTATGAGTATGTCATTATTCGCGGTTCTTCAGGCTAATTATTCAATGTTTGGCCCATTTAATCTTTAGACTGAGGATTTTACAGTTAGACGACTTGTATTTTTATATCTTGATGTTATTTATAACTGTTGGTTGCAGTGATGTAACTCGTTTTCTCCCTTAGCACCTCTGCACTAATAAAAATTATATTTTGGACCTACTGATCACCTCCTCTTTATTGTTTACTATGGTCTTTGTGATTTGGTCCGTATGTTAGTCCTATAAGTCTGCAGGTTATATGTATAGTCATAAATGTATATACAGTGCCTACAAGTAGTATTCAACCCCCTGCAGATTTAGCAGGTTTGATAAGATGCAAATAAGTTAGAGCCTGCAAACTTCAAACAAGAGCAGGATTTATTAACAGATGCATAAATCTTACAAACCAACAAGTTATGTTGCTCAGTGAAATTTTAATAAATTTTCAACATAAAAGTGTGGGTCAATTATTATTCGACCCCTAGGTTTAATATCTTGTGGAATAACCCTTGTTTGCAATTACAGCTAATAATCGTCTTTTATAAGACCTGATCAGGCCGGCACAGGTCTCTGGAGTTATCTTGGCCCACTCCTCCATGCAGATCTTCTCCAAGTTATCTAGGTTCTTTGGGTGTCTCATGTGGACTTTAATCTTGAGCTCCTTCCACAAGTTTTCAATTGGGTTAAGGTCAGGAGACTGACTAGGCCACTGCAACACCTTGATTTTTTCCCTCTTGAACCAGGTCTTGGTTTTCTTGGCTGTGTGCTTTGGGTCGTTGTCTTGTTAGAAGATGAAATGACGACCCATCTTAAGATCCTTGATGGAGGAGCGGAGGTTCTTGGCCAAAATCTCCATGTAGGCCGTGCTATCCATCTTCCCATGGATGCGGACCAGATGGCCAGGCCCCTTGGCTGAGAAACAGCCCCACAGCATGATGCTGCCACCACCATGCTTGACTGTAGGGATGGTATTCTTGGGGTCGCATGCAGTGCCATCCAGTCTCCAAACGTCACGTGTGTGGTTGGCACCAAAGATCTCGATCTTGGTCTCATCAGACCAGAGAACCTTGAACCAGTCTGTCTCAGAGTCCTCCAAGTGATCATGAGCAAACTGTAGACGAGCCTTGACATGACGCTTTGAAAGTAAAGGTACCTTACGGGCTCGTCTGGAACGGAGACCATTGCGGTGGAGTACGTTACTTATGGTATTGACTGAAACCAATGTCCCCACTGCCATGAGATCTTCCCGGAGCTCCTTCCTTGTTGTCCTTGGGTTAGCCTTGACTCTTCGGACAAGCCTGGCCTCGGCACGGGAGGAAACTTTCAAAGGCTGTCCAGGCCGTGGAAGGCTAACAGTAGTTCCATAAGCCTTCCACTTCCGGATGATGCTCCCAACAGTGGAGACAGGTAGGGCCAACTCCTTGGAAAGGGTTTTGTACCCCTTGCCAGCCTTGTGACCCTCCACGATCTTGTCTCTGATGGCCTTGGAATGCTCCTTTGTCTTTCCCATGTTGACCAAGTATGAGTGCTGTTCACAAGTTTGGGGAGGGTTTTGATTAGTCAGAAAAGGCTGGAAAAAGAGATAATTAATCCAAACATTTGAAGCTCATTGTTCTTTGTGCCTGAAATACTTCTTAATACTTTAGGGGAACCAAATAGAATTCTTGTGGTTTGAGGGGTTGAATAATAAATGACCCTCTGAATAAACTTTTCACAATTTAAAAAAAAAAAAATAAAAAAAGAAATAACATTCTTTTTTGCTGCAGTGCATTTCACACTTCCAGGCTGATCTACAGTCCAAATGTCACAATGCCAAGTTAATTCCCAATGTGTAAACCTGCTAAATCTGCAGGGGGTTGAATACTACTTGTAGGCACTGTATATATGTTGTTTGATTATTAATATGCAGCTAATTTTAACACCTATATTTACTATTCTTTATAAAGCATCATAGGAAAGTCAAAAGTAATCAGCCAAGACCTCAGGAAGAAAATTGTGGACTTTCACAAGTCTGGTTCATCTGTGATGCAAATTCCAGATACCTGAAGGTGCCTCGTTCATCTGTACAAACAATTATATGCAAGTACAAACAAGATGGGAATGTCCACCCATAATACCACTCAGGAAGCAGACGGGTTTTGTGTACCAGAGATAATCATGCTTTGGTCAGACATGTGCATATCAACCCAAAAACAAAAGCAAAAGAACTTGTGAAGATGCTGGTGGAATTTGGTAAGATTGAGCCATTATCCACAGTGGAACGAGTCCTGTATCAACATGGGCAGAAAAGTCACTGTGCAGGAAGAAGCCATTACTCCAAAAGAAACATAAAAAAGACAGATTAATGTATGCAAAGCTACACAGGAACAAAGACCTTAATTATTGGAGACATGTCCTGTGGTCTGATGAAACTAAAATTGAACTGTTTGGCCATAATGAGTATTGTTATGTTTGGGGGAAAAAGGGAGGTTTGAGGCCTAAGAACACCCTCCCAACTGTGAAACACTGGGAATGGCAGCATCATGTTGTGGGGTTCTTTTGCTGCAGGAGGGACTGGTGCATTTCCCAAAATAGATGGCATCATGAGGAAAGAATATTATATGGCAATACTGAAGCAACATCTCAAGACATCAGCGAGTAACTTAAAGCTTGGGCGGAAAGAAGTCTTCCAAATAACCCCAAAGCATACTGCCAATCTGGAAGTTCTTAAGGATAACAAAGTCAATGTTTTGGAGTGCCCATCACAAAGCCTTGATCTTAGTCTATTGAAAATTTATGGGCAGAGCTGAAAAGGCAGGTGTGAGTAAGACGACCTACAAACATGGCTCAGTTATAACACTTCTGTCAGTAGGAATGGGCCCAAATTCCTACCAACTAGTGTGAGAAACTTGTGGAAGAATATCCAAATTGTTTGACCCAAGTCATACAGTTTAAGTGTAATGGTACCAAATATAAATGAAATGTATGTAAACTTTTCACTTTGCAGAAAGTAATACAAATGCCTTAAAACATTCTCTCTTTCTTATTATTCTGGCACTTGACAAATATAAATTATTTTGGTAATCTTCATTGACCTACAACAGGAAAGGTTTAGTTTGATTTCATTGTCAGATACTGAGAAAAACATGCATATGTATCTTTTTAGATAGTGTATGTAAACTTCTGGTTTCCACTGTATCTTCAGTGTTGTCCCATGAAAAGATATATTAACTGCAGGTAACCTGACTTGAGGGGACCTTTCGAGGTAAGGCCACTGAGTTCATGAGGTCCCTTGAGTTCAGCTTACCTGCGGTTACAGGTGGAAGACCATGGGAGCCTCCAGCTGTTACCGCAACTAACGGTGATGTCACCGCTGATTTCTGCGGCTCATTCTCTTCCTGAAGCTCACAGAGGCATCACACTGTCAGTTTAGATGTAGCAGAGCTGGGACCTTTTCGGTGTTTGTGTTTATTTCTTTTGTGGTGAGGAGTTTCATAGACCCATAGCCATTACTAATCCAGGGATTAGTGACAGCTCACAGCAGTCTAGAGACCCTTATAACCCGGACTGCCACTGCACCAGGGAAATTGGGATGAGCTGGATAAAGTGCCGGGATCATCACATCTAATGGATTCGCCAATCCTGGGAGGCTGCAGGCTGCAATTTTTAGTCTGGGGGGCAATAAGCATGAGTCTCCCAAGCCTGAGAATAGCAGCTCCCAGCTGTTGGGCTTTATCTTGGCTGGGTATCAAAATTGGGGGAAACCGCAAGTCATTTTTTAAAAATTATTTATTTAATTAAAAAAAAAAAAAAAGAAAAAAAAAGCTGCATGTGGTTCCTCTTATTTTGATACAAAGCCATGATAAGCGCAGAACTGGAGCTGCAGCCTGTAGCCGTGGCTTTATCTGTGCTTGTATCAATACAGGGGGGGACCTGATGCCTTTTTCATTTATTTATATATTTAACATCATTATAAGGACACAGACAGCGTTTGTGATTCCAACCAATCACAGACGCTGTGTCAGAGTGTGAGGTGTGGTCCAACGGTAGACAATCAGAGATGCCAGTGGAAGGGGAAAGCAGTGAATATGTATGAGCAGACTCATAAGTAGCATTGCAGCGGCATGGAGACTTGTTAAGTACTGCTTTAACCTTTTTTATTTTCTTTCTTTTACAGCCCCCACAACACCATTTAACAACACATCACTTTTGCCTCCCATTGAATTTAATGTTTTCAGCTAGGATCAACAATGGGATTGGCTAGGATCGCAGAACCAATCGGCTATCTTAGGCGAGTTCAGCAATCCTGAATTGATACGATCCTTAGCTGGATCGCTCATCTCTACCTGTAATGAAGACTAGAGAGGTCCAGCTATGGTACATTATACCTCTTCACACCATTATTCCACGAGTAGTACCAGTTCCCTCATCAAGGCTTCTTCATGGTGTTGCCCATGTGGTCCCTAGACCATTCTACAATAATTCTGTCAAAGACAAAAGAAGGACTCATCGCTAAAGAAGATAGACCTGCACTCCAGCCGTGATTGTTCTTTTCCAGCCTCCAGTCTCCATCTGGAGATCACATGGACAATATGATGAAAAGTCCTTAAAGAGGGAACATCACACTAATTCTATTGCTGGAATTTTGTGGTGGAATCAGTGATATAGTCATTTCTCCCAATTGTCTCAAGAACTGTTTTTAAAAACAACAATGCCAGGTCACATGTTGCTACTTGCTAAAGTGCACATGGCCTAAAAGGGCTACAATGGAATGCAGCATCTCCAGACTTTTAAGAGCATATCTGGAACATCATTGGTCGGCATTTGCAAAAGAAGCTGCCAACAGTGGATCTTGATGATTTGCCCAAGTACATTTACTATGGTAGAACATTACGCTCACCTCTCAAAACCATTAACAGCCTTTGTAATAGCAGCAAAGGCAAACAACTGTAAAAAAAAAAAGTAGAGTTGAGGTGGAGATGATAGGTGGCTGGCCCACTCTTCGTACAGGAGCAGTGGCCCACCAGGAATCTTCATGGTAAGGCAGATAGGCACTCTGGGAATGTGAGAATGACTAGTCCATTACTCTTTTAGTTAATGCAAAGCTTACATTACTTGAGCATTATGTGAGATGATAAATACAGTATATTGTAACACCCTAGCATCAGTTCAGGATGTTTGCCAGCATTCATCTCTTTGTAACCTCTAATACTACTTGTTACTTGGAGTTCTCTTCCTGGTGACAAGCCATTTATGGCTCGCTCCAACCTACTTCAAATGTCTTTGATTCCTGAATATCACATCAATTTTCTTAATTGCATTTTTGCAGTGGACAGGAAATCTATATCATATATCGGATGAAAACCTGTTTCTCTCCATTGTTTTAACATATTATTTACTTCCCTAATTTTTTCCATCCTTAACCCACAAAACCAAGTAATCTTTCCTAGTTGGGATGGACCTGCATGTCTTTTATTACCTACTTACCTCCTTCTTTGAATGCAATGTCCAATATCTGCAGACTTTTCTCTTACACTTTCCACATACAATTGGTAATCTACTAAATAGCTACAACCCCATTATGCACAGTGCTGGCCAAAAGTATTGGCAGCCCTGCAATTCTGTCAGAGAATACACAGTTTCTTCCTGAAAATGATTGCAATAACAAATTCTTTGGTATTATTATCTTCATTTAATTTGTCTTCAATGAAAAAAAAAAATTGTCATAAAGCCAAATTGGATATAATTCCACACCAAACATAAAAAAGGGGGTGGACAAAAGTATTGGCACTGTTTGAAAAATCATGTGATGCTAATCTAATTTGTGTAATTAACAGCATGTGTAACTTACCTGTGGCACCTAGCAGGTGTTGGCAATAACTAAATCACACAACCAGTTGACATGGATTAAAGTTGACTCAACCTCTGTCCTGTGTCCTTGTGTGTACCACATTGATCATGGAGAAAAGAAAGAAGACCAAAGAACTGTCTGACGACTTGAGAATCCAAATTGTGAGGAAGCATGAGCAATCTCAAGGCTACAAGTCCATCTCCAAAGACCTGAAAGTTCCTGTGTCTACGGTGCGCAGTGTCATCAAGAAGTTTAAAGCCCATGGCACTGTGGCTAACCTCCCTAGATGTGGAAGGAAAAGAAAATTTGACGAGAGATTTCAACGCAAGATTGTGCGGATGGTGGATAAAGAACCTCAACTAACATCCAAACAAGTTCAAGCTGCCCTGTAGTCCGAGGGTACAACAGTGTCAACCCATGCTATCCGTCGGCGTCTGAATGAAAAGGGACTGTATGGTAGGATACCTAGGAAGACCCCACTTCTTACCCCGAGACATAAAAAAGCCAGGCTGGAGTTTGCCAAAACTTACCTGAGAAAGCCTAAAACGTTTTGGAAGAATGTTCTCTGGTCAGATGAGACAAAAGTAGAGCTTTTTGGGAAAAGCCATCAACATAAGAGTTTACAGGAAAAAAAAAAGAGGCATTCAAAAGAAAAGAACACGGTCCCTACAGTCAAACATGGTAGAGGTTCTCTGATGTTTTGGGGTTGTTTTGCTGCCTCTGTCACTGGACTGCTTGACCGTGTGCATGGCATTATGAAGTCTGAAGACTACCAACAAATTTTGCACCATAATGTAGGGCCCAGTGTGAGAAAGCTGGGTCTCCCTCAGAGGTCATGGGTCTTCCAGAAGGACAATGACCCAAAACACACTTCAAAAAGCACTAGAAAATGGTTTGAGACAAAGCACTGGAGACTACTAAAGTGGCCAGCAATGAGTCCAGACCTGAATCCCATAGAACACCTGTGGAGAGATCTCAAAATGGCAGTTTGGAAAAGGCACCCTTCAAATCTCAGGGACCTGGAGCAGTTTGCCAAAGAAGAATGGTCTAAAATTCCAGCAGAGCATTGTAAGAAGCTCAGTGATGGTTTCCCGAAGCGGTTGTTCGCCGTTATTTTGGCTAAAGGTTCTGTAACCAAGTATTTGGCTAAGGGTGCCAATACTTTTGTCTGCCCCATTTTTGGAGTTTTGTGTGAAATGATCAATGATTTGATTTTTGTTTCACTCTCTTTTGTGTTTTTTCATTGCAAGCAAAATAAATGAAGCTAATAATACCAAAGAATTTGTGATTGCAATCATTTTCAGGAAGAAACTGAGTATTCTCTGACAGAATTGCAGGGATGCCAATACTTTTGGCCAGCACTGTATGGACATGTAAAGGAACCATGCAGTAACTAAAGTTACTGCTGACTTTTATTTGATCCCTATCATTTCTTGCCAATATACTTCTGATGATTATAAAAAATACATAACACCGTGGTTCCATGGCTTAAATTAATCTGAAAGCACACTAGTAATATCACTAAACTATCACTAAGGTAGATTTTGCTTTAATGCCAAAAATATACTTATATGATTATAACCCCCAGACTCATGAACACATCACAATTCCTATTCCCAAGGACATCAGTCAAGCCCTATAATGTAGGATAAGGCACAGCATACAAGATAAAGCATAGACAGCTTGACTTTAATTAACAATGTCTGCATGTCCTTACCTGGATACAACTATTTAGAATATGCACCACTGGACAATTCATTAACTACAATTTGACACATGAAAAGTGCTGCTAAGGACACCTTTAAAGAGTGCAGTTACAAAGCTATCAATGATTTGAGGGGCAAAAATATACAGACATTTTCCCTTTAAATGCAAACATAGAAATAAATAAATGGGTTAGTCATTAAACATACTGAGTTTATGATTATTCTTGACACCTGTATTGAGAAACAAAAAAGACTATAAGAAATCAGGGATGCACTAAATTGTCGGAAAGGTCAATGGTATACACTGTATTCCCATGTTGGCCTACATCACTCCACTACGGCTTGCTCATAACAGCTCCCTGTTTTACGCATTCTCCGTCTCTGTGGTGGCTGTTCTCTGCAGTCCTCCTCTTCACTCCCTGATTTTTCATCCCTGTCCATTTCACTGCCATTTCCCTCGTCTTCAGTTCCAGACTCATCAGAATTTTCTTCTTCTAGGTAACGGTAGCCTTTAACTTTGTGGCGTGGTGAAGGAATCTTAGGAATTCGTGGTTGCACCTTGAGATTAATCTTATGCTCCATCCATAGGTATGAGAGGACAGATATCAAGGCAGATGCAAGCACTAATCCAAGTTTGGCCTAGAAAAGCAAAGGAACACGTTATACATTTGCACTGATTCTATGTAACAATTTTACATATAATTTTTGTTCCCAGGAGTTGTGTGTTTTCCTAATTCCTTGTGCCTTTAAATGAATAGAAAAAAGGTTATTAATCCCCATAAACTTTGCTTTTGTGGCCAGCACAATGATATTTTGTAATTTATCTATTTTTAATATTTGTTAATATTCAGTGCGGAGTATAGACTTCGAGAAGCTTCTGCAACTGTCAGAACTGTCCCGACCGAATTGTATATAGCTGTATAAATCTAGTTATCTTAAGCTATTTCATTTGCTGTTCTGTTGAAAAAGTGAACTTGTGTTCACAGCTACAAATAATTTACATGGCATCAAGATGTTGCATACGCATTTTGCTACGTCTGTGGCCAATTTATAAAGACAAGAGACAAAAAAGTACTCTGTGAAAACATCTACTAAGATGGTGAGGCTTATAAAGCATACTTTAGCGTGCCTGTTGGAATGAAGACAAACTGTGGGTACCTGATTTCACATGTGAGCACTGCAAGAAAACCCTTGAAGGTAAGTAGAGGACTGCTGATCTCTTAAGTGGTAGATTTTTATTTTTCAAAATTTTGAGATCTATTAAACTTTAAAGACCTTTTTTCACATATTTCAATGGTCTACAAAAATATACAATAGATAAACTGTTTTAATATCTTACATATCACTAGTAATGTGTGAAATAAATCAATTTCTCAATCCAAATGTTATTTTATTTCCTTACAGGTTGGTACAACAGAGAAGAAAAGAGCCATGCATTTTGCATTTTTCACTCAACACCAATTGATACGTCGAACTGTCAAAAATGCACCTCCTGTCATGTATCCTGAGATTCCTTCACCCATTGCCCAGCACTGCACTGCCATGATATCAATTTTACCAACTCTTTCAAAGAAAGATCAACCACCTTGAAAAAGAAAGACAGGGGGTCTCCGTCCTTGACTCAATTTCCATGAATTAAATAAAACTATGGTGAAGAAAACTTACTCACACAGCGTGTGTTCCATCTGCAAACAATGCTGATGTCCACAGAATATGAGGAAGGGGGGAGGTAGTATCTATTACACCTCATTGTCCCTTGTTCCTGGAATGCACACAGGGCGCGTACCAAAGCGCGCTTGCGCAATTGTCAGCAACAACGTGTCATCATTCCCAGGCATACGAGCCTCCTGGAGCGCACAGCGTGCGGTCCATTCAGATCCAGTGCTCACCTCATGGAGGGAGGGAGTGTCTAGCACATCACATTATCCACATTTTGTGGAACGCAGACATTGTGTGTACCACATCGCGCATGCGCGATGATTACAATGATCTCCACAGTGCACAGCAGCCTTCAGGGACTAGCAAAAGAAATTGGTCCCTGTACTTTTCACCTATGGAGGCAAAATTCATGCCTTGCACATAGATCCAGATGACAGAATTGGTGCCACCCAAAAAAACGAGTGGCCATCATTACTTTAAGAAATGAAGGTTAGTCGGTCCGAAAAATTGGGAACATTTTGAAAGTGTCCACAAGTGCAGTGGCAAAAACCATCAAATGCTACAAAGAAACTGGCTCACATGAGGACCGCCCCAGGAAAGGAAGACGAAGAGTCACCTCTGCTGCTGTGGATAAGTTTATCAGAGTCACAAGCCTCAGAAATCGCAGGTTAACAGCAGCTCAGATTAGAGACCAGATCAATGCCACACAGAGTTCTAGCAGCAGACACATCTCTAGAACAACTGTTAAGAGGAGACTGTGCAGCAGGCCTTCATGGTAAAATAGCTGCTAGGAAACCACTGCTAAGGACAGCAGGCAACAAGCAGAAAAGACTTGTTTGGGCTAAAGAATACAAGCAATGGACATTAGACCAGTGGAAATCTGTGCTTTGGTCTGATGAGTCCAAAATTGAGATCTTTTAATCTAACCAACGTGTCTTTCTGCGACACAGAAAAGGTGAACGGATGGACTCTACATGCCTGGTTCCCACCGTGAAGCATGTAGGAGGAGGTGTGATGGTGTGGGAGTGCTTGGCTGGTGACACTGTTGGGGATTTATTCAAAATTGAAGACATACTGAACCAGCATGTCTACCACAGCATCTTGCAAGCAGCATGCTATTCCATCCGGTTTGCGTTTAGTTCGACCATCATTTATTTTTCAACAGGACAATGACCTCAAACACACCTACAGGCTGTGTAAAGGCTATTTGTCTAAGAAGGAAAGTGATGGGGTGCTACGCCAGATGACCTGGCCTCCACAGTAACCAGACCTGAACCCAATCGAGATGATTTGGGGTGAGCTGGACCGCAGAGTGAAGGCAAAAGGGCCAACAAGTGCTAAGCATCTCTGGGAACTCCTTCAAGACTGTAGGAAGACCATTTCCGGTAACTACCTCTTGAAGCTCATCAGAGAATGCCAAGTGTGTGCAAAGCAGTAATCAAAGCAAAAGATGGCTACTTTGAAAAACCTAGAATATAAGACATATTTTCAGTTGTTTCACACTTTTTTGTTAATTATTTCATTCCACATGTGTTCTAATTCATAGTTTTGATGCCTTCAATGTGAATCTACACTTTTCAGAGTCATGAAAATAAAGAAAACTCTTTGAATGAGAAGGTGTGTCCAAACTTTTGGTCTGTACTGTATACAGACCTCCCGGTCTATTGTCACATAAGAATTTTCCATCTGAGAGCAATGGTACCAAGGCTACCCTAATACAGATAGAAGAGAGGTATATATCCCGGTTAACTATACATTTAGAACTGTAACAGCTAAAATGAAGTGGAGGGAGACACAAATGGGTCTGAGATATGCAGGATATGAAAAGATAACTGCTTTAAAATAGCATACATTTATGTCAGTTATGTCAAAGAAGCAGTATGTACATCAATATTCAGTGGACCTACTGAACATACAGGGATCATAGAAGAATAAACATAGATCCCCTGTGTCCCAATCAACAATACAACTACATGGTCAACATGACCAAAATCATAGTCAACCTTGGTATATGTAAAGTTACAGTTTTATCAAGAATCTTACAAAAGCTTAGAGAAAAGTCTTTGTTCACGAAGTTGGAGAAATTTACTGTTTCTGTACGCTTAGTTTTGTTTCTGAGGCTCATTGTATCTGATGAAGTACTTAAGATGGATCCTGGGCAAGTACAGGTAATAATTGATTGGATTCAACCTTGGGACCTTAAGCCTGCTTTACACCTTACAATTAAGCATATGATATCGTATGCGATGTCACACGCCCCCATCGTATGTGCGGCACGTTCAATTTGTTGACCGTGTCAATCGATTAAAAGCTGTCACACGTACTTACCCCTCCATACGACCTCGATGTGGGCGGCAAACATCCACTTCCTGGAGTGGGAGGGACGTTCGGCGTCACACGGCAGCCGGTCAATAGAAGCATCCCGCCCACCTCCTTCCTTCTGCATAGCCGGCGGGACGCAGGTAAGATCTGTTCATCATTCCCGGGGTGTCACACGGAGCGATGTGTGCTGTCTCGGGAACAATAAACATCCCGACATGCAATTTTTAGGAAATGAACGACGTGTATGCGATGAATGGTTTTACGTTCAATCGCAGTCGCACGTAGCTGTCACACGCTACAACAACACTAACGATGCCGGATGTGCATCACTTACGACGTGACCCCACCGAGACATCGTTAGATATGTTGTAGCGTGTAAAGCCCACTTTAAAGCATTGCAATGGTTTCTAGTATTTGCCAATTACTACAGAAGATTTATTAACAATACAATTCTCATAATAGAAGCCCTTATTATAAGCACCAAATCGGCCAATTTAGGGCGAAGAGGGTGCCAGCACTACTCATAGTAACAGTGATACAGAGGAGGACAAGAGTAAAGTGCAAAAATACAAATACTTTTATTGAAACATACACAACACAGGACAAGTAAAAAGTGGTGGTACACTACCATAAAATGGAAGAGGGACAGGATGCCAATGTATGAGTATGGTAGAATAAGGACAGCCAACCGAAGTGTATCAATTGTGAAATAAATGGTTATAAGAGATAGGGGCTGTTCACCAAATGAACTCAAGACAGAGGCAAATAAGGATAGTACAGAGCAGGGACAGTGAGAAGGGTTGCAGCACTAAATTCCACCATGGGATCCCCGCACAATAAGGGGAAAACCATGGAGGGAGTGTAGCCTGCAATACCAGAATCAAACGGTAAAGGAGTTGCAGCACAACAATTTCCTCCAGATGGTGTGGAGAAAAATGTGGTGAGGTTATAACCTAAGTATAAAAGTCAATGTACAATTGCAGTACATGGACCGAGGGCTGTAGGGGCACATGAAGTATTTAACAACAATTTCTTACCTAAAGTGCTAGTGCAATGAAATATTCCAAGAATGTGCTCCAAGTCCTGCAAGCCAAAACACTGTCCGAAAAGCTCAGTGAAGTCCCTAAGAAGCGCCCAGGATCTCCATCCGACGCGCGTTTCGCGAGGTCAAGCTTTCTCAAGGTGGGGAGCCAGAGTCTAGTATTTGCCAATTACTACAGAAGATTTATTAGGGATTTTTCTCAGATTGTCAAACCAACCTCTCACTGATCTCACACCTAAAAGGGTAGGTCTTAGGGTTTGGTTATCAGATACTGTTGAGGTCTTTAATACATTGAAAAAGTATTTTATGTCTGCTGCAGTTCTTATTCAACCACATCTCCAGCCTTTCATTGTGGAGAAGGATACTTCTAAATCAGGATAGGGGCTGTCTCAAGGTCCAAAACCATCAATCATCTTGTGGACATGTGCATTTTTCTCTAGGAAATTTTCGGCTGAGAGAAATTATGATGTTGGAAATCGTGAATTGCTCGCTATTAGGGCTGAGCGGATCCGGATCGGATCCGCGCAGTTTTAATGATATCTAGGTGTCAGACCCGGGCGCGGGATTCCGGGTGCACGATCCGGATTCGGCAAATAAAGTAAAAATAAACAAAACAACAAATAAGCGTCAGTTTCATACTTACCAAGACTTGGTGTCATGGCGGCACACTGCTTCCGGGTCGCGCTTTCACTTCCTGTACTGTGCACGCAATCACACAGCTTTCAATGTTTTCCCCGCCCACCAGCCATCTTCTCATCTGTGATTGGCTACTGGCTGAAATGCCCCCCTTCAGCCTGTGACAGTCTCTGCTGCAGTCATCGCTTATTGCGGCTCAGTAATAGGCTACACTCAGAGCTGGCAGTCTTCTCTATGGCTGCTCGCTCTGAGAAGTAGCAGTGCTGGATATGTCGTCGTGGGACATTGTGTGGATTACGCCAGAGCTAGAGGGCTGTGTTGGGGGTCAATAAAGTGGTGAAGGAGGGCGCGTTTTGTACTTTATTTCAAATAAAGGATTTTTCTATGTGTCTTGTTTATTTACAGGTTTGTGTGATGCAGGTAACTGATAGATGCCTGTGCCATCACAAACCTAGGGTTTAGTAGCAGCTGTGCGCCGCTATTAACCCCTGCTATTACCCCGATTGGCACCGCACCAGGCCACGGGGTAGAGCCGGTATTGCACCGGGATTGTCACATCTAATAGATGCGGCAATACCGGGTGGCTGCGGGCTAAGAATATACCAGCTCCCAGCCGACATTATCATGGCTGGGGATGAAAACTGGGGGGGGACCGCACGTCGGATTTTTTTTTAATTACTTATTTAAATTAAAAACCGCATGCGAGGGACTCCCGCGAGTCTGACATAGCAGCACAGCCGCACATTTCTCACAGGAACGTGCATGTGTTTCTAGGTACTTTCACGGTCATGTTCAGAGAACGTCAGGCTGTAAAAAAAAAATCCCGCCAGCAAGTGGAAATTTGGTGCTGAAATCTGGTGCAGACGATTTCAGCACCAAATGTGCACCTCCTGGCAAAAAAACGCAGCAAAAATCGCGAAAAAATAACCACGGCAAAAACCGTAACAAAAAATGCGTCAAAACACCACTTTTTTTGCAAGAAGGTGTAGATTGGATGCAGGAATATGGTGTAAAAATTTCAGCACCAAATTTGCATCCCTTGGCCAAAAATAAAAAAAAAAAAAAATTCTGCCAGCAGGTGGAAATTTGGTGCTGAAATCTGGTGCAGATGATTTCAGCAAAAAATGTGCACCTGCTGGCAAAAAAAAGTGTCAAAAATCGTGGAAAAATAACCGCGTCAAAAAAATGCGTCAAAACACCGCGTTTTTTGCCAGGAGGTGTAGGTTGGATGCAGGAATATGGTGTAAAATTTCAGCATCAAATCTGCATCTCTTGGCCGAAAAAACTGTGATTTTTCTGCTAGGAGATGCAGGTCTGTGAACTCAGTGACCTCCACCTGGTGACCACAGGTGAAGGACCATGGGAATCTCCAGCTGTTACCGCAAAAGACCTGAGTGACGTCACCGCTCAATACGCAGCTCATTCATTCTCTGGAGGTCACAGAGAGCGGTCGTGCTCTATGGCCACTCTCTGTGATATTCAGATGTAGCAGAGCTGAAGCGGCGTGGGACCTCATGTGGATTACGTCGGACCTGGAGGGCTGTGTTGGGGGGTTAATAAAGTGGTGAAGGAGGGGGTGTTTGTATTTTATTCCAAATAAAGGATTTTTCTCTGTGTGTGTGTTTATTTACATTCACTTACAGGTTTGTGATGCAGGTATCTGATAGACGCCTGTGCCATCACAAACCTAGTGTTTAGTAGCAGCTGTGTGCTGTTAAACCCTGCTATTACCCCGCTTGGCACTGCATCAGGCCACCGGGAAGAGCCGGTATCGCACCTGGATTGTCCCATCTAATAGATGCGGCAATACCGGGTGGCTGTGGGCTGGAACCCAACATCGTTTTTTTTTTTTAATTATTTATTTAAAGAAAAAAAAAAGCCACCGGAATCACACATGCAAGGGACTCGCGCGAGTCTGCCATGGCATCACCCGGCAAAGCCTCGCACGTGTGACTGGATACACAGCACAGATGCAGCATGACAGATGGGGCTGCAGCCACGAGCTATATCTGTGCTGCCGATTGTTTATTTTTTACCACCATGCTGACCGGCAGAGACTTGTACTGCTTTCCCTGCCCACCGGCCATCCTGGCGCCTGTGATTGGTTGCAGTTAGCTGACACGCTGACACTCAGGGTGGGGGCGCATCAAGCTGCAACTAATTACACGCACCGGTGGGTGGGCAAAACAATGAATATTGAATTGTCGGCTCCAGAAGGTAAAAGCATGACCCGGAAGGAGTGTGCCGCCATGACAGCGCCTCAGTGAGTACACCGCGCTCGCTCCTACCCCCCTACCCCTCCACAAACATTTTTAACCCCTTCACGACCATGGACGGATCTTTCCGTCATGGATGGTGTCCCGGTAAGCCCCGCCCCCTGCCGCGGGCAGGCGGCATGGATCGGCACACATATCAGCTGTTTTCAACAGCTGACATGTGTGCCTACATGTTCCGAGTGGAATCGCATTCCACCCGGAACATTAACCCCTTAGATCTCGCTGCCAAAGTCTGGCAGCGAGATCTATATGCGCGCGGCCATGTTTTCTACTTACCGCCGCCCCCTCCGGACGTCACGTGAGTGATCACGTGACGTTCGGTGGTTGCCATCGTAGCACAGGGTCATGTGATGACGCCTGCTGCTATGAAGTTTCACTTTCATTCTTCCTCGGCACGGAGCAGAGGAAAAAAGAAAGTGACTATTTCTGCTGTTTACAGCGGTATAGCTGTGATCAGCAGATAGCGATCAGCAATCGGATTGCTGATCGCTATAGCCCCCTAGGGGGACTAGTAAAATAAAATAAAAAAAGTAAAAAAAAAGTTTTAAAAAATTAAAAAAAAACAAAAAACCTAAAAGTTCAAATCCCCCCCCTTTCCCCACATTGAAAATTAAAGGGTTAAAAAATAAATATACATACACATATTTGGTATTGCCACGTTCAGAAATGCCCGATCTATCAAAATATAAAATCAATTAATCTGATTGGTAAACGGCGTAGTGGCAAAAAAATTCCAAACGCCAAAATTACGTTTTTTGGTCGCCACAAGTTTTACGCAAAATGCAATAACAGGCGATCAAAACGTAGCATCTGCGCAAAAATGCTACCATTAGAAACATCAGCTCGAGACACAAAAAATAAGCCGTCACTGAGCCATAGATCCCAAAAAATAAGAACGCTACGCGTTTCGGAAAATGGCGCAAAACGTGCGCCACTTTTATTGGACAAACTTGTGAAATTTTTTTAACCCCTTAGATACAAGTAAATCTATACATGGTTGGTGTCTACAAACTCGCACCGACCTCAGGCATCATACCCACACATCAGTTTTACCATATAGTGAACATCGTGAATAAAACATCCCAAAAACTATTGTGCCATCACACTTTTTTTGCAATTTTTCCACACTTGGAATTTTTTTGCTGCTTTCTAGTACACCATATGGTAAAACTTATGGTTTCATTTAAAAGTACAACTTGTCCCGCAAAAAACAAGCCCTCATATGGCAAGATTGACGGAAAAATAAAAAAGTTACGGCTCTCGGAAGAAGGGGAGCAAAAAACAAAAACGCAAAAACGGAAAGTGCCCCGGGGCTGAAGGGGTTAACTTCCGGATTCCGGTCCCCATTGACTTATATGGGCACTGGATTCCGTAGCGGATCAGACTCTTTTTAAAATCTGGCAGTGATCCGCCGGTCCCGGATTTTTTGGTCGTTCGATCAGCTCTACTAGCTATCAAATTAGCTTTTGAAAAATAAAGAAATTTTTTGGAGGGATCTATTAATCAATCACTGTTGTAAGGGATCATAAAAATTTCGCTTACATTACATCTGACAAACTGTTTACCTCGAGGAAGGCCAGATGTTCCTTTCCACTAGATTCCATTTTTCTATCACGTTTAGGCTGGGGTTTAAGAACATGAAAGCTGACGCTTTGTCACGCAGCCTTGTTTCTCCTGCAGAACCTCCATGCTTCATTCTTCCTCAGGATATTTTGGTTTCTATAGTATACTCAAAGTTGGAAGCAGGGATTTGTTAGCATCTTCCACTACTCCAGTGTTTAAATTGTTTGTTCCAGTTTATCCTAAATTACGTCTGTTGTAGGAATTTCATCATTCTGTTTTGAGTGGTCACCCGGGGGGGCACAGTTACCCAAAAGGCTATTGCTTGTCTCTCTTTGTGGTCATTCATGCATAACAATATTAAAAATGTTGTATCCGCTTGTGAAACTTGTGCAGGCACTACTGTCTGTCATAGCCATCCATCTCAGGAATTGACTCCATTGTCAATTCCAGAAAGACCGTGGACTCATTTGTTCATGGATTTCATTACTAATTTGCCCTTTTCTGGTGAAAAAACTGTTATTTGGGTGGTAGTAGACGGGTAAGCAAGCCCACTTTGTTCCATTATCTGGATTACCTAAAGATGAAAGGCTTTCCAGGTTGTTGTGGCAATTGTGGCAAGATTGCATGGAATCCCTATGAACATTAAAACTGAGGGGCGGGGGGGGTGCAATTTGCCTCCACATTTTTTAGACCATTTTGTAAAAAAATTAAAAAATTGGGGATGGATTTGTCATTTTCCTCTGCCTTATCACCAATGGTCAGACTTAGGCTATGTGCGCACGTTGTGTCGGAGTACCTGCAGTTTATTCTGCACGTTTTCCTTCCCTTGGTTTTTGACCAAATGGCTTTTGGCCATTTTTTAGCGCTAAAAACGCATGCGTATTTACCGCGTTTTTAGTGCGTTTTCAGCGCTTTTTACCTGCGTTTTCACCTGCGTTTCTGCAGATGCGTTTTGTAGATCAAGACACTGAGAAATAAAGTTGGAATAGTCAAAAAGAATGAAAAAAGTGAAAAAAAGGATAAAATTAACTTTTAATAAAAATATATGGAACATTATCAATTTTAATGAAATAATAGTGGTTATGCACATTTTAACAGAAAAATAGGTAAAGTTTAATATTTTTTATCATTTAAATTTTCGGTTTTTGTGTGTGTGTAAAGGAACATTATAACCCTTTAATTTTATGCCAGAAAAGCATGCGTTTTTGAAGCCAAAAACGCAATGGAAAAGCAGGTAAAAAGCATGAAAAACGCAGGAAAGTTGATTTTGGTTGCGTTTTGCCATTTCTCATTGACTCCAATGTTAAGGAAACGCTGCAGAAATGGCAAAAACAACTGACATGCTGCTTCTTTTTCAGCATGGTTTTTGACCACAAATATGCAATTTAAACGCTGCAGAAAAAAAAGCAAAGTGCAGACAGGATTTCTGCTTTTCCCATAGACTTTGCTGGCAATCAAAAACGCATGCGTTTTAGCGCAAAAACGCTGCTGCTAAAAACGCTGCAGAAACGCGGAAAAAAACGCAACGTGCGAACATGGCCTTAGAGGACAAATCAGTCTTTGGAGCAAATATTAAGATGTCTTGTTGCGGCTCAGCAGCAGGATCGGTCCTCATATTTCGCTCTTGCTGAGTAATATATTGCAACGCTTGTCTATTGCAATGCATTATACCAGTGATCAAAGTAATAAAAGTTAAATTCCCATACAGGGACTAAGTAAAAGAATTTCTAAAAATATTAAAAAAAACCCCACAAAATAAAGTAAAAAAAATACTAAAAAATATCAATAAATATATTTGGTATTGCTGCAGCAGGAACAACTTGATCTATAAAGCTATCGCACTATTTAACGCCTTCAGTGCGCACCATAAAAAAGGCAAAATATGATGCTTTTTATCATACCGCCAAAAAAAGCCGAATAAGGCCCTGTGCGCACTGGAAAAATGAATTTTCTTAAGAAAATTCTGCAGGCACTGAAAGATTACCGTACCCGCGGAATAAAACGCAAAAAAACCGCACCGAAATCCGCATGTGTTTTATTGCGTTTTGGTGCGGTTTCGGTGCAGTTTTATATAGATAGATAGATGGATAGATAATCAATAGATTGATCTGTCCTCTATCAATCAATAGATGGAGTCCCTGTGAGGACACTGCAGTTCTCACGGTTGGTAGTGTGTTCACATGACCGTGAGAAATGTAATTACCTCTGCAGTCTCGTTGCGAGGCTGCATTCAGTACAGTGTGTCAGTCGAGGTTGGATGCAAGCTTCGTGGGACCTCGGTGGATTACGCAGGAGCTGTGTGTTGGGAGGGGTTAATAAAGAGGTGAAAGAGGGAGCTTTTTTGTCTTTTATTTAAAATAATGAATTTTTCGGTGTGTGTGTTTATTCACTTTACTTACGGGTTAATCATGAAAGCTGTCTCATAGACGCTGCCATAATTAAGCCTGGACTTAAATGGCAGCGATCCGCTGCCATTTAACTCCTTATTACCTGGATTGTTACCGCATCACGGCAATCTGGAAGAGCCGGGGACACTCCAGGACTGTCGCATAATGCATGCGACAGTCCTGGGGCAGCTGAGGGCTGATATTCTTGGCTGCAGGAGGGGCATTAACCCTGGCCCTCGTCCTCCCCAGCCTGAGAATACCGGGCTGCCACTGTGTGTTTACCTGGCTAGACGGTAAAAATACGGCGGAGCCCGCGTTTTTTTTTTTCTTATATGTGCGTTTCATTTCTATGTGTATTCTATATGTCTGTGTCTGTGTGTGAGTGTGATGTGTGTGTTCACTATATGTCTGTGTCTGATATGTGTGTGTTTACTCTCTGCACGGCTTCCTCTTCCTGTCATAATGACATCACTTCCTTGCAAAACGCAGGCAGTAATGAACATTATGTCCCAAAACTGCGAAATACCGGAGGGAATAACGCAGGAAAACGCAATGAACCGCACAGAATTTGCTGCCTGCCTTATTCCCTGCGGGATTTCACGATTACATTACAGTTAATGGAGTGAAATCCCGCAGCTATCTGCGGAAAAGAAGTGACATGCAATTGTTTTTGCTGCGGGAATCCCGCAGCAAAACATGCAGCTGTCAAGATCCGCATAGTGCGCACAGCATTTTCTTTTCCCATAGGATTTGCTGGTGAATCACTGCAGAGATGTTATGAACATTTTCTGCAGCGAAACAAGCAGCAAATCCGCGGCAAAAAACGGCAAGTGCGCACAGGGCCTAATACAAGATTGCAAATTTGCATGGAAATTAAAATGGGATCTCTGAAAACTTTATCTTAACCCACAAAAAACAAGCCCCACTCAGGTCAGAGGAAAAATAAAAAAACTTGTAGCACTTAGAATATAGAGATGCAAAAATAATTATTTTTTTAAAAAAATTGTTTTTATTGCGTAATGGCGTCAAAATATTAAAAAAATATAAAAATATATTATAAATGTGGTATCGCTGGAATCGTACTTACCCGAAGAATAAATAAAGCCTTCTTATTGACTTTACCACAAGGTGAATTGTGTAAAAAAAAAAAACTCCTTAATTGCCGTTTTATTCTGCCTACCACAAATCGGAAACGAAAGCAATCGCAATAAAAAATGATGTCCCGAAAACTATACCAATAAAAACGTCAAGCCATCCTACAAAAAACAAGCCCTCACATGACTCAGTCTGCAGAAATATAGAAAATTATAGCTCTCAAAATATGTTGATGCTAAAACATTTTTTGTAATAAAAAAAGCTTTTTTGTGCATAATAGTAGTCAAGCATAAAAAACAGCTATAAATCTGGTATCATTGTGATCGTACTGAGCCGAAGAATAAAGCAGTCTAATCATCTATACCTCACGAGGAATGGCGTGAAAAAAATAAAAACAATTCTTGACCTGCTGTTAATTTGTTCATTCTTCCTTCCAAAGATCGCGCTACAGCGCAGCTCACATTTATCCTGCACTTTATGCTGAATGCTTACACCAGCGTTTACTTGTAAATGTCTTAACTATGTAATTCATAAAAATGAAAAATGCCTTTCATGGAACATTCATTCTAATGAGGTGGAGGAAGTCATTTTGAACTCTCTTTATGGCCTATAACTCAGTGGTGTCTGTCTTCTTACTTGTGCATAAAAGCATGGTCGACCACAGATTTGTGCCCTTCTGAAAAGACAGAAACCGCTAAACAGAGGCCAGATGGTGTCTACTGTAATGTTGCTGTATCTTTATAGTGAATGAATCTCTTGGGGGTATCATTAATTCTCATCATTTGGAGATTTAGATGGAAACCGTGATGTAAGTGCATAGAGTATGGGATAAGTGTGATCCAAGATTTTATGGCAAATGTTCAAAAAAACCTCAATCAACTCAATCTACAAAAAAAGACGAGGCCCCACACAGGTCCATCATCTATCAATAAAAATATATGCAGTTTTTACATTACTGGTAACACAAAGACTCTTGAAAAGTGTTATGGTTCCCCCCAAAAAAAGAATATAAGCTAAATCTGCACTCCCAAATCCAAATGCCCACCTTTGGTCTGACGCCCAGTTTGCCTAAACCATGTCCACGTTTGGCATTTCTCTAATGAGGAGAGCACACTTAATTTAAGGAGTTCATGTCTCTAGATGCAGAAACTGGACACAATGTACGGGAACTACAATGTACTGGGTACTAAAATGTACTGGGCACTACGATGGCAGATTTGCAATTTTCACTCAGCAACATCCATTGCTGCTTGTTTCTGTGAGAAATCAATTGAATCAAAATCGTCACTACTCCTGTTGATTAATTCCAAGATGGGTATAATTTCCAAAATGGGGTCACTTGTGGGGGAATTCTGTTCTTCTGGCACTTAGGAATTCTGTAAATGGAGTCAACATACCAAAAAAGGGGGGAGACCGAACAAAGATCTATAATAATAACAACCTTTATTAAATATAAAAGAATTAAAAAATCTCATAAGACACCAGCCATAGACTGGAATGAAACAAGACGTCACAACAAAGGCCAAATTCATGCACAGAGTAATATATGAGATCATAAATATATTTTCAGAAAACTGTGCATTACACAATAGTTGTGATCAATGGAAAACCATTGTATTGCCATAAAGAAAGGAGGGAATAATGTAAAGTGTCATGTGCAGCAGGAGATTAAATCACCAAAACTAATGAGGTTACTAGCTGAAAGTAAACGCACACAAACACCTGATCACAGGAGTGATCAGTGCTGGCGCTGTCAAGGTGCTGGAGCTTTAAGTAAACAATAGTAAAGTGTATTTACCTAGATGTTACAGGGACACTAGACACCAGGCTGTGGGTTGTGATGCCTTCCCCTGACGCTCGCATTTTGGCGCTTCCTTTTGGAAAAGGAGGTTTTACATTCAACTAGTAACCTCAGTACTTATGGTGATTTAATCTCCTGCTGCACATGACACTTTACATTATTCCCTCCTTTCTTTTTGGCGATACAATGGTTTTCCATTGATCACAACTATTGTGTAATGCATTATATTATTTATTGATAAGCACTTTTATTCCATACATATGTATATATAAAATACACTATATTCTATATTGATAATTACTTTATTATATATTCTTTTATATACATACCTTGGTTCACTATGTATGCACCATAAATATTTTGACATACAGCACAGTTTTATGAAAATATATTTATGATCTCATATATTACTCTGTGCATAAATTTGGCCTTTGTTGTGACGCCTTGTTTCATTCCAGTCTATGGCTGGTGTCTTATGAGATTTTTTAATTCTTTTATATTTAATAAAGGTTGTTATTATTATAGATCTCTGTTCGGTCTCCCCCCTTTTTTGGTATTTTGTCTAATCTGTATGGTCTGGTGGGCCCCCACACATTGGTTATTATTATAAGTACACAATCTATTCATATTATATACGTTTTTATCCTGCTGTGTGGCATGGACCTATCTTAATCATTATTTGTTGTAAATGGAGTCTGCAAACTATTATGGGAAAATCTGTGCTCCAAGATTCAAATAGTGCTTCTTTCCTCCAGAGTCTCGCTGTGTAGCTACACAGTACAACAGAGCTACATATGGAGTATTGCCACATTCAGAAATAATTGTGACACATTTTTGATCCATTTTGACCCATATGCACATGTGAAAATGTAATATCTGGAGCTAAAATAACATTTTTTTGTAAAAATGTAATTATTGTATTTCGACACCCAATGGTATAAAATTGTGGTGTAGATATGATGAATTCATTGGGGAGTGTAGATTGTAATGTAAGATCACTTATGAGGCTTGTTTTGCTAACACCTCAGTGGTTCTGCCATGTGACACAGCACCACAAACAATTCGAGCAAAATCTGCATTCCAATATTGCGCTTCTTCCCTACTAGCTTTGCACTGTGCTTTGAAAGTACCGTATTTTTCGGACCATAAGACACACTTTTTTTGCCCCAAATGTTGGGGGAAAGTGGGGGGTGCATCTTATGGTCTGAATGTAGGGCTGCGGGGAATGAGGGTCATCGGTGGCACGAGCAGGCTGTAGCAGCCTGCTGTGACCACGTGGGCCCGCTCATTAGATATGCACGCCCATTCTCCCGCCCATCTCTCAGTGCTGAAGCCGGCGCTGATAGGTGGGCGGGGGTGATGGGCGGGGGGTGCGCGCATAGTAAACAGCCAGCCGTGATCACCCCTGGCAACTACAGCCTGGAGTGATCATGTGCGGCTATAGTCACTACGCATCATCATCAGCGCGGGGAGCAGTGACTCAGTACACTCACCGTTCCCCTGCAGCACCGTGATGTCCTCCTGATTGCCGGCGGTGCTGTGTGGAGACTAGCGGGGCTCACAGCGATGACGTCATCGCTGTGCGCACGTGTCCACACAGCGGCGAGGGCACAGACAGAAGGAGAAGCGACGCTGCGTGGAGCGAGGAAAGGTGAATATAAATGTTGTTTGTTTTTTTTGTTTTTTTTATGTGTGTGCCGCAGGATGGGCGCATATGAGCAGGATGATGGGCGCATATGAGCAGGATGATGGGCGCATATGTGCAGGATGATGGGCATATAGCAGGATGAGGGACATATAGCAGGATGAGGGATATATATAGTATATATATATATATATATATATATATATATATATATATATATATATATACTATATATATATAGATATATATATAAGGTTGGGGATTATTTACAAGGCAGGAGGAACATTACCAGGATGGGGTACCTTACTAGAGAATTTGGGGACATTACCCCCATAACAGTGTCAGCAGCAGATCCTCGCCCCATAACAGTGTGTCATGACCACATTTTTTACTTAAAATTTTATCCTATTTTTCTTCTCTAAAACCAGGGTGCGTCTTATGGTCCGGTGCGTCTTATAGTCCGAAAAATACGGTAGTTTTCCATCACATAAAGGGTATCGGTGTATTAGGAGAAATTGCAGAACAAATTGTATAGTCCATTTTCTCTTCTTACCCTCTTGAAAATTAAATATTTGGGTCAAAAACAACATGTTTGTTGAAAAAATATAATTTATCATTTTCACGCCTCAATATTATAAAATTCTGCGAAGCACCTGGGGGTTCGAGGTGCTCACCACACATCTTTCTTCAGTGGAGATCAAAATTATAGAACAATGTATGATCACTTGCTTTTTTCAGAAATAATGTGGCGCCCTGGACAAGCTAGGACATCACAGGTACTGCAACAACACACCCCACACCCCGGCTAGGCACATCAAAGTCAGACAAAAATCCTTGTTGCCTCCCTCCAGGGGCTGATGTCCACACCAGGGGGTGGAGCCAGGCAGTTGGCCCCACCCACCGAGGAGTTCACAGTCCTGGAGGCGGGAAAAGGAAGGGGAGAGTAGAGTTCAGTTTGGAGAGTGGAAGAGTGAGGTGGTAGTGGAGCAGACTGACCATATCCGGGTGCGTGGCCCGGGCACATACAGCAAGGTTGGCAGACGGTGGTGACCGTCTGCAGGAGTGGCTGATTGACGTGAACCGTAAGGACCGGGGACAGGCGGTGGCCCGCCCGTACCGGATCGGGGAGCGAAGAGAAGCCAGCACCATTCGGCAGGGCCTACGGACCCCGACCATGCTTGGAGTCGCCGTAAAACCGGTCAAATCCGTTAGCGAAGGGAACCTCCGGGGTTTCCCAGCAGTCAAGACCCGATTGAAGGCAACCGCTCAAACCGTGAAGGGAAATACAGTCACCGCCAAGGCTACAGTTCCCAGGGCCAGAGCCTGCGGGCAAAAGGGGCTTCCCCAGCATCCACCCAAGCTGGGGAGCGGGTTACTGGTGGGAAGCCACCAGAACCGAGAACATAACACAGGTGCAGGGAAAGGCAGTCACCGCCAACTTACCGGGAGAAGAACCACCGCAGCCGTCTGTGGGACCCGTCCATCCAGCCGTTTGTTTTACCGGAGACTTTGCATTCATCATTGGCTGAGTGAGTACCACTGTGCCATGCGGCACCGCGATTCCCCCGCGACCCTGCACCTCACCAGGCCCCGCAACCCACCTGCCATTCCTCCCTCACCGGGCCCCGGGACAACCAACCACCTACCCACGGAGGGGAAGAACAACATCTAAGCTGCTCCCTGTCATCGCTCCCGGGATCCCCGTCCAGAGCAGCAGTGGTGTCACAACCTCACCACAACCGTGGGTGGCGTCACGGACAATAAATCCCCAAAAACCATTCCCATTTTCACTCACGGGCGAGGAGCGCCGCTCGAGTCCCCAGGATCCGGCCCACCGCTAATGCCACCGACCGAGCAGCAAGTGAAGCAGCAGCAGTGGCGGACCTGAGCGTGGTGAGCGCAGCGTCCCCTCCCCGCCCGCGACAACTTGGCGCCACGAACAGGATCTTACCGTTCTGCCGTCTGGTAGAGGTGCGCCTTGTGACCGCCGGAGGTGTCCGGCCGAAAATTTTGAGAAGCCGCCATATTGGGCGCGAAAAATCCCCGCTCGAGCGTCTCCTCGAGCAGTGGAGGCACGAAAGCCGAAACCCTGCCCCTGTAGAGGAGGAGCCGGAAAAAGACTAAGGGGGACGGATGGCGTCTGGCCGCATGTAGCCCGCGGCTATAAAAGCAGGGGCGCCAGGACCCTGCGGCCATCTTTTGGTTCCTGGAAGAGGCCGCCGCAGCGATGCACCAACCGTCCCGCAGCACCGTAGCCCCCGCGCCCGGGACCGCGGCGTGGGTGGAGGTCCGGACCGCTCAGCTACAACAACGGCTGCAGATCCGTGTGCAGCTCCTCTTGGAGGAGTGGGAGGCCGACATGGTGGAGGTGGTGGTGGCCATACGGAGACGCGAGGTGGAGGGAGTTCTGGAAGAGCGGGTAAGTGACCCACGCCCTTGTACCCCTAGCGGGTCGGTTATCGCGGCCGAGGGGCCCGGTCTACACCCGCACGCCCTGCTACCTTCCCCGCTACCCATGTTGGCTGCTGCTGCCCCGTCACTAGGCCCGCTACCACCACAATCGGTAGCGGTACCATGCCAATCCGCCCCGGCGGACCGACCTGCAGCAGAAGCCCATGACCGCCCTGAACCGCTTCCATGGAATAAGCCAAAGGCTGAGCCCATCAGCGAAGATACACCAGAGGCACCTGTGACCGTGCCTGGCCCTGTACCGCCTCCGGCAGCCCGTCTCGTGCAGGAGGAGGCGGAGGCTCAGCGGGAGAGGACCCCTGTACCCGTTCCCCATGCCTCGGCTGAGGCCGCGCCGGGTCGTGGCTGTAAATCAGCACCCCAGGCCATGACACCGCGGGACCTGCCGCCCAGAACGCTAGTAGTGGGCAGTGTGAAGGAGGTCTCGCGGGGCCTGATCCACACGCAGGGGCCCACCGTAGCCCCTTACTGGGACAGGGAACAGACCCCGCTGGGCCAGGAAATCGTGGAGAGGGAGAGGAGGAAGGCGGAGCTGGTAGCCCGCACGATTAGAGAAAAGGGGAGCTTCCGCCAGGCCACCTTCCGCGTACGGGGCCCGATCTATGAGGGGCAAGTGAGGAGGTTTGACGTCCGTCGGGGGTACAGATTCATATATGAGCCGGTCCTGGAGGCCGAAGTCTTTATAGCCCAACGGGACGTCAATGCCCACCCGGGCCGCAACCTGATGCCGGGGGATTTGGTCCAGTACACTAGGCATTGCGGGGAGAGGGGTTGGTTTGCTCTGGACGCTAAGCTGAGGGGCAGTCAAGAGGCCCGAGTACCAGCCCAGCCCCCTCCTCCAGCCGACACCGTGGATTTGAAGTGAGTCAGCGGTCCACTGTTGCCGGCAGTTGTCCCCGTTGGGACCACCAGTACCGTTAAAAGTTTGAATGATAAGATTGAATCAACCGAAGAAGTTATCTGATTGGAACCGTGGTTGAACCGGACGTTGCCGGCAACTAGTCCCCGTAGGGACTTTCTGCAACCGTTGCGTAAGGAACTGCTTACGGACAAGCCCGAGAACTTGCAGGGCAACCAAAAACTTGTGGGATGTAAATATTTGGCTTAAACCGTTACCGCCTCCGGAGAGGCTGATTTGGAGGATGGGCCTGGAGGAAAGGGATGGCCCAGGCCCGCCACTACCGCAACCGGTGGCGATCCTCCGGGGGTTTAGGGGTCCCCATGGACGCGGGTCCCCTGAAAGAGACCGTACCCGCTCGGGCAACTTGGTTCTGGACTGGGGTCAAGGGGTGCTGCCCACTTCTTAGGGGCAGCATCAGGGCCAGGTTGTTTGGGTGGGAGAAGAGCGGAAGCCGTGCCGTTTAATAAACATATACCGTTTAAGAATGTGCCTCCCGTTATGGGAAGTTTGACTAAAAATGCTTGTGTTTTTGAATGTTGTTTTTACTCTTGCAGTTAACAAAAATAAAACCGGTGATGGACGGGCAGCCCGCGGACGGTCTGCATTTTACTAAGGGGGAATATGGCGCCCTGGACAAGCCAGGACGTCACAGGTACTGCAACAACACACCCCACACCCCGGCTAGGCACATCAAAGTCAGACAAAAATCCTTGTTGCCTCCCTCCAGGGGCAGATGTCCACACCAGGGGGTGGAGCCAGGCGGTTGGCCGCACCCACCGAGGAGTTCACAGTCCTGGAGGCGGGAAAAGGAAGGGGAGAGTAGAGTTCAGTTTGGAGAGTGGAAGAGTGAGCGTGGTGAGCGCAGCGTCCCCTCCCCGCCTGTGACAATAATGTAATCTACATTGATGAACGTTTGAAGGTTTTTTGTAAAGAGTACTTCATGCAACTAGAACAGTGTTTTTCAAAAGATCCAAAGTTTATCAAGATAAATTCTTTATTTTGCCAAAAATATGATGATCATAATTAGAGAACAACAATGATTGCAGCACAGAGAAAGATTATAAGTAAATTTTCTGAAGGTCACAGTCACAATCAGTAGGAGGTGTACAGGCCTTGGCTTTGAATGACATCAGCACATCAGCGGCCACAGGACATCACTAGTCTCTCACACTGCTCTGGTGTGGGTTTGGTCCACTCTTCTTCCAGTCTCTTCCCCAGTTCTTAATAATTAAGGAAATTAGCACCAGGTGCCAGATTAACACCAGTAACTTGGTGTTATCTGAACGTGTTCTCCAATTTTGATCAATGTTCTTTTCCCACTTATCTCATTTACATTTTTATTATGTGCTTTGTAATAAATTCAATTTATGAAATAAGCTTAAAATACTGCTAGTTTATTCATGTTAGGATAGATTCACATAGGACAACACAATGACCTTAACGTTTAGGAAATTGTGTTCTCTAATTTTGATCTCCAAGGTACATTCCGTGAGGAGTGTAGTTTCCAAAATAGGGTCACTTATGGGAGGCTTCCCCCTTTTAAGGCCCCGTCACACTAAGCAACATCGCTAGCAACATCGCTGGTAACGAACAACTTTTGTGACGTTGCTAGCGATGTTGCTGTGTGTGACATCCAGCAACAACCTGACCCCTGCTGTGAGGTCGTTGGTTGTTGCTGAATGTCCTGGGCCATTTTTTAGTTGTTGCTGTCCTGCTGTGAAGCACAGATCGCTGTGTGTGACAGCAAGACAGCAACAACTAATGTGCAGTGAGCAGGGAGCCAGCTTCTGCTGAGGCTGGTAACCAATGTAAACATCGGGTAACCAAGAAGCCCTGTCCTTGGTTACCCGATATTTACCTTTGATACCAGCCTCCTCCGCTCTCACTGTCAGTGCCTCCTGCTCTGTGCACATGTAGCTGCAGCACACATCAGGTAATTAACCCGATGTGTGCTGTAACTAGGAGAGCAAGGAGCCAGCACTAAGCAGTGTGCGCTGCTCCCTGCTCTGTGCACATTTAGCTGCAGCACACATCGGGTTAATTAACCTGATGTGTGCTGTAACTAGGAGAGCAAGGAGCCAGCGCTAAGCATTGTGCGCTGCTCCCTGCTCTGTGAACATTTAGCTGCAGCACACATCGGGTTAATTAACCTGATGTGTGCTGTAACTAGGAGACTGGGGGCTGGTCACTGGTTGCTGGTGAGCTCACCAGCAACTCGTGTAGCCACGCTCCAGCGATCCCTGCCAGGTCAGGTTGCTGGTGGGATCGCTGGAGCGTCACAGTGTGACAGCTCACCAGCAACCTCCTAGCAACTTACCAGCGATCCCTATCGTTGTTGGGATCGCTGGTAAGTTGCTTAGTGTGACTGGACCTTTAGGCACATCAGGTGCAATCTTATTACAATGTACAAATATTTGAATGGACAGTGCAGAGATCTGTATAATGATCTTTTTACAGCTAGGTCTGCAACAGTGACAAGGGGCATCATCTACATGTAGAGGACAGGTTTAATTACAATCACAGATGGCAATTTTTTACTTTAAGAGCAGTGATACTATGAAACTCCACCACATTATGTAATGGTTGATTCATTAAACAAGTACAAAGAGGCCTGGATGTCTTTTTTGATAAATATAAAATTACAGGATATGGATACTAGATTCTGTGCTTGAACATTGATTTAGGGAACTTGTCTGATTGCTGTATTTGGAGTGAGAAAGGAATTTTTCCCCTAATATTGGGCAATCAGTATATTCTCAAGGTTTTTTTTCCTTCCTCCGGATCAACCTGTTAGGTTATAGGATGAACTAGATGGACACATTACTACATTCAACCTTAAAACGATGAAACCTATAGACTACCAACTGTTTATGTGCTGACAGTGTAAACATAATGTCCTATTCAATAAGGCTATAAAACCGTTTAAGCAACTGATAAATAAATTATATACTTTACTTACCATCATTGGCAGTCCAGACCAGAGATACACAATAAATATAGCAAATGCTTGGAGCCAGTGGTAGATGGTGAAAACAAAGTCTTGACGTCCTTTGTCCTCATAAAACATGCCTATTAAAACTGGAGCAAAGAAAACATTAAATAAATAGTCCAATTATGTGATAAATCCCTCATTGTAGGGCTTCCAGTAAAAGGGTTAAATGTTATTTTGAGGAATGTAAACACTGGAAATATTGTTCCTCAACCCCTTCCCGACATTTGACTTACCTGTACATTCCTGATTGTAGTGCCTTACCGCAAATGGACGTCCCGGTACATTTGGTGTTCATCCGGGCACAGGAGCTGTACCTGTGTGATCGCCATCTGGAGTTAAAGTCATAGCCAAGCTCTGGCTTTCACACCCTGGCTGTTTAACCCCCTAAACATTGCGATCAATAGCAATTGCAATTTTTAGGGGGAATGGAAGAGGGAATGTGCTCGCTCTCCCACCCAATCCAAAGTCCAAAGTAATATTTTATTGGAAAAATTAGAAATATTAATTCACTCAGCCCAATGTTATACAATTCTGCAAATTGCCTGACGGATAAAAATGCTCACTACACCCCTAGACTAATTCCTCGAGAGGTGAAGTTTTCAAAATTGGGTTACTTGTGGTGGTTTCTGCTGTTTTGGCATGACAGAGGCTCTGCAAATGCGACATGGCACCTGCTATCTATTCAAGCCAATTTTGCTCTCCATAAGTCAAATGGGGCTCCTTCCCTTCCAAGCAGTACCGCACACCCAAACAGTAGTTTTCCACCACAGATGGGGTATTGGTGTACTCAGAAAAAATTGCACAACAAATTATATGGTTCTTTTTCATCAGTTAAGCCCGCTTTACACACTACAATATATCTTACGATGTGTCGGCGGGGTCACGTCGTAAGTGACGCACATCCGGCATCGTAAGGTACATTGTAGTGTGTAACAGCTACATGCGATTGCGAATGAACGGTAAAATGTTCATCGCACGCACGTCGTTCTTTCCTCATGAATTGAACGTCAGGTTGTTCATCGTACCCGGGGTTGCACACATCGCAGTGTGTGACACCACGGGAACGATGAACAGATCTTACCTGCGCCCTGCGGCTCCCGGCCAGCAATGCGGAAGGAAGGAGGTGGGGGGGATGTTTACGTCCCGCTCATCTCCGCCCCTCCGCTTCTATTGGCTGGCTGCCACGTGACGTCGATATGACGCCGAACATCCCTCCCACTCCAGGAAGTGGACGTTAAATTCACTTTAAGGGCTGCACCATTCGAGCACTGGCTTTTAAAACATTTATACATCTATAACCTTGGTATGTCTCCTTGAAATAGTTACCTAAAAACAAATCAAAATAGCAAAGTGTCCTAGCAGAAAGAGACACATAACTTTTGAAATTAAAGAAATACAAATAATTTATTTCTGGATACTCACTGCTAACACTGGTCTTGTTTAGGGCACTGCCAATACCCCACAGGATTGCCACCAAATACAGCACAGGACTTTGTGACTGATCCCTTGGGGTTGGACTCCAGAAGAAGAGTCCGATCAGCAGACAGGAATGGAGTAATGGTCCAGTTAGCAATGGGATTTGTCTTGGAAGGCGAAGTAAAGAAAGTCCAAGAGAAGAGAAAACGCAGCATGAGAGACCATAAGCTGTTAGGAGATATGGAAGATTTTCCAGTCCAAGAGAGCATACCCCATAACCCTGTTTAATAAAGAGAAAACAGCAATCAGAAAGTGCAAAAAGCATATATGATAAAATTCTTATCTGGACTTACGACCTGCATTTAAAATCTGCAGCAAACAGTACAAAAAATGGCATGTAAGTAGAGATGAGCAGACCCATGGAAGTTTTAGTTCAGCCAGACTTTAGTAAAACGTTTGCTTCGGGACCCAGACTTGACCTGAACTTGTTCCCCCATCCCGAACCTCATATAAGTCAATAAGGATCTGGACCGATGGGAGTAACGAGTACAATGGATGTCAATGATTGGGCACATACAGCCAGCTATAAACAGAGTATTTCTGGGGAAGGGACAGCAGGATTTTTTTTAATGTACACCACTACATCGGAATATTTTGTTTTCAGCCCCGGTGAATGCTATTCAGACACTGCAAGCGGCTCTCACTGGGCCAAGCACCGAGCGTTCCCGAGCACAGTGATGCTCGATCGATTGTTCAGCATACATAAAGCACACAAACTCCGACACAGACTGTTTTAAAAGAATGTGTTTAGGTTTGAGTCCTGGACATCCACTTTACAGTTCGGCATCCCTCAACCCTACATATAAGGCCTTGTAAATGAAAGTGAGCGCATACTGCCCATAGCAATCAATAAGAGACTACTTTTCATTATTTTTCTTCATAGATCTACTAAACACTCAAGTACATTTGGTTATATTTATAGTTAGAAGTGGCCAAAAGGGCAATCCTATAAATGGCATTTTTAGAAATCATTTTAGAAAATGAGTTTGCTCGTTCCTGCAGAATCATGTAAATGGCACTCACCAGAGTAAACCCGGTGCAGGCAAACAGAACCTCAAATCCAGTGTAAAGGAAGTAAGGGGTCATACAACGAAGCCGATAGTCTCTGGCATGTTTGAAGGGTAGCTGGAATATATTTCCCCAGCCGATACTGCGGAGATCGATCTCTTCAGTTGGGCGATATGCAGAACCACAGAGGATCAGGATCTGAGCAAATATGTTAAGTAGAAGCATCATACACAGAATTTTCGATGGCGGCTGAAAACAAATTTTCCCCTCTCTTACCAGAATCATAGATGACACGGCCACCAGCATAAGGGCGCTCTCCATATAGATAAGATTCACACTGGACGGCAGAGAATGGAGAACAGTCACATTGAATCCTGGCAGAAGTCCAGATTGGATGGATGCACCTGTAAGAAGGCCACAGTTACACTGTAGGTTCTACTTACTCTAGGACAGACCTCCGAGAAAGGGAAGCTGCTCACTTACCGCACTGCTTGACATCACATAATGTGTGGTTATACCCATATAAGAATTTGCTGAGGAAGAAATAAACTGGGAACTGGGATAAGATAAAACACAACTGTAATGAGAAGAGAGACAGATGTAAGCTAGAAGAATGGCGGAGACAGGAATATGGCACCACATTATTGTTATGTATTCTGAGAAGTATTGTGTAGGGGCAGAGTCCCTGATTCCAGAGACATTACTGAGAAACATACCGCAGTTTTGATAAAATTGTAGTTCTATGTAGATTTATTCACTGCAGATCTATGTTGAGCTTTACATAACCCACCCACAGCAGTGATTGGCAGCTGTGTACACTGTGCATAGACAGAAAACTGCCCTCACTCAGTGGTGACGGAGCGGTTGTACAGAGCTTGTGAATATGGAGCACTACATGGCAGCAAGTTTACTAGTCTCCTAATGACAATCTCCTGCTCATAAAACAGTGAATTTATCAAAACTACAGCAAGCAGTCCAGTAAGTGACACTCCAGTAAGTGTTCTTAGATTAAGTGATAAAAACCTGTTGATAGATTCTCTGTAAAAAATACTGTGATGGTCACTTACATGGAAGATAGAGAAGAAAATGCACTGAAATATGATGATGTACTTGTGACTGGCTCCTCGTGGCAGCTTGCGCTCTTCTCGCATATTCTCGTCTTTATAGTTTGCAAACTCATAATATCTTTGCGCCATCCTGAAATTACAAGTCCTCACAATTTTGCATTCTGACTTTTATGTTGCATTTACCACATTTTTTAGGTGAATCTTCCTTTTGTATGATAAAGGCCTAAGTATCCACCCATTCAGCACCATATAAAAAGGGTTAGACTGCTCATACATATCACTGGCAATGAAAGTGATTAAACTCTTACCTAGTAATGTAATTGCCTATTGATGCCCAGAATGGGACAATCATGGCTCCGATGACTGTGGCAGAAGGGACAAGCGTGTAGTATTTTTCCCAGTAGTTGGTGGAAACAAACAAAGCATAGATTCCAGAGGACAGGAATATCATCCATTTCGTACCAAAATACCTGAAAAATTAGTCTGTGACAAGTCTGACTATACAATAGTACAGTATACAACGGCCCTGACGGTATTGGTCTAATAGTTCAGTAGCATATACAGAATGTTCTTCCACGTCTCCTGACAATGTGCATGCATTACTTTACAAACTTCCTCCCCTATGAATCTATTTGTCTTATTTCTAGTTGGAATCAATTATAAATATAGAGGTCTATGAAAAAAACTAATTTTCTGAATGTTCAGATTTTTGCAATATTGAAATAATTAAACATTATGCCCCAATAACCACCAATGTCTGCTGTAAGTTGATTTGAGACAAGTATGATGGTGTCTGGATTTAACACACACTTTTTTGCACTTTTTTATACGGGGTGCAGCCGGGCCTCTTAATACGGCCGTGCATAGTGGAATCTCTGTCCCTTGCGTGCTGGAGTGAGTAGTGTCCGAGTAACCCGCCTAATCTAATAGTAAGGGCGTGGTAATAGGTTGCTGGCTGGACACCATGCGCATACAAGTGTAAACAGCGCCCTATGCGCGCCACTAGTGTGCAATTTACTTTGCACCTGTGAAGTGTCCATCATGTTGAGAGGCTTGTCTTCATCCTGTTTGTACATTGGATATGTTGGCCTGGGCTAACTGGACTAGTTGCCCTTTTTTTTTTGCTTTGAGTATATTTTATAATACATTTTTGGGGGAGTTTTTATCTCCTCTTTTTGTTGCTATTTTTGATAACATACACTTTCCTATACGTCCCACTTTCCTATACGTCCCACTTTCCGAAATGTACCATTTTCCGATACGTCGCACTTTCCGATACGTCCCACTTTCCCATACGTCCCACTTTCCCATACGTCCCACTTTCCCATACGTCCCACTTTTCCTATACGTCCCACTTTTCCGATACGTCCCACTTTTCCGATACATCCCACTTTTCCTATACGTCCCACTTTTCCGATACGTCCCACTTTTCCTATACGTCCCACTTTTCCTATACGTCCCACTTTCCCATACGTCCCACTTTCCCATACGTCCCACTTTTCCTATACGTCCCACTTTTCCGATACGTCCCACTTTTCCGATACGTCCCACTTTTCCTATACGTCCCACTTTTCCGATACGTCCCACTTTTCCTATACGTCCCACTTTTCCTATACGTCCCACTTTTCCTATACGTCCCACTTTTCCTATACGTCCCACTTTCCGATACGTCCCACTTTCCTATACGTCCCACTTTCCGATACGTCCCACTTTCCGATACGTCCCACTGCTGGTTCACATTACTCATTTTCCTTCTAAATGGTTTGTAGAGTAGGTAAGAATAAAAAAAATTATTGTCTAAAAATACCGCGTTTCAGAGGAATCCCCTTCATCAGATATAAAACAGTAGCTGTCTTTTCATCTGAGGAAGGGGATTCGTTATTTTTAGACAATAAATATTTTTATACTTCACCGTTAGCACAGATCGTTAGGTATTTTTCGTTATTATTATCTATTTTACAAGCCATTTGGAGCAATCATCTACCTAAATCTCCGCTGCTGGTCTTTGAATCGACTACACTAGGCTCTTTAACGTTGGTGTGACACGCACAACTACACAAGGGGAGAGTCTCTCAATTGTACACTTTTATATGGGTCATACTGTACTACTCTATGTGGCACTTTTCTAGTTCTGCTTCATATCTTAGTTTCCTTTTAATGGATTTAATAGCTAATGATAATCAGTATTTGTTATGTAAAGGAATCTAATGTGTAAATGAAGCTTAAGTATAATCATTTTTCACTTTCTTTTAGGAGACTCGTTTTTAAGGGACTTCACAATGTATCACAAGTAATTACAAATCTAATAGCTCGCATTACAGTAAGCTATGCAATACTAACCTGATAAGAACAGGAGTATACAGTAGGGCAGCAATTGGGGTGACGTTAATACCCATCAGCATCTTGTTATCAATATCCTGCAATCCCACATTACCATATTTCACTTCTCTATAAGTTTCATCATAATGTAAAATCAGCTGCATTTCAAGGAGCCCTGGAATAAAGGAATGGAAACAGCATTTTATCTAATGCTTTCTTCTTCATCCATAAGATAAGTTATTATATTGATCTACCAGAGCTATGTAGATAACAGACAGTTCTGATATGCTGGAAAAACAAGTACAACTAACTTAACCTTTTTTTCTTGAAGAAAATGTTAAGGTGATCTGATCTGATTCCAAAGTGCATCAAAGATGTATTTGTTACACCCCTGCTGTAACCAGGTGTCACAAAAACAAGGTAACAACAAGGTAACAGCTCGGGTACTACATGACTGTGCCAGTCATTAACCCATTCACGACCGGCCGATTTTTCGCTTTCCATTTTTTTTTGCCATTCTTCTTCTGAGAGACATAACCTTTTTACTTTTCAGTCAATATGGTCATGTGAGGGCTCATTTTTTGTGGAACGAGCTGTACTTTTAAATGAAACTCTAAGTTTTACCATATAGTGTACTGGAAAACGGCAACAAAATTCCAAATGCAGAAAAATTGCAAAAAAAGTGCGATAGCACTATTGTTTTTGAGATATTTTATGGACTGTGTTCACTAAATAGTAAAACTGATGTGTGGGCGTGATGCCTCAGGTCAGTGCGAGTACGTAGACACCAAACATATATAGGTTTACTTTTATATAAGGGGTTAAGAAAAATCGGACGTTTGTCCGAAAAAAGTGGCGCACGTTTTACACCATATTCCGTGACCCATAGAGTTCTCATTTTTCGGGATCTATGGCTCAGTGATGGCTTATTTTTTGCGTCTCAAGCTGAGGTTTTTAACTGTACTATTTTTGCTCAGATGCTACGTTTTGATCGCCTGTTATTGAATTTTGTGCAAAAGTTGTGGCGACAAAAAAAAGTCATTTTGGCATTTGGAATTTTTTTGCCACTACGCCGTTTACTGATTAGATTAATTGATTTTATATTTTGATAGATCGGCGGTTCTGAACTCGGCGATACCAAATGTGTTTATATTTTTTATTTTTTTAACCCTTTAATTTGCAATGGAGCGAAAGAGGGGTGATTTGAACTTTTAGGGTTTTTTTAATTTTTTAAAACTTTTTTTTACTTTTTTTTTATTTTACTAGTCCCCCTAGGGGACTATAGCGATTAACAATCCGATCGCTCTGCCCTATCTGCTGATCACAGCAACACAGCTGTAAACAGCAGATACGCTCACTTTCTGCTTCACTGGGCTGTGGGCCGAGTGAAACAAAGTAATTCATGGCAGTTACAGAAGTCATCACATGACCCTGTGCTACCATGACAACTACCGGAAGTCACACTTCCGGTATCAGGCGTTAAGTATAAGGTTACCGCGATCGCGATTATAATGGCGCTGTCAAATATTGACAGCAGATAACGATTCTACTCATGCCTAGCAGGCACACATCTCAGCTGTGAAAATTAGCTGAGATGTGCGCCGATCGCGGCATGCTGTCGGCGGTAGACCGCGGGCAGTAACATTATGACCGCTAGGACGGAATATTACTGCCCGCGATAATTAAGGGGTTAAACACACACACCAGCACATTTACACTCACAACTAGGGTGGGAGACCCCCATTAGAGCCAGATGACAGGGCTGGGAATGTAAGCTAACAGGCAGCAAACTGGGAAGGGAGGGACCAGACCTGGGGGAGGAGAGAGTGACCTGGGAAGTGTTAGTGAGCAGTCTGCAGTAGAAGTGAAGGAAGAAGGAGCTGAGGAGAGGAGCTGTAAGAAACGTGTCAAGACAGACCAGAAACTCTTGAGACACATAGAAACAAGGAAAGACTCTGCAAAGACCTGAAGTAGTAAGAACAGCCACTCAGAGGAGGAAAGTAGCTGGAGAGCGAGAGAGCAAGTGCCAAGGACAGAGGGATCCTGTGGGGTGAACATCCAGGGCTCACAGTACTGTGCACGCACGGGTTGCAGATCCCAGAACAAACAAGGACTTCAAGTCATCTGTTAACGCTACCAGGCGGGTGGGTTTACAGGACTCATCTGCTACCACTAACGTCTGAGGCATCAGCAGTAAAGAGGGGACCGGAACATATTCCCTTGTCATCTCTTTGATGCATGGTGACCCTCAGGACTGGGCCTTTTCATTGGCTCCTGACGATCCAATTCTTGCTACTGTGGATTCCTTTTCTCAGGTCCTGGGATTGTTGTATGATGAACCCAATGTTATTGATCAAGCAGAGAAGGCCTTACTGGCTTTGATCCAAGGTCAAGATTCCGCTGACATTTTTTGTAAGAAATTCAGAAAGTGGGCGGTCCTTACCAAATGGAATGATGATGAACTTGCGGCACTTTTTCATAAGGATCTCGCGCATGCAGTGAAGGATGTTATGGTGGGATTTCCTATCCCTTCTGGTCTCGATGCCTCTATGACTTTAGCCATTCAGATTGATAGGCGTTTACGCGAACACAAATCTATACGTGCTGATGTATTGCTTGCGAAACAGTCTTCAGAGCCTATGCAGTGTGATAGGGTCCTCTCTAATGCTGAGCGGCAGGGTTTTAGACGGAAAAATAAGTTGTGTTTCTATGCGGAGACGCGTCTCACACTATTTCTGTCTGCCCTAAATGGGAAAAAAGATTTGCTCGTTCTTTTACTGAGGGGACTGTGCAACTTTAATTTCTTTTGTCCGTCTCTTTGATTTGCTCTCAATCCTCGTTTTCGGCTAAGGACTTTCTTGATTCAGGGGCCGCCCTGAGCTTGATGGATTTTGGGTTTGTTAAGAATTTTGGTTTTCCTATGGTACCTTTACAAACTCATATTCCTTTAAGAGGCATTGATGCTACTCCCCTAGCTGAAAATAAATCCCAGTTTTGGACCCAGGTAACTATGAAGGTTGCGCCAGTTCATCAGGAGGATTGTAAATTTTTAGTATTACACAACTTGCTATTTTGGTACTGGAATTCCCTTGACTGCAGTCCCATAATCCAGTTCTAGATTGGAGATCCTTGTCTGTGGTTAGTTGGGTTTATCAATGTGTGCATAATGAATTTTCTGTGTCTATTTCCGCTCCGCCACATGATGTACCTGAATATTTGTCAGATTTTCTTGACGTGTTTAATGAGACCATCCTCTTCACCTATGGGTGCCGGTTTTTTCTTTGTGTCCAAGAAGGATGGGTCATTGAGACCTTGAATTGACTATCGTCTCCTTAAAAAACAACTGTTAACTAACAATGTCCTTTACCCTTGATGTCAAACCTGTTTTCCAGAGTAAAGGGAGCTAAGTGGTTTACGAAAGTTGATCTTAGGGGAGTGTACATTCTCATTCGAATTAAGGAGGGTGATGAATGGAAGATGGCCTTTAATACCCCTGAGGGGCATTTTGAGTACCTAGTGATGCCTTTTGGGCTCACTAATGCCCCCTTCACCTTTCAGTCATTCATGAATGATATTTTTCGGGACCTAACTGGCAAATTTCTATTTGGATGATATTTTGATTTTTTCTGATGATTGGGATGCTCATGTTCAGCAGGTTTGGAAAGTTTTTCAGATACTTAAGGAAAATTCATTGTACGTTAAGGGATCAAAATGTCTCTTTGGCATGCAGAAAACTTCCTTTTTGGGGTTTATTTTGTATCCGGCTTCTAATGAAATGGATCCGGTCAAAGTTTAGGCCATTCATGACTGGGTTCAGCCAACCTCTTTGAAATCCCTTCAAAAATATTTGGGCTTTGTCAATTTTTACCGTAAATTTATAGGCAATTTCTCTAGTATGGTTAAGCTTCTGACTGATTTGACCAAAAAGGGAGCTGATTTTGAGAATTGGACTTCAGACCCAATTATGGCCTTCCAGGAGCTTAAAAAGAGATTAACTTCTGCCCCAGTTCTACAGCAACCTGATGTTTCACTTCCGTTTCAAGTGGAGATAGATGCATCAGAGATTGGAGCAGGTGCAGTTTTGTCTCAAAGAGATCTTAGTACTTCCAAGCTGAAGCCTTGAGCCTTCTTCTCTCGGAAATTTTCTCTATCTGAACGAAATTATGATATGGGTAATTGAGAATTATTGGCAATGAAGTGGGCCTTTGAGGAATGGAGACACTGGCTGGAGAAGGCGAGACATCAAATTATGGTGCTCACTGATCATAAAAATCTGACCTATCTTGAATCTGCCAAGAGACTGAATCCTAGGTAAGCTAGGTGGGCTCTATTTTTTACACGTTTCAATTTTGTGGTCTCTTTTCTTCCGGGCACCAAGAATATTAAAACTGATGCTCTCTCTAGGAGTTTCTTTACTGATTCTCTTGATGTTGCTGAGCCATCTAACATCCTGAATGAAGGTGTGGTTCTCTCCGCTATTTTGCTCGATTTGAGGTTAGCACTTGAGAAATTTCAGGGGGACAAACCTGAGAGATGTCCTGTGGGGAAACTATGTTCCTGATCAATGGAGGACTAGAGTTATGTCCGAGATTCATAGTTTCATATTGGCCGGTCATCCTGGGATTTTTGGTACTAGGGATTTTGTGAGTAGGTTTTTTTGGTGGCCTTCTTTGTCCCGGGATGTCAGAAGTTTTGTGCAATCTTGTGGGATCTATTCCAGATGCAAGCCTTGTTGTTCACGTTCTAGTCGGTTGTTGTTGCTATTACCTGTGGCTAAGAGACCTTGGACTCATATTGCTATGGATTTTATTTCGGATCTTCCTGCCTCTCAAATGATGATGTTTATTTGGATTATTTGTGATAGATTCTCTAAGATGGTCCATTTGGTACCATTACCGAAGTTGCCGTCTTCTTCAGAGTTGGTGCCCTTGTCTTTTAAACAGGTGGTTCCTTTACATGGTATTCCTGAGAATATTGTGTCAGACAGAGGAGTTCAGTAAGACAGAGGAGTTCAGTTTATGTCCAGATTTGGAGAGCATTTTGTTCTAGATTAGGAATTGAACTGTCTTTTTCTTCTGCTTTTCATCCTCAGACCAATGGCCAGACAGAGAGCGCTAATCAGACCTTGGAAACCTATTTGAGATGTTTTGTATCTGCGGATCAAGATGACTGGGTTTCTTTTTTGCCCTTGGCAGAGTTTGCTCTCAATAATAGGGCAAGCTCTGCTACTTTGATGTCTCCTTTTTTCTGCAATTTTGGATTTCATCCTAGGTTCTCTTCAGGGCAGGTTGAGGCTTCGGCCTGTGCGGGAGTTGATTCTGTGGTGGAGAGAATGCAGCAGATTTGGGCTCAAGTAGTGGACAAATTGTTTCAGTCCCAGGAGAATGCTCAAAGGTTTGCCAACCAACGTAGGACAGTTGGTCCTCAGTTTAAAGTGGGGGACATGGTTTGGTTCTTCTCCAGGAATGTTCCTATGAGAGTTTCTTTGCCTAAATTTAAGCCTAGATTTATTGGGCCCTATAAGATTTCAGAGATTATTAATCCCGTATCTTTTCGTTTGGCTCTTTCTGAGTCGTTAAAATTCACAATGTTTTTCATAGGTCTTTGTTGAAGAATCATGTGGGGCCAGTAGTTCCCAAGACGGCGTCTCCAGATCCTGTGTTAGTAGAAGAGGATCTGGAATATGAGGTAGAGAAAATTTTGGATTCCCGTTTTAATAGACGAAAACTCCAGTACCTTGTTAAGTGGAAGGGTTAAGGTCAGGAGGACAATTCTTGGGTCTTTGCTTCTGACATTCATGCTGACAGATTGGTTCGTGCCTCTATCATGACCATCCTGACAGACCCAGTGGCTCTGGTGAGCGTTCGGTGACCCCTCCACAAGGGGGGTACTGTTGTGAATGTTGTCTGTGTGGGTGCTGTTTTGGAGCTCCCTCTGGTGGCCAGGAATGGTAGTGAAGCTGAGTCTGAGTCTATGACTCAGAGAAGTGTCGGCATTAATTGGGAATTAAGGAAGTCCTATTGCAGACAAGCCTGGTGTATATAGGAGAGCACTTTTTGCCTTGCTGGTGCCAGTGATAGTTTAAGTTTCCCTCAGTCTCTGAACCTGGCTTGGAGTTTTGTCCTTCCCTGTTTTCCTGTGCAAGAAATTGAAAATCTCATTGGCTACAGACTTGTCACATGACTATGATGTCATGTAAGGTACTGCAGTGTCAGTGTCTCACCGGTAAGCGGTGCTCGCCCAAGCATCTCAGTACTCGGTATACTCGTCGAGCAATGAATACCGGCGAGATGTTCGGGCACATGCTCGGCTCCCCCTCCCTGCATATTGGCGCTCTTTACAGAGTCAGCCCCTATGCAGGGATTTGCTGCCACACAATAATGCCACATCTGGTGAATAGCGGCGCCGGGAATCAGGTGATCGGAGATCACTGTTGCTATAGTAATCCGCTTGTTAGGTTACTATGGCAACGGTGGCAGTGGTGATGTCACCGCTTATCAACCCGCAGCCTCTGATCACTCATTGTGTGATTACATAGCGCGGGGAACAGCAGTGTGCTTCCTCCCCCCGTGCATTCTGATATAGCAGAGCTGCATCTGTTGAAGAAGAAAGAAGACCAGGATTGTGGAGGGGTGAGAAGGAGTAATAAACTTTGGAGTCCCTAAGTGTGTCTGTGTATTTATTTCTAATAAAGTATTTTTTCTCTGTGTGGTGTCTTTTTTTTAACCCTTTATTGGACATTCTTAATGACCAGGTCAAACTTGGCCTGACATTAAGAATTTCAGCCTTAATACCAGCTGGTAAAACAAAACTGGTATTAACCCCTTATTACCCAGCATGCCACCAGGCACCAGGGCTGCTGGAAGAGATACGGAAGATAATGAGATACGGAAGATCCTGTAACTCAGTGCTGGTTACCGGGCGGCACAGCAATGATCGGACAGAGTCTGTAGGACGTGTATCGGGACCTGTAAGTATGATCATAATGATTTTTAATAATGTGCTTTTTCTTACAGCCCCTGGACCCGAACTGGATCCAAACTGTAACACAAGCTTCCAAGGAAAGCTCGTGTTCGGGATCGTGTACATAAACACCATGTGTTCTGTACGAACCCCGAACTTTACAGTTCGTTTTTGCCCATCCCTAGTAAAGAATCATAGTTTCCAGTCATTTTTAAACCACAATGAACATCGCAAAAACAAACCCGAAAACCTAAGGTGGAATTGTAATTTTTTTGCCATTTGTCCACAATTAAATTTTTTTTCTTGTTTTTCAGTATGTTGAATAGTAAAATAATGGTGTCATTGAAAACTACAAATTGGCCTGAAAAAAACAAGACAATTAAAAAATGTTATGGCTCTTGAAAAAGGGAAAAAAATAATAATGGACAAAACCAAAAAATCAACATCAAATCTGTTATGAACAGGTTAGTCCCATGGCAAGTCCACCTGTCTGCCCACAATATTTCTCAAGTCAGGTGGCATTTTTAAGATAACTTTTTAATAAACTATTCTTTTAATGAAGGATTGTAAAATAACATCGACGATAAGGATTCACTTCCTATGTCAAATTCACAGTTCAACGTACCTAGGTAAACACCGTATGTCATGGCAACTCCCAGACTTGCAGATATAACACTTTTCACCGTCAGAATTCTTTTCCGTCTATAGTATCTCTGCTCCTCACCTTCCTCGTCATATTCCACATTGTCACCCAAAAATTCTTCCAACTGCTAAAAAAACAAAGCCAATCTTAATAATATAACCAGCAAGATTGGTCAGACAGAATATCATTACGACATGAACCAGGATTTAAAAATCTATTGTTAGTAATAGGTGCACATCCGTGGTTTTCTCCACAAGGTGCAATGGTTTAGACGTACTGTATGCCTTTCATATTCACTGTCTTAATAGGAACTGACAGACAATCTGGCAAGCCAAGGAAGATACAGGGACCCTGTTCCAACTGCACTATGTGTACAGTTATGACCAACAGTGTTGGCACCATTGAAATTGTTCCAGAAAATGTAGTATTTCTCCCAGAAAATTATTAATATTACAAGTTTTGTTATATACATGTTTATTTTCTTTGTACATACTGTAACAACACACACAAACACACAAAAAAAAAAACAAAAAAAGAAATTAGACATAATTTCACACAAACCCCCAAAAATGGGCTGGACAAAATTATTGGCACCTTTCCAAAATTGTGGGTAAACAACTTTGTTTCAAGCATGTGATGCTCATTCAATCTCACCTGTGGCAAAAACTAGTCATGGGCAATATGAAAATCACATTTGAAGCAAGATAAAAAAGGGAGAAGGTGACTTAGGTCTAAGACACACGGCGAGAAAAACGGTGCAAGTGGAGTGCGATAAAACATCGTATTCCACTCGGATCAATAATACCCTATTTGTCAGCCCACATGAGCGATTATTTTCTCAGCCCTAAATGGACCGAGAAAACAATCGCAGCATGCTGCGATTGTAATGTGAGTCTTGTTTCTCTCGCACCCATTCAAGTCAATGGGGCGAGAGAAAAATCGCACTGCACTCGCGGTACACCGGTGTACCACGAGTGCAGGGCAAGAATGGCAATAGCCACAGAGGAGAGAGGGAGATAAATCACTCCCTCCCCTCCTCCGTGCTGGCCCGCCCCTCCGTAGCCCTTGCCTGCCCCTCCTCAGTGTTGGCATGCCCCTCCTCAGAGCTGGCCTGTCCCAACGCAGCTGAGGTCTGCTCGCACGAACGGACCTCAGTTGCAGGGACACTCGCATGACACTCGGCTCTGCTGTACGGCCAGTATGAGCCTAGTGTCATGTGAGGGGATTGCAGTAATCCCTGTGTGGCCCCAGCCTTAGTCTTTGCATACTGTATGTCTGCGGGTGCCACACTAAGCATGGAGAGCTGAAAATGGAGAAAAGAACTGTCTGAGGACTGAACACCTGTGTAGAGATCTTAAAATTGCTGTTGGAAGAAGGCATCCTTCAAATATGAGAGACCTGGAGCAGCTTGCAAAAGAAGAGTTGTCCGAAATTACAGTTGAGAGGTGTAAGAAACATGTTGATGGTTAAAGGAAGTTATTGATTGCAGTTATTTATTCAAAATCTTGTGCGAAATGTTAAGTTGAGGGTGACAACAATTTTGTTACAGAGATACACAAGTTGAAAAAGACCTAGGTCCATCTCGTTCAATCTTCCACCACCAATTATTTATTTTGTCACTAAATCATTCATACTCGACAATGTTGTGTGTACCGAGGAAATCATCCAGCCCTTTTTTAAAAGTTGTTATACATTAGTATCTGCCATTACTACCTCTTGTGGTAGGGCATTCCATAGTCTGACTGCTCTAACTGTAAAGAACCCTTTCCTATTTAGCTGCCAGAATCGCCTTTCTTCCACTCGCAGTGAATGCCCTCTGGTCCTTAGTATTTCTTTAGAAGAAATAAGTCATGTGCCAGTCCTTTATATTGACCCCACGTATTTATACATAAAAATGAGATCTCCACTGAGATGTGTTTTTTCTAAGCTAAAGATATCTAACTTTTTCAACCTGTCATCATATGGGAGGCCTTCCATTTCTTGCAATAATCTAGATGCCCTCCTTTGAACTGACTCTAACTTCTGAATGTCTTTTTTAAAATGTGGAGCCCAAAACTGGATCCCATATTCCAGATGTGGGCCTACACCACGATAAAAATCTGAAGAGTGCTATCAGATGTCTTAAAAGCTAGCACTCGGATAAAATGCTGTTCAATGGGCCACTGTTGATGTCAAATTTATTTTTCACATAATTTTGACAGAATTTGAAAAAATGTGCAGTATAATGCAAATTCACTCTGAAATCAGATGTCACTCACTCATTCAAGCCTATGTGTGTGTGGAAATCATCAGACTGCACTCGGATGTCAGCTGAGTGCAGGCCAATTTTAGAAAACTCACACAATGGAGAAGATGGAGATTTTTTCTTCTCCATCTTCTCCACACAGTTTGCTACAATTCTCTCATCTAAGAAAATCGGATCAAACCAAGCTGACACTTTGATCAAACTCGGATCAGAGTGTCATTAGTATAATTGACCTGATTCTCATGGATGAGAGAACCTACTGTTGTTTGACCCTAGCCTTACTGTCAGGCTTGGACACGCCATGATTGCTGGGTTCCAGCAGCATGGGTCAGCCACTTGCAACTATTCTCTGGCCATGATGGCAGCACCAGGACCAAAGTCTGTTAGTTGCTTTCAGATATGAATATCTCCATGCTGTTGAAATGCAGCGATCATTGATTCCAAAAACACAGCAGTGTTCAAATATTACACTAAGCAAGCAATAGTAACTGGTCCAGAGGCTGTTCATTAAAAAAATCTAAGTAAAATAAATCATTAGTAAAATGTAAACGTAATTACAAATTTGAAAAAAAAAATATTAAAAGGGAACCTGTCATCAGAAATTTAGCTATAAACCTAAAAGTTCCCCCCTCTGCAGCTCCTGGGCTGCATTCTAGGAAGCTTCCTATAGTTTTTGTGGCCCCTTTTATTCCAAAATAAATACTTTATAAACTTGTACCTTTTCGTATACAAATTTCTTAATTCTTCCATGGGGGCGGGCTGCCTGATGTACGTTGCTGTCCTCCTGCCGATTTACGCTGAATTTCAAACCTCAGGACGCCGCCCCTGGGCGCCCGTGGTCCCGCGCATGCGCTGTGCTACTGTAGCGGTGCCGTGCACTGCGTGCACGTGTGACCGCTGGTGACGCTTTGCGCGGGCACCAACTGCTCCGTCCGCTCCTCCCATCTATTTCCTGCTGCTGAGCAGGATGGGAAGGAGGTGACGTCCGGTCATCTGGCCAGTGAGCGTTTGCGCAGAACGCTGGAGGAATAGGCGAAAGTGCGGTCACGAGGTTATGGGCGGCACTTGCTGATGACACTCACAGCGCCGCCCATAACCTCGTGCCCGCGCAAAGCGTCACTAGCGGTCACACGTGCACGCAGTGCACGGCACCGCTACAGTAGCACAGCACATGCACGGGACCACGGGCGCCCAGGGGCGGCGTCCTGAGGTTTGAAATTCAGCATTCGGGGGCGGCGTAAATCGGCAGGAGGACAGCAACGTACATCAGGCAGCCCGCCCCCATGGAAGATTTAAGAAATTTGCATACGAAAAGGTACAAGTTTATAAAGTATTTATTTGGGAATAAAAGGGGCCACAAAAACTATAGGAAGCTTTCTAGAATGCAACCCAGGAGCTGCAGAGGGGGAAACTTTTAGGTTTATAGCTAAATTTCTGATGACAGGTTCACTTTAAAAGCTATGAAAAACTTAAAAAAAAAAAAAAATCTAAATGAAAAATGCCCCCTCACCACAAAATAAAGCATAATGGCCCATGTACATTGTCGCGGGCGGGGAGGACGCCGTCGCTGCTGCGCTCTCGCTAACGCTCGGGTCCGGCGCTGCTGCGGCTGCTGCTCGGTGGCTCGAGCGGTAGGCCGGATCTCGCCCGTGAGAGACAGGGGTGGTTGGTTTGGGGGATTTAGTCCGTGACGCCACCCACAGGTCGTGGTGAAGATGGGCACCACCGCTGCTGGTGACGGGGATCCCGGGAGCGATGGTAGGGAGCAGCTGGGATGTTGTTTTCCCCCTCCGTGGGTAGGGGTCGGTGGTCCCGGGGCCCGGTGATGTTGTTGTGACGGGTAGGCAGGGTTGGTGAGGTGCAGGGTTGCAGGGACAGCGCGGTGCGGTGCCGGATGGCACGGGTGTACTCACTCAGCAAGAAAGGCACAAAGTCCTCGGTAAACCAAACGGCTGGATGGACGGGTCCCGCAGCCGGCTGCAGTGCTTCTCCCCGGACAGGTGATGGCGGCTGTCTTTCCTGCACCTTGATGTTCTCTTTCTGACAACTATGGATTCCCAACGGTAGTCCGCTCCCCGGTGTATGGGTACCGGAGGAGCCCGTTTGCCCGCAGACGCTGGCCCTTGGGTCTCTAGCTTTAGGCGGTAGCTGTATACCCTCACGGTGTGGGCTGTTGCCTTCAATCGGGACTTTTGCTGTTGTGAAACCCCTGGGGTTCCAGTCACATTCGGATCTGACTATTGTCGGTGGCTCCAAGCCTGGTCGGGGTTCGATAGCCCTGCCTGTGTGTGCTGGATTCACTTCGCTCCCCGGTCGGTACCGGCGGGCCACCGCCCAACCCCGGTCCTACGGTTCCGCGTTGCTCCACCACTCCTGCAGACGGCCACCACCGTCTGCCAACCTTGCTTTTAGTGCCTGGGCCACAAACCCAGACACCCAAGAGTTTACTCCTCTCACTTCACACTCCTACTTCTAACTGACACTTTTCCCGCCTCCAGGCCTGTGAACTCCTCGGTGGGTGGGGCCAACCGCTTAGCCCCGACCCACCTGGTGTGGACATCAGACACTGGAGGGAGGCAACAAGGGTTTTTGTTTGGCTGATGTCCCTGTCTAATGGGGGGTGGGAGTGTTTGAGTGTTATCTGTGACGACCTGGCTAGGCCAGGGCGCCACATTCCCCCTTGGTGAAATGCAGACCGTCTGCGGGCTGCCCGTCCATCACCGGTTTTATTTTTCAACTGTAAAAAGATAAATTAACATGTAAAACATTTTCAAACATAAGCATTTCTTCACATATAAACATTTTTAATAATGACGGACGGACGGATGTCTTCCGTTCTCCTACCCAAGCAACCTAGCCCTGATGCTGCCCCTAAGAAGTGGGCAGCACCCCTTGACCCCAGTCCAGGTTCAGGCTGCCCGAGCGGGAACGGGTACGGTTACTCGGACCCGGCTGTCACTTCAGGGGACCCCACGTCCTTGGGGGACCCCTGACCCCCGGAGGATGGCCACCGGTCCTAGTGGTGGCCGGGCCCCAGCCTGCTCTGCTGCGGGCCCTTCCTCCAATCTGCCTCTCCGGAGGCGGCACCATGGAAAATCAACCCTCAACTTATTTACAGGCCCACAAGTTCGTGGGTGGCCTGCCAGTTCTCGGCCATGTCCATGAGTAGTCTCTCATGCAGGTTGTAAACAAATAGGGTCCCTCCGGGGACAACTTGCCGGTAACGGCTGGAATAATCACACAGATAATCAGGTAAATGTCACGGTTCATTAGAGTCATACAATCACACTGCTGAGGGTCCCAACGGGGGACAACTGCTTGCAATGGAGGACCGCTGCCACTACTTGAGGTCATACTCCTCTGAGACCTCCTCCAGCTCCACATCCGGACGGCTTGGTGGAGGGGTTGGCTGGGGCCGCGTCTGCTCACTGCGGCTCTTCTTCTGTTTTACATCCAGGGCGAACCAGCCCCTCTCTCCGCAGTGGTGGGTGTAAGTCACTAGGTCGCCCGGCAGTAGATCACGACCTGGGTGGCCCGTGGGGAGGTGTGAATTGAGATCACGGCGGGCCACGAATACTTCGGTCTCCAGGCCCGGCTCATAGATGAAGCCAAACCCCCTTCTTTGGTCGAACTGCCGGACTTGACCCTCGTACACTGGGCCCCGCACCCGAAAGGTGGCATGATGGAGTGCATCTTTCTCTCGGATCACCCTCGCCAGCACTTCGGCCCTCTGCTGCTCTCTAGCGGCGATCTCCCGGCCCAACGGGTTTGGCTCCCTGTCCCAGTATGGGGCGTTGGCAGACCCCTGCGCCCGGATCGGGCCCCGCTTGACCGCACCCACCCAGGCCACGACCGGTCCTCTGTTGTGGGGGTCCTGCTGTGACATGGCCTGGACTGCGGCTTTGCAGTTGCGGCCCGGCGCAGCCTCAACCGAGGCGGGGGATTCAGGGCTTGTTGACCTCACCCATTGAGCCTTCGGGCCAGCAGCGGCCGGTTCTTCCACGGCCGGGCAGACTGCCGGAGCCGGGACGGCTACAGGTGCGGCCACTTCCGGGGCCGATGGCTCCTTGTCGCGGATGGCTACTTCCCGCGGAGCCTTCCACAGTAGCGGTAGGGACGCAGGCCGGTCCCGAACAACGCCCCCAGGCCGGTCCTCTAGGACGGACGGGTTGGCTTCCGCTACCGGTGTTGGGGGTATCGGACCGAGCGGAGGGGCAACAGCAGCCGGTACGGATGGCGGGGGAAGCAGGAGAGTGAGCAGGCGCAGGCTGGGCCCCTCAGCCGCAGCGGCCGGTCCCTCTCGGACATAGGGGTGTGGGTCGCTTACCCGCTCCTCCAACTCTGTCTCCACCTCGCGTCTCTGCACGGCCGCCGCCACTTCCTCCATCTCAGCCACCCAGCGCTCCATCAAGAACCGGACCTGGGCTTGAAGGCGGCAGCACATCTGTGCCGTCCGGGCTTCCACCCACGCCGCTGTTCCTGGCGTGGGCTCGGGGATTTCCGCGGTGCCGGATGGACGGGACATCATGCGTGGCCGTGTTCCAGGAACCAAGTGCTGGCAGAGTCCTGGCGTCCCCGCTTTTATAGCCTCGGCTACATCAGGCAGACACACTCTCGCGCCCCCTTGGTACTCTTCAGCACTTCCGTTTGTTGGGGGCAGGGCTTCGCTTTCGCGCCTTCCCTGCTCGGAAAGATGCTCGAGCGGGAGATTTTCGAGCCAAGATGGCGGCGCTTCAAAATTTTTGGCCGGACACCGCCGGCGGAGATCACAAGGCGCACTTCTACTGGTAAGTAGATGGGTTCAATCCTGTTCGTGACGCCAAGTTGTCGCGGGCGGGGAGGACGCTGTCGCTGCTGCGCTCTCGCTAACGCTCAGGTCCGGCGCTGCAGCGGCTGCTGCTGCTGCTCAGTGGCTCGAGCGGTGGGCCGGATCCGGGGACTCGATCGGCGCTCCTCGCCCGTGAGTGAAAGGGGTGGTTGGTTTGGGGGATTTAGTCCGTGACGCCACCCACGGGTCGGGGTCGGGGTCCGATGGCCCTGCCTGTGTGTGCTGGCTTCACTTCGCTCCCCGGTCGGTACCGGCAGGCCGTCGCCCGTCCCCGGTCCTACGGTTCCGCGTTGCTCCACCACTCCTGCAGACGGCCACCACCGTCTGCCAACCTTGCTGTTAGTGCCTGGGCCACAAACCCAGACACCCAAGTGTTTACTCCTCTCACTTCACACTCCTACACTCAACTTCTACTTCTAACTGACACTTTTCCCGCCTCCAGGCTTGTGAACTCATCGGTGGGTGGTGCCAACCGCTTAGCCCCGCCCCACCTGGTGTGGACATCAGACACTGGAGGGAGGCAACAGGGGTTTTTGTTTGGCTGATGTCCCTGTCTAATGGGGGGTGGGGGTGTTTGAGTGTTATCTGTGACGACCTGGCTAGGCCAGGGCGCCACATTCATTATCACCACAACGTTCTGACTTACCAAATCATTCCTTATATAACTACAGTATGTCTGACATTCGGAAAAAAAATATTGAAACCCTTCTTTATCATTGATCACAACTTTTGTGTGAACATTAATATCATTGTTTGTTGCACGCCCTTTCCATTCATCTAACGAGGGACGTGCTCCCAAAGAAATTGAATCAGTGGGAAACTAATCATTTTATGAACTAATGAAAATGCCGTGATAATTGTAAGTATGAGCACTGATTGGCTTGTTATAATTAGTGATTAGTGCTCATTACAGGCAAATAATATGCCTATATAAATGAGCCTAAATTCCCCGTATTTACATGCACACTATTAACTTTCCTATGTGACAAACACATTATGCATGGATACAGTGAAATAAGTATTTGATCCCTTGCTGATTTTGTAAGTTTGACCACTGACTAAAGGCCCCTTTACACACTGAGACTTTCAGCGATCCCACCAGCGATCCCAACCTGGCCGGGATCGCTACAAAGTCTCTGGTGAGTCTCTGGTGAGCTGTCAAACAGGCAAACCTGGCCAACGATGCAACAGCGATCCGGACCTGCAGAACGACCTAGCTAGTCAAACACTGGAAACGAGTGATGTGTCACAATATCTGTCAATCACTATTCTCTGTCAGTCGGTCTCTCCCTCTCGGTCCCTATTCTCTCTCTGTCGGTCCGTCATTATCTCTGTCCCTCTCTCACAGTCTGTCGGTCATTTTCCCCTCCTCTCTCATACTCACCGATCCCCGATCCCCGGCGCGGCACGGCATTCACACTGCTGCAGCGGCTTTTACTATTTTGAAAAAGCCGGCCGCTCATTAAACAATTTCGTATTCCCTACTTTCCCCGCCCACAGGCGCCTATGATTGGTTGCAGTGAGACACGCCCCCACGCTGAGTGACAGGTGTCTCACTGCACCCAATCACAGCAGCCGGTGGGCGGGTCTATACTGTGCAGTGAAATAAATAATTAAATAATTAAAAAACCGCGAGTAGCGCGATCAGCTGTGCTGTCACTGAGGTTACCCGCGGCCACCGCTGCATCCACCGCTGGATCCAGGTAACCTCAGTGACAGCTCAGCCGATCGCGCGGCTGTCTTCATTAGCTGCGTGGAGGTGACAGGAGCGGCGGTGTATTCTCCTGCTCCTGTCATCTGCATGCAGCACAGCTGGAATCGACGCTGGAGGTCCGTGGATTACGCCGGACAAGGAGGGCTTTTTGGGGCTTATTAAATTGGTGATGAGGGAATGTGTTTGTGTTTTTTATTTCTAATAAAGGATTTTTTCGGGTGTGTGTGTTTATTTACTGTAATTTACAGATTAATCATGGAAGGAATCTCGGGGAGACGCCTGACATGATTAATCTAGGACTTATTGGCAGCTATGGGCTGCCAATAACTCCTTATTACCCCGATTTGCCAACGCACCAGGGCAAATCGGGAAGAGCCAGGTACAGTCCCAGAACTGTCGCATCTAATGTTTGCGGCAATTCTGGGCGGCTGCTGACTGATATTGTTAGGCTGGGGGGCTCCCCATAACGTGGACCTCCCCATCCTGAGAATACCAGCCTTCAGCCGTATGGCTTTATCTGGCTGGTATTAAAATTGGGGGGGACCGCACACCGTTTTTTTTAATGATTTAATTATTTATTTCACTGCACAGTATAGACACGCCCACCGGCTGCTGTGATTGGGTGCAGTGAGACACCTGTCACTCAGCGTGGGGGCGTGTCTCACTGCAACCAATCATAGGCGCCTGTGGGCGGGGAAAGTAGGGAATACGAAATTGTTTAATGAGCGGCCGGCTTTTTCAAAAGAGGAAAAGCCGCCGAAGCAGTGTGAATGCCGTGAGGTGCCGCGCCGGGGATCGGGGATCGGTGAGTATATGAGAGGAGGGGAAAATGACAGACAGACTGTGAGAGAGGGACAGAGATAGTGATGGACCAACAGAGAGAGAATAGAGACCGAGAGGGAGAGACCGACTGACAGAGAATAGTGATTGACAGATATTGTGACACATCACTCGTTTCCAGTGTTTTAAGTCCCCTTTACACACTGAGACTTTGCTGCACAGCGGGAAACAAAGGACCAAAGAATGGTCCTGAACGATTTGTAGCGATCAGCAACTTCACAGCAGGGGCCAGGTCGCTGATGTGTTTCACACACTGCAATGTCGCTGGGGAGGTCGCTATTACGTCACAAAACCGGTGACGTTACAGCGATGTCGTTTGCCATGTTGCAGTGTGTAAAGCCACCTAAAGACATGAACAGTCTATACTTTTAATGGTAGGTTACTATTAACAGTGAGAAAGAATATCCAAAATAAAATCCAGAAATCACATTGTATAAATTTTATAAATGTATCTGCATTTTGCAGAGAGAAATAAGTATTTGATTCCCTACCAACTATTAAGAGTTCTGGCTCCTACAGACCACTTATACGCTCCTAATCAACTCGTTACCTGCATTAAAGACAGCTGTCTTAAATTGTCACCTGTATAAAAGACTCCTGCCCACAGACTAAATTAATCAGCCAGACTATAGCCTCTACAACATGGGCAAGACCAAAGATCTTTCTAAGGATGTCAGGGACAAGATAATGGACCTGCACAAGGCTCGAAAGGGCTACAAAATCACAAGTAAAACGCTGGGTGAGAAGGAGATAACTGTTGGGGCAATAGTAAGAAAATGGAGGAAATACAAAATGAGTGTCAATTGAGATCGATCAGGGGCACCATGCAAAATCTCACCTCGTGGGGTATCCAGGATGATCATGAGAAAGGTGAGAGCAGCCTAAAACTACACGGGGGAACTTGTTCATGATCTCAAGGCAGCTGCGACCACTGTCACCAAGAAAACCATTGGTAACACTTTACGCCATAATGGCTTAAAGTCCTGCAGTGCCCGCAAAGTGTCACTGGTTAAGAAGGCACATGAACAGTCGGCCCGTCTGAAGTTTGCCAATGAACATTTGGATGATTTTGAGAGTGATTAGGAGAAGGTGCTGTGGCCAGATGAGACAAAAACTGAGCTCTTTGGCCTTAACTCAACTAGCCGTGTTTGGAGGAAGAAATTGTGATACTAGTCACCACTTACAGATAGTATAGATGGAAGAGTAGTCAGAGAAGCCGGGTTCAGGAAACAGGAGGACACAACAGGGCACATGGAGAAAGCCCAAACAAGTTACAAGCCGTGGGTCAGAATTCCAGGAGAGTACGTGCTAGTTTCAGGGAGAAGACAGAGATGTGGTCAGGTAATGGTCCAAGGTCAGAAGCCAGGAGGAAATGACAAGAACTGGAAGTGAGCAGAGGAGTCAATCAACAGTCTGAGGTCAAGAAACTAAAATCAAAACAAGAGCATAAACTCCAGCTAAGAGCACGACTGCAGAACCAGAGAGTACGAGCAGTGAAGTTCTAGGAGAACATGCTTAGTAATGAAACAGAGCAATTACCAGGAAGGTGGAACACCAGAGTAAAAGCACCTCCCAGAACCTGCAAGGAATCCTGCGATGTCATACAACCTGTAGCTAGTGCTCAGAGAAACACAGCGGCGCAACTCCAAATGAAAAATGCTCTGTACAAAGGAAATATGTCACTGTCGGCTATGTAGTTCAGAAAGGCATGGCAGAGCATCACCTGTGTGCAAAATGCTCTGTACTGCTCGTAACAGAAATGCTTCCTAAGACCATAGAACACCATCCCCACTGTCAAGCATGGAAATGGAAACATTATGTTTTGAAGTACTAGGGCACAGGACTAATTCCTCGCATTAATGGAACAATGGATAGAGCCATGTACCATAAAATCCTGAGTGACATCTTCCTTCCCTCCTGCCAACAAGGGTTTTGCAACTATATATTAAGCCTTGTTTGCCAGAGGGATCAAACACTTATTTCTCTCTGCAAATGCAAATAAATGTATATAATTTCGAAAATGTGATTTTTTTGGATTTTATTTTGAATATTCTATCTCTCTCCGTTAAAATTAACCTACCCTTAAAATTATAGACTGCTCATGACTTTTGTCAGTGGGAAAACATAAAATGAGCAAGGGATCAAATAATTATTTTCTTCACTGTATCCAATGCTCAGACATTTTTGGTAGAAAAACATAAAATCCCTCTGCTTTTGCACATTTGTAGAGTGTCATGGCGAGGTAGTAGTGGGCAAGGGATGGACTCCGCATACCCCAACATGCTACATGAAAAAGCTGGTCATAACTGGGTGTGTGGACGTGTGTAGTGTGGGGTGTTCGCTAGTGTAGGCTGCATGTGTGACGCCCTGGACTAGCCAGGTAGTCACATACATACCAACATACACACTCCCACCCTAGGCAGTTACAACAGTCAGACAAAAACCCTTGTTGCCTCCCTCCATAGTCTGATGTCCACACCAGGTGGGGCGGAGCCAGGCAGTTGGCCCCACCCACCGAGGAGTTCACAGGCCTGGAAGCGGGAAAAGTGTGAGATCAGTCTTGGAGGTGAAAGTGAGAGGAGTGAACACTTGAGGTGTCTGGGTTGGAGCCCAGACACTGACAGCAAGGTTGGCAGACGGTGGTGGCCGTCTGCAGGAGTTAGTGGAATTCCGCAGAGCCGCAAGGACCGGGGTCGGGCGTCGGCCCGCCGGTACCGGACCGGGGAATAGAGTGAAGCTAAGCACACAGGCAGGGCCATCGGACCCCGACAAGGCTTGGAGCCGCCGTCAATAGTCAAATCCGAATGTGACAGGAACCCCAGGGGTTTCCCAACAACCAAGTCCCGATTGAAGGCAACCGTCCACCCAGAGAGGATATACAGCCACCGCCACAGGCTAGAGATCCAAGGGCCAGCGCCTGCGGGCAAAACGGGCTCCTATGGCACCTATAAGCCGGGGAGTGGACTACCGGTGGGCAACCATAGGAGTCAAGAACATTCTAAAATGTGCAGGGAAAGACAGCCACCATCAGCCATCCGGGGAGAGCACAACAACAACACTGCAGCCGGCTGCGGGACCCGTCCGTCCGGCCGTTTTGGTTTACCTACGACTCTGTCAGTGATTGTCTGAGTGAGTACACCAGTGCCGTCCGGCACCGCGCCGCGCAGTCCCTGCACCCCAGCCATCCGGCCTCCCCGTTACACCATTGGGCCCCGGGATCACCAACCCCTGCCCACGGAGGGGACAACATCTCAGCTGCACCCTACCATCTATCCCGGGATCCCCATTACCAGCAGCGGTGGTGCCCTTACCACCACGACCCGTGGGTGGTGTCATGAACAATCTCCCTAAACATACCATCCCCATTTCACTCACGGGTGAGGAGCGCTGCTCGAGTCCCCAAGTCCGGTCCACCGCTCGAGCCACCAAGCAGCAGCAGCAGAAGCCCCGGACCCAAGCGTGGTGAGCGCGTCCCCTCCGCCCGCGACACATGTTACCACTGTCATCGGCTGTCCAGGACCACATGACAACTCATTTCCACAAAGAGACCACCAGTTCATTTCAAACAACAGTCTTTTATTTGACGGTTCATCGTCATCAACAACCTTATACACCAGATAGCGGGCACTTATTGTCCAGCATGTTTTAATTCTACAAGGCCTATTCAGACACATTCCTGCTGGGTTGTTTCCGATCTTACTGGTCCTGTGAGCCGAACGCTACAGTCCAATTCGTGATGGTCATCTTCCCTTACAGCGACTCCACGTCTCATAGAGGAGGTGATAGGGGGTTCTGTCACTATGGCCAGAGTAGAGCCTTGTGCTCATAGACACTTCCACGTCCCCATCTCTTTTCCTCATAAAGGAGGTGGGTAAGTGTTAGCCAGTAGTGCCAGAAAAGAGGGTTGCGCTCTTGGATGCTTGGGGACACTCTACCCGGGAAAGTCAACTTTACTCACATGTCAATTAGTTCAAACCTGTTAACTTTCATGCTTGGGGCCTAGTCACTAAAGTACCATTCTCCGTACCCTTCAATCTGGGGCCACTCCGCATGGTGGCAAGATTTTAGCCTCAGTGTTTTTTAGTGTCTAGGTCAGTACTTAAGGATCATGCTGTCACGATTCCAGTCTCCATTCTCCCTTTTTTGCCATGAGTCACCCACTGTATGTGTAGCGCCCCACAAGCCAAGTGCATTTAACCTACTCGTCGCCCGGCCGTCAACTATCGTTGTCACAGGCGGCCTTGCCCGGCTCCGTTGCCCCGAGGTGTAGAGAAGATGGCAGCGGAGAGATTTTTGAGGTAGTAGTGAAGGGCTCACAATCTAGGTTCTCTGTGAGTATGTTTTTGGAGTGTGGGAGGAAACCGGAGTACCCGGAGGGAACCCACACAAACACGGAGAGAACATACAAACTCCTTGCAGTTGGTGTCCTTAGTGGGATGTGCCGCTCACCCAGGTAATACCGGTCACTTGCTATGATGGGCTCCGTTGAACCCGGATTGTTTAAGAGATCAGTCCGGTTTGGTGTTCGGTGCATTAATAAAAATAAAAATAAAAAAAAAAGGCGTTCCCTCCTTATAGCGCCTGTCTATGGATCCCCTGGCTTGAAGCTACATGGGGACCCGGGTTTTCACGAGTAGTACTCTTGTCTCTATATGCAGGTGCTACGGTTCCGATATGGGGTCTGGCTTGAAGCAAGGTCCCAGATCCAATCTGGCACTGTGCTGTCGGCCGCTGTGTGATCAGGGAAGCTTGAAACTTTCCTCGTCCAGGCAGATCCTGGAAAACCAACGTGAAGTATGATCTTTCCTAGGGTCCTGCCACCCTGTGTGGCGCCGGTTCTGAGGGGAGCATATTCACTCTCCCTGCGGCAACCGTGTGACCTTTTCCTCCTTCCCACCGGAGCACCTGTAATGCACGTCTGCTCTGTTGCTGTCCTGCTGGAGAACTCCCTAACTGTTGTGTTTGCTCCTGACTCCCCCTGCTGGCTGCTCCTCCTTGCTTCCAGGTCCTAAGCCAGTGTTACTGGGGCCCTGTTTAAGGGCATACTGTAAATGCCACTCTGTCGGCGACCCCTTTATTACCCGACCCTAGCCCAGTCCCCAATGGGAACAGGACAACCTGGTGTGTATTTGAGTGTGCAAGTGGTGAAAGCGGGACTGACCTCCTTAGGATCCGGGTTTAGCATTACACACAAATTTGGGTGCAATGCTCTGTGGCGACTGAAGCCTCAGGGGCGTCACATATGCGACCTTAACAACCTACAGACTATTCATCTCTATCTATCTATCGCACATTGTATCTTCATTGAATTTTCTAGAATGAACAGTTTCTAACCCTATCAGCTAATCCCTTCCATTGTGGGCTACAGCTAACGCTTATATCACAGGGTGTGTTGCGCGAAACTCACCGAGTGTCATGGCGGCATCAGACACTGCTCCAGCTACAGACTTTAAAGGGCACTTTACATGCTGCGATATCACTATCGATATCGCTAGCGAGCGTACCAGCCCCCGTCGGTTGTGCGTCACGGGCAAATCGCTGCCCGTGGGGCACAACATTGCTTACACCCGTCACACGGACTTACCTTCCCTGCGACGTCGCTGTAGCCGACGAATCGCCTCCTTTCTAAGTGGGCGGTTTGTGCGGCGTCACAGCGACGCCACACGGCAGCCGTCCAATAGAAGCGGAGGGACGGAGATGAGCGGGTGGAATATCCCGCCCACCTCCTTCCTTCCTCATTGCCAGTGGACATAGCGATGTGTGATGCCGCAGGAACGACGAACAACCAGCGGCATGCACCACCAACGATATTATGAAAAGGAGCGACGTGTCAACGATCAACGATTTTTGATGTTTTTGCGCTAGTTGATCCTCGCTCCTAGCTGTCACACGCTCCGATGTCGCTAACAACGCCAGATGTGCGTCACAAACATCGTGACCCCGACGATACAGTGCCTACAAGTAGTATTCAACCCCCTGCAGATTTAGCAATGTTACACATTCGGAATTAACTTGGCATTGTGACATTTGGACTGTAGATCAGCCTGGAAGTGTGAAATGCACTGCAGCAAAAAAGAATGTTATTTCTTTTTTTATTTTTTTTTTAAATTGTGAAAAGTTTAGTCAGAGGGTCATTTATTATTCAACCCCTCAAACCACAAGAATTCTGTTTGGTTCCCCTAAAGTATTAAGAAGTATTTCAGGCACAAAGAACAATGAGCTTCACATGTTTGGATTAATTATCTCTTTTTCCAGCTTTTTCTGACTAATTAAGACCCTCCCCAAACTTGTGAACAGCACTCATATTTGGTCAACATGGGAAAGACAAAGGAGCATTCCAAGGCCATCAGAGAAAAGATCGTGGAGGGTCACAAGGCTGGCAAGGGGTACAAAACCCTTTCCAATGAGTTGGGCCTACCTGTCTCCACTGTTGGGAGCATCATCCGGAAGTGGAAGGCTTATGGAACTACTGTTAGCCTTCCACGGCCTGGACAGCCTTTGAAAGTTTCCACCCGTGCCGAGGCCAGGCTTGTCCGAAGAGTCAAGGCTAACCCAAGGACAACAAGGAAGGAGCTCCGGGAAGATCTCATGGCAGTGGGGACATTGGTTTCAGTCAATACCATAAGTAATGTACTCCACCGCAATGGTCTCCGTTCCAGACGAGCCCGTAAGGTACCTTTACTTTCAAAGCGTCATGTCAAGGCTCGTCTACAGTTTACTCATGATCACTTGGAGGACTCTGAGACAGACTGGTTCAAGGTTCTCTGGTCTGATGAGACCAAGATCGAGATCTTTGGTGCCAACCACACACGTGACGTTTGGAGACTGGATGGCACTGCATACGACCCCAAGAATACCATCCCTACAGTCAAGCATGGTGGTGGCAGCATCATGCTGTGGGGCTGTTTCTGAGCCAAGGGGCCTTGCCATCTGGTCCGCATCCATGGGAAGATGGATAGCACGGCCTACCTGGAGATTTTGGCCAAGAACCTCCACTCTTCCATCAAGGATCTTAAGATGGGTTGTCATTTCATCTTCCAACAAGACAACGACCCAAAGAACACAGCCAAGAAAACCAAGGCCTGGTTCAAGAGGGAAAAAATCAAGGTGTTGCAGTGGCCTAGTCAGTCTCTTGCCCTTAACCCAATTGAAAACGTGTGGAAGGAGCTCAAGATTAAAGTCCACATGAGACACCCAAAGAACCTAGATAACTTGGAGAAGATCTGCATGGAGGAGTGGGCAAAGATAACTCCAGAGACCTGTGCCGGCCTGATCAGGTCTTATAAAAGACGATTATTAGCTGTAATTGCAAACAAGGGTTATTCCACAAAATATTAAACCTAGGGGTTGAATAATAATTGACCCACACTTTTGTGTTGAAAATTTATTAAAATTTAACTGAGCAACATAACTTGTTGGTTTGTAAGATTTATGCATCTGTTAATAAATCCTGCTCTTGTTTGAAGTTTGCAGGCTCTAACTTATTTGCATCTTATCAAACCTGCTAAATCTGCAGGGGGTTGAATACTATTTGTAGGCACTGTATATAGTTAGCGATGTCGCAGCATGTAAAGCACCCTGAACACTACTCTCTATACTTTCTCTGGTGCTTCTGAGTTGCACAGGCAGGCATGGGCATCAACCAGCTGTGTGCTCATTCTTGATCAGACTAGCAGGAGTTCATTTCTGCTAGCCTGCTGGGTACCTTTTCGATCAAATGTTGCGGGAGACCTATGACAGGTACTCTATGCCTTTTTAAGATGGAGGAATTTGTTTTCCCAAGCTGACTATAGCTTTCTGCTACATCGGTGTGATGTGCTGTTGTTTTCCCGTCTGGTGATTTACTGTGTGTTGCTTTGTGTGCCAATTTACTCCCTGCTTTAGTTTTCCTCCTTATCACTTGTCTGATTACTCTGTGTGAGCTTACTTGTGATAGAGTTTTGGTTTTCTCTGCATATCACTGTTGGTGTTTGCATGCTTCATTCACAGCCTCTCCCTCCCAACCCCCCCCCCCATCCCCTTTCCCGGGTAGGGAGGGAGGAGGTACTAGATAAGGACTGGTCAGGAGGATGGATAAGAATACAGGAGCACATCACAGTACATCACATTACTTCTTACATTACAATACAATCCACACATTATCATCACAGATCACGTATCACAACATTTACAAAAAACGCAGGACACAATTCCCATAACACCAGATTCAATACAATAACGCAATTGATGTCTTTAAGGGATGAATATTCACTAATTCAAGATTTTTTTTTTTGCCAGAAAGTTTTTTGTTTTTTTATCAGTGTACAGATGCTAAGGGATACATGTAAAAGTAAAAGTGTCTTTGTTAGTAGTTTTATATGTTAAATGATATAGCCATTTATCAGGTGATGTGCATCTCTGTAATGAGGAGGAGTGTGGTGTAATGACATCAACACTCTATATAAGGTGTGCTTAATTATTAGGCAACTTCCTTTCCTTTGGCAAAATGGGTCAGAAGAGAAATTTGACGGGTTCTGAAAAGTCCAAAATTGTGAGATGTCTTGTGGAGGGATGCAGCAGTCTTGAAATTGCCAATTTTTTGAAGCGTGATCACCGAACAATCAAGCGTGTCATGGCAAATAGCCAACAGGGTCGCAAGAAGCGTTTTCGGCAAAAAAGGCGCAAAATAACTGCCCATGAATTGAGGAAAACCAAGCGTGAAGTTGCCAAGATGCCATTTGCCACCAGTTTGGCCATATATCAGAGCTGCAACGTGTCTGGAGTATCAAAAAGCACAAGGTGTGCCATACTCCGGGACATGATAGCAAAGGCAGGAGAAGCGGGTTTAAATACCACGCCAAAACCACAGCAGTCCGGAGGATATTAGTAAATCCCTTTTTATTTTCTCAGGTCTACGCGTTTCAGGGACATATCAGTCCCCTTCATCGGGACAATATACAGGGAATAATACAGCAAAAGAGGGGCCGCAGGCTCCTATATATATATATGTCTAAAATAGCCACGTATACACTTATTACGTCATCCTCCTCGTGACTCAAAGGGACGTGAGGTAATTGATAAAGTTGTAGGAATTGACAAAAAGAAAAAAAGAAGGAAAAAAAGGGGGAGAAGAAAAGAAGAAGAAAAAGTAAAAAGAAAGAAGATGCTAAAAATGTATGGGGAGGGAAAAAAAGGCTACACTTCTTTTATTAAAACGGTGAGTTGTACGGGTGAAAAGAAAAAAAGTGAGGGGGAAAAAATGAAAAAAATGCTGGAGTGATTTTGATTAAAATATAAAAATTAAAAAATTAAAAAACTGTGTTTTGTCTTTATTTATATTTATGTGTTTAGACAGAAAAAAGGGGTGAGAGATGAAAAAAACAAAAACTGGAGTGATAGAAAGGAATGAAACAGATATAAACACATCTATATCACTGTTCACTTAATCACGTGTATTCAGTGTGAAAAAATATAATTAAATTTAATAATTTTATATATTAAAGGGTGATGAAACTTCATAAATATTCTCTTAAAAAATGTGAATCCTCTGCGAATGGTAACTAATCAGACTATTTACGGGGAAAAAAATACGCTTGCAAAGGAACGCTAGGAATAGGAGTGAAGGGCGCCTGCATGAAGGGTTTACTTAAGGTTGACACCGTGAGAAAAAACTAAATGTGCTTGCGCAAAAGGGTGATACAAGGTTATGGCCGTTTAAATGTTATGAATGAAAAAATGAGGAACACCAATGTTTTTAAGATGATGTAGAAGATATATTGCTTGGACAAAAGGAAAATATAAAATTTTTATACTAGGCACCTGTGACATTGAATTAATATTTTTATGTAGTCATTCTGATCACGAGCATTATTCTTTTAATATGTATTTCCCTTCTCTCTTCTTTCAACTAATTAAACTGTAATTTTTAACCTTACCCCCCTTTTTTTCGGGTTTGTGCAATTTTTTGGGTCTATACCATTTTTTGCTTTTCAGGGGATCTGACATCCCCCCATTTTTTCATTCATAACTTTTACACGGCCATAACCTTGTATCACCCTTTTGCGCAAGCGCATTTAGTTTTTTCCCACGGTGTCAACCTTAAGTAAACCCTTCACGCAGGCGCCCTTCACTCCTATTCCTAGCGTTCCTTTGCAAGCGTATTTTTTTCCCCGTAAATAGTCTGATTAGTTACCATTCGCAGTGGATTCACATTTCTTTTAAGAGAATATTTATGAAGTTTCATCACCCTTTAATATATAAAATTATTAAATTTAATTATATTTTTTCACACTGAATACACGTGATTAAGTGAACAGTGATATAGATGTATTTATATTTAGTTTATATCCGGTTCATTCCTTTCTATCACTCCAGTTTTTGTTTTTTTCATCTCTCATCCCTTTTTTCTGTATAAATACATAAATATAAATAAAGACAAAACACATTTTTTAATTTTTTTATTTTTATTTTTTAATCAAAATCCCTCTAGCATTTTTTTCCCTTTTTTTCTTTTCACCCGTACAACTCACCGTTTTAACAAAAGAAGTGTAGCCTTTTTTTCCTTCCCCATACATTTTTTAGCGTCTTCTTTCTTTTTTTTTTCCTTTTTTTTCTTCTTTTCTTCTCCCCTTTTTTTCCTTTCTTCTTTTTTTCTTTTTGTCAATTCCTACAACTTTAACGATTACCTCACGTGCCTATGAGTCACGAGGAGGATCACATAAGTGTATACGTGGCTTTTTACGTATATATATAGGAGCCTGCGGCCCCTCTTTTGTTGTATTATTCCCTGTATATTGTCCTGATGAAGGGAACGGATATATCCCTGAAACGCGTAGACCTGAGAAAATAAAAAGGGATTTACTAATATCCTCTGGACTCCTGTGGTTTTGGCGCGGTATTTAAACTTGCTTTTCTCCTGCCTTTGTAATCATCTTACCACTGCAGGACCGCTGCCTTCCACGCTATTTCCATGCTTAATAAGGGGTTGTGACTGGCACAATCTGACCAGGTGAGTGTTTTTTTCCCAACATTCACCCTATACCTGTTTACCGGATAAGACCCTATTTGCGCCTATTCTTTCCACAGTTTCTCTATACTCAGGGACATGGCGAAGGTAAGGAAGGCTGAAAAACAACCACCTTTGAACAAGAAACATAAGATAAAATGTCAAGACTGGGCCAAGAAATATCTTAAGACTGATTTTTCAAAGGTTTTATGGACTGATGAAATGAGAGTGACTCTTGATGGGCCAGATGGATGAGCCAGAGGCTGGAACAGTAAAGGGCAGAGAACTCCACTCTGTTTCAAGACGCCAGCAAGGAGGAGGTGGGATACTAGTATAGGCTGGTGTCGCGGGCGGAAGTGACGCCGCCGCTGCGCTCACTAACGCTCGGGTCCGGCGCTGCTGCGACTGCTGCTCGGTGGCTCGAGCGGTGGGCCGGATCCGGGGACTCGAGCGGCGCTCCTCGCCCGTGAGTGAAAAGGGTGGTTGGTTTGGGGGATTTAGTCTGTGACGCCACCCACGGGTTGTGGTGAAGATGGGCACCACCGCTGCTGGTGACGGAGATGCCGGGAGCGATGGTAGGGAGCAGCTGGGATGTTGTTTTCCCCCTCTGTGGGTAGGGGTCGGTGGTCACGGGGCCCGGTAGTGCGACGGGGAGGCAGGGTTGGTGAGGTGCAGGGTTGCAGGGACATCGCGGCGCGGTACCGGATGGCACGGGTGTACTCACTCAGTAAGAGATGCACAAAGCCCTCGGTAAACCAAACGGCTGGATGGACGGGTCCCGCAGCCGGCTGCAGTGTCTCTCCCCGGATAGGTGATGGCGGCTGTCTTTCCCTGCACCTTTGTGTACTGTTTGACTACGATGGATCCCCAACGGTAGTCCGCTCCCCGGTGTATGAATGCCGGAGGAGCCCGTTTGCCCGCAGTCGCTGGCCCTTGGATCTCTAGCCTTAGGTGGTAGCTGTATACCCTCACAGTGCGGACGATTGCCTTCTAACGGGTCTTTGGCTGTTAGGAAACCCCTGGGGTTCCTGTCACACTCGGATTTGACTGTTAACGGTGACTCCAAGCCTAGTCGGGGTCCGATGGCCCTGCCTGTGTGTGCTGGATTCACTTCGCTCCCCGGTCGGTACCGGCGGGCCACCGCCCAACCCCGGTCCTACGGTTCCGCGTTGATTCACCACTCCTGCAGACGGCCACCACCGTCTGCCAACCTTGCTGTTAGTACCTGGGCCACAAACCCAGACACTCTCCACTTTACTCCTCTCACTTCCACCTCTCAAACTACTCTGACTGCTTTTCCCGCCTCCAGGCCTGTGAACTCCTCGGTGGGTGGGGCCAACCACTTGGCTCTGCCCCACCTGGTGTGGACATCAGACACTGGAGGGAAGCAACAAGGATTTTGTGTTTGGTTAATGTTACTGTCTAGTGGGGGTGGGTGTGTGTGTGTGTTACCTGTGACGACCTGGCTAGTCCAGGGCGCCACACTGCTATCATCAAAGATGAACCTGTGGGACCTTTTCGGGTTGAGGATGGAGTGAAGCTCAACTCCCAGACCTACTGCCAGTTTCTGGAAGACAACTTCTTCAAGCAGTGGTACAGGAAGAAGTCGGCATCGTTCAAGAAAAACATGATTTTCATGCAGGACAATGCTCCATCACATGCATCCAACTACTCCACAGCGTGGCTGGCCAGTAAAGGTCTAAATGATGCAAAAATAATGACATGGCCCCTTTGTTCACCTGATCTGAACCCCATAGAGAACCTGTGGTCCCTCATAAAATGTGAGATCTACAGGGAGGGAAAACAGTACACTTCTCGGAACAGTGTCTGGGAGGCTGTGGTGGCTGCTGCACGCAATGTTGATCGTAAACAGATCAAGCAACTGACAGAATCTATGGATGGTAGGCTGTTGAGTGTCATCAGAAAGAAGGGTGGCTATATTGTTCACAAATTTTTTGGGGTTTTGTTTTTCATCTCAGAAATGTTTATTTCTAAATTTTGTGCAGTTATATTGGTTTACCTGGTGAAAATAAACACGTAAGATGGGAATATATTTGGTTATTATTAAGTTGCTTAATAATTCTGCATAGTAATAGTTACCTGCACAAACAGATATCCTCCTAAGATAGCCAAATCTAAAAAAAAACCCACTCCAACTTCCAAAAATATTAAGCTTTGATATTTATGAGACTTTTGGGTTGATTGAGAACATAGTTGTTGATCAATAATAAAAAAAATCCTCTAAAATACAACTTGCCTAATAATTCTGCACACGGTGTATATGCTTAGCTTCTGAACTATAAGATGCCGCTACAACTGTGACAGGGTTCCTCTAAAAATGTAAATTCATTTTTTTTCCCCTTAGTAATCCCTTTGAAATATCAGCTCCAGTGTTTAATAATAAGGGCGGCTTTGCACACTACGACATCGCAGGTGCGATGTCCGTGGGGTCAAATCGAAAGTGACGCACATCCGGCGTCACTTGCGATGTCGTAGTGTGTAAATCCTAGATGATACGATGAACGAACGCAAAAGCGTCGTTATCGTATCATCGGTGCAGGCTCCGACATTTCAATAATGCTGGTGCCGCGACAGGTACGATGTAGTTCCTTGTTCCTGCGGCAACACACATCGCTGTGTGTGAAGCCGCAGAAACGAGGAACATCTCCTTACCTGCCGCCAGCGGCTATACGGAAGGAAGGAGGTGGGCAGGATGTTTACATCCTGCTCATCTCCGCCCCTCCGCCGCCATTGGCTGCCTGCCGCGTGACGTTGCTGTGATGCCGCACAACCCGCCCCCTTAGGAAGGAGGCGGGTCGCCGGCCAGAGCGATGGTCGCAGGGCAGGTGAGTGCATGTGAAGCTGGCGTAGCGATAATTATCGCTACGCCAGCTATCACAAGATATCGTACCTGCGACAGGGGCGGGGACTATCGCGTGCGACATCGCAGCATCGGCTTGCGATGTCGCAACGTGCAAAGCCCGCCTAAGAGAGCTCATTGTTTAAAAAAAAAAAATAATGGGTGAACTTAAAAAAAATACACCATTAAAATCTATTATTCCGAAAAAACAAATGAAATCTGGACATCAAGCCATAAAACACCACCACCAGGCATGATAGGGTTATGGGCACTGTAATTATAAAGACTCATTCAGAAGTTGGTGAAACATGGTCCTAGTAAGGACTGCAATGCACACACTAGCTACAGGTCTTCTTACTCAAACCTGACAGGCTCATAGACATATATGCGGCAGTTGAGAGTGGTTCTGGACCCACATCCAGTCCATACATCATGGTCCATACTCTGTCCATGGTTCACTGACATCTGAATGAGGCTTAAAAGATCGTTCTTGTACGTAGGTGGACATAGGTATACTCAGTAGTGGCAATTATTTAATTTATATAACCTACCTGTTCATTACCATCCAATACTCGGGTATTCTGTGGCTGCCCAACTCCATCAGCTGCCATCCCATTAATACTGGCATCATGATATAACTGAGACATGATCTTTCTTTAAGTTCCTAAAAATACAAATAAAAAAGTGAGCTGTGCATATTATATGTAAAGTCTGTCTACAGTACAGGGAACACTACCTGACACCTATAATGCAGGGTTACATACGTCTTCAAATCATTTCCAAGGAAAACAAGCAGCTGCTTTAATATGACTGAGCCTATCATGAATGACACTAAGAGCACTACATGTGACTTTATTCTCTAATGGGAAATTTATCCAAATTTGGGTGAAATTTATTTTGTTGATATTTTACACAGTCTTGGTCCATAAATGGTCTCCTGGCATGTATTAGATAATGTGAGAGTACCACAGAAGTTGAATTCAGAGGCTTTAGCCTTCAATAATTTCCACAACAAAGGAGCAGAACACACTTAAAGATTTGAGTTGACTCCATCCAAATTTGCCAAACAAGCAGATTTTACAAGGAAATTCGATTCTTAGGGAAGTTATTCTCCATGAATTGGATGTTCCTATTTACAGTGTGATACTGGAGCATAATAAATGTAAGATAAGAAATATTGTCATATTCACCTCAATAGTGACCTCTCCGGTAGCCTCTGCTTTTTGGAGCCTCCTTCACATGGAGTCTCAGGCCCAGTGTTCCCTCTAGGCCAGGACTTATGGCCATGAGCAGGCCCCCCGAGGTGACTGTATGCAGAAATTCAATTAGCGAGCACAGTGACCTTGTGGGGCCTGCTCACGGCCATAAGTCCTAGTGATCACCAGGCCGGAGATGTGGTATAAGGAAGCGATTGAGGTGAGCAGTGAGTTTTTTCTCTTTTTACCTTTTGTCAGCACTCCATTGTTTAGCAATATGTAAGCCATAACTGCCAACCATTTTGCTGAATTTGCGCAAAGCGAATTACAAAAAAATATTCTTCAGAATGCAAATTTTTGTAAAATTCGAGAACTCAATTCCACTCAAATAAATTCGCCATCTGTACTAAAGACTTCTGGGTCTAATGTATTTGATACAAATAGTGGTTTGCTTAAACATTGGGGTTTTTTTTTCAGATAAGGCAAAGAGCTCAGTGTACCTTATGGTTTTAACTGTTTTCCTGTAAAGTCCATAGCTCATACCTGGCAAACCAGCAGTCCAGGATCTATTTGATACGTCCTATCTACTAATGCCTATATCTTATAGTGGATCACAGCTACAGCATTGATCTTAGCTCAGTTTCAAACTGAGATTCTCATGGACCAGGGCATTTATCAGGGATTAATGAAGAGCTGCATATGTCAGCATTATCACTTCCAACCCTCATTTTATTTTATATCTTCGGGTGGCATGTGACTACAGAGGCAATTCGGATCTCATTTTGAAGCCAAGAATCTTAATCATTGCTGTAGCTTAGCCAGACTAAGATACGGTTTGTTAAATTGCCCTTCCTCCATGTTCTACAACTGTACACTTATGTCCCGGATGTGTACCGCCCCAGCAGCGGTCGAACCGCTCAGATCCGGGCGTCGCTCTCCGTGGACCTGGGGGCTCGGAGTCACTCCGAAACGTGATGGGGGGTTATTTACAGGAGAGTTAGGTAGTTTGTGATGCCACCCGTGGTGTGCGGTAATAGGGAGTACAGCCGCTGCCGTTGGGAGTACCCGAGGTGATGGAGTGGGGCAGCCAGATGACGTTACACTCCACGGGTAGGGAAAGGCCCCGGGACCCTGAATAGTGGGATGGATTGCAAGGGGGAGCGTAGACTCACTGGTAGCAGGGGTTAATCAGGTACTCACTCAGAAGGAAAGCAGACGCTGACAACGTGGTAAACCAAGTTTCTGAGTGCCGATGACCTCTTGGGGAGCTCGTCCGGGTTCCGTCCCCTGCAGATGTACCGCCCCCACGTCAGCGGCCGAGCCGCTCAGATCCGGAGCCGCAGTGGCTCGAGGGGTCTCCGGATCCGGGGGGGTTCGCGCGGACACTCAAATTAAAAAGGAAGAAAGGGGGGAAGTATGTACAGGGGATTTAGAAAGTTCGTGACGCCACCCACGGTGTGTGGTAATGTAGGAGACCACCACTGCTGTTGGGGGGAAGCCCGGTGGCGATGGTGTAGCAGCTGGATGTTTAACCCCTCCGTGGGTAGGGGGTTTGTGCTCCGGGGCCCGTTGGGATGTTGGAGATTGGGGTGCCGTTGGGTAGAGGAAAAGGGGCTTTTCAGTGTACTCACTCAGTCCAGGAATAATAACACCGACAGCTTGTAAACCAGAGATCTGAGCACCACTGCAGCCTAGAGGGAGCACGCTGGGATCCGTGCCCTTGGTGTTGCTGTTAGCCTGTGGCCTTTTCCGTGGCACCTTCTCACTAGTTGGACCCTCAAGCTTGAAACTTTTCGGGTCCTGCTCACCCGTATGGCTAACGGAGTGAGCTTGCTCTCAGGGTTCACGCGTAGGATTTCTTTGGACTGTATTTGGGAAAGTCCTATCCTATCGGTGCGCTAGTACCCTGATTTTGGAGCAGGTTAGGGATGAATCTTGAAGTCTTCACCCCCGTCGAGTAAATTACCGGGACGCGTGAAGCTACTTTCCGGCCTGGGGTCCACGTACCCCTATTCCAGCTTAGCAGCCCACTGTTGTGCCTGACAGGGTGTGGTGCGAGGTGTGATTGGGATTTTGGATGCTGGTGGAGGCAGTACTGCAGGTTTGGAAACCAGAACCATGGGGGGTTGTGTACTGCACTGGGAGATAAAGAGCATGCAGTACCCTGTGATGACCTGACTAGTCCAGGGGCGTCACCCTTACATCTATTAATGGGTTGCCCCTCTTTTACATGGCAGAATTCAACAAATCAATAGGTAACCATGGCAAACCAAACTCACAAAAATAGCTGTAGCAAGCATCCAACCATATGCTCCTTCTCACCACACTTTCTAAAATTCAGTGTGGACAAAACTGGACACATTATCTTTTCTCCATCTCACTCAACCCCCTTCCAGATCTATGTATCACAATATATTAGATTTCACCTTCCCTGTATCATAAGTATGCTGCCTTGGTATAACTTTATAACCTTCAAACTACACATTCAAGCTGTTACCGCTTCCTGCACCCTCCAACTTAAAAATATGTCCCGAATCTACCCTTTCCTCAGCCCCAAATCTACTAAAATGTTAGTACATATTCTTATCACCTCCTGCCTGACTACTGCACTGGCCTTCTCAGTGGCCTCTGGACTAAAGGATGCTTTACACGCTGCAACATCGCTAGCGATGTCGAGCGCGATAGCACCCGCCCCTGTCGTTTGTGCGACATTTGGTGCTCGCTGCCGTAGCGAACATTATCGCTACGGCAGCGTCACACGCAAATACCTTGACAGCGACGTCGCTATGACCGCTGAACAATCCCTCCTTCAAGGGGGAGGGGCGTTCGGCTTCATAGCGAGATCACAGCGGCGTCACTAAGCGGCCGGCCAATAGAAGCGGAGGGGCGGAGATGAGCGGGACGTAACATCCCGCCCACCTCCTTCCTTCCTCATTGCCGGTTGACGCAGGTAAGGAGATGTTCGTCGTTCCTGCGGTGGCACACACAGCGATCTGTGATGCTGCAGGAGCGACAAACAACATCGTACCTGTGGCAGCAGCGATATTAAGGAAATGAACGACGTGTCAACAAGCAACAATTTTTCACGTTTTTGTGCTCGTTGATAGTCACTCATTTGTGTCACACGCTGCAATGTCGCTACCGGCGCCGGATATGCGTCACTAACGATGTGACCCCGACGATATATCGGTAGCGATGCCGCAGTGTATAAAGCACCCTTTACATTCTTACCTCTCCTGTCTAACCTAAAATCCGTTGCTCATTTAAAGAATCACGCCCATGAAATTTTTTTTTTTATAAATCTGGCTATATGTGTTTGTAGTGCATTGTGGGATTATTTAATATACTGACCTACTGCCTTTTTTCTCACAGATCCAGTGTAGTTTTATTACAAAAAAAAAAAATCTTCATTGGAGTGCTTCTTTGATCCATACCTCCCCTCACTACTAATCCAGATCTCCCCTCACTACTAATCCACCTCTCATCTCACTACTAATCCACCTCTACCCTCTGCCAATCCCTCCTCTGGCTTTCAGTTCCCCAGCAGCTCAAGTTTAAATGACTAATAATGAACTCTTAAAGCTGTCCATAATCTGTCTCTGTAATAAATCTCCAAAGTAATCTCCCGATGCCTTTCCACATGTAATCTCTGCTCCTCTCATGACCCTCTTCTCTCCTACGCTCTCATATGTTCCTCACCCAGTCACCTCCAATACGTCTCCAGACTATCTCCCATCCTCTGGAATTCAGTACCTCGGCAAGGCCGATTGTCCCCCACATTTGGAACCTTCAGAGGTAACCTGAAAACGTATCTCTTCAGGAAGGTCTACAGTCTGCAAAACCCTGTTGTCCCCTCACTACCTCTGAAGCAGGTGTATCCTCCAACCTCTCATCTCCATTAAAATGTTAATTGTAAGCCCCTAAAGGATAGCAAAATCGTCGTAATCGTATCATCGGTCTGTCATTTCCATAATTTGGAAATGACCGATGTTACGATGTTGTTCCTCGTTCCAGCGGCATCCTACATCGCTGTGTGTGAAGCCGCAGGAGCGAGGAACATCTCCTACCTGCGTCCTGCGGCTCACGCCAGCTATGCGGAAGGAAGGAGGTGGGCGGGATGTTTACGTCCCACTCATCTCCGCCCCTCCGCTTCTATTGGCCACCTGCCATGTGACGTCGCTATGACGCCGCACGACCCGCCCCCTTAATAAGGAGGGGGGTCGCCGGCCAGAGCAACGTTGCAGGGCAGGTGAGAGCTATCACCGTGATATCACAGCTGCGACGGGGGCGAGGACTATCACGCTCGGCATCGCAAGCATCGGCTTGCGATGTTGTAGTGTGCAAAGTGACCCTAACACTGCACTGACTACTTTCCCACACCCGGGCTGTCTAGACTCCTTGGTGGGCATCTTCCAACCGCCTGGTTCCGCCCCCTGGTGTGTCCATCTAGCCCTGAGGGGGGTGACTAGGGTTTTAAAGGTAGGCTGATGTCACCTGTGAGGGAAAGGTGTAGTGCTGGGGCCTATTTGTGACTACCTGGCCCGGCCAGGGCATTACACATGCCGCTGGTTGTTCGGCGTTCCTGCGGCACCACACATCGCTGTGTGTGACACCGCAGGAACGACGAACATCATCCTACCTGTGTCCACCGGAAAAGAAGGAAGGAAGGAGGTGGGCGGCATGTTACGGCCGCTCATCTCCTCCCCTCCTCTTCTATTGGACGGCCGTTTTGTGATGCCGCTGTGACGTCGCTGTGATGCCGAATGCACCTCCCCCTTGAAGGAGGTATTGTTCGGCAGCAACAGCGACGTCGCTGAACAGGTATGTCGCATGAACGACCGGGGCGGGTGCTATTGCTAGCAACATTGCTAGTGTACCGCCCTGGGGCTCGGCCGGCTGCCGAGCCGCTCAGATCCGTGCTCGTCGGTGGGTGGCTCGAGCTCCTCACGGACACGGGGGTCACGTCGCTCTGAAGGGAGGTTGTTGGCGCTATGTGAAGAGGGGTGGTGATGTACGGTGGGGTGGTCCACGGCCGGGGCCGCGGTTGTTTGGGGGTTTTAAGTTTGTGACGCCACCCACGGGTTGTGGTGAATAGATGGACACCACCGCTGCCGTTGACTAGGCTCCCGGGGACGGTGTTGCGCAGCTTGGTGTTAACCCCCTCCGTTGGTAGGGGGGTGATGGTCCCGGGGCCCGTGGAAGAAGGGGGCTAGGGGAGTGCGTGTCGTTGCGATGCGGTGCAGTGCTGCGCGCGGCCCGAGGGCACTGTTGTACTCACTATGACAGACACACTGGAGTCTCTGGTAAACCAAACAAGATGGTAGACAGTGCCCGCAGCCGGCTGCGCTTCTCCCCTTTTCAGGTTGGTGGTTTTCGCTTTTCTCCTGCACCTTTCTTTAAGTAGAATCGTGACTCCTATGCCTGAGCAACGGTAGTCCGCTCCCCAGCTTTGTGTGTGCCGGGAGAGCCCTTTTGCCTGCAGATGCTGGCCCGTGGGATCTCTATTAGTGCTGATCGGATCCGGACTGTAAACGTCCGAATCCGCGCGGTTTCAGCGCTATCCCTGGGCCAGACCCAGGCGCAGGATTCCGGCTGCACGATCCAGAATTGGCAATTAATAAAAATGAAAAAAAAAACAATAAATAAATGAGTGTTTCATACTTACCGAGACTCTGTCATGGCGGCACACTGCTTCCAGGTCGCGCTTTCACTTCCTGTGCTGTGCACGCAATCACACAGCTTCCGTGTTTTTCCCGCCCACCGGCTGTCCTCTCAACTGTGATTGGTTCCTGGCTGACGCGCCCCCAGCCTGTGACAGTCTCTGCCGCGGTCATCGCTTATCGCGGCTCAGTAATGGGCTGCACTCAGAGCGGGCAGCCGTGCTCTATAGCTGCTCGCTCTGAGATGTAGCAGAGCTGGATGTGTCGCCGCGGGACTTTTCCTGTGGATTACGTCGGAGCTGCAGGGTTTGTTTGGGACTTAATAAAGTGGTGAAGGAGGAGTGTTTTGTACTTTATTTCAAATAAAGGATTTTTCTGTGTCTGTTTATTTACTGTTACTTACAGGTTTGAGTGATGCACGTATCTAATAGACTCCTGTGCCATCACACTAACCTAGGGTTTAGCGGCAGCCGTACGCCGCTGCTAACCCTTGCTATTACCCCGACTGGAACCACATCACGCCAGCGGGAAGAGCCAGTAGCGCACACCAGTATGGTCGCATCTAACAGATGTGGCATTACCGGACGGCTGCGGGCTGAGGATATACCAGCCCCCATCCGGCGTTATCTTGGCTGGGGATGAAGATTAGGTGGGAACCGCACGTCGTTTTTTTTTTATTATTAAAAAAAAGCAAGCGTTTTTTTTCTACGCCGCAGTCACACTTGTGAGGAACTCCCGCGAGTCTGACATCGCAGAACAGCTGCACACTTCTGACAGGAGCGTGCATGTGTTTCTAGGTACATGCACGCTCATGTTCAGACAGCAGAAGGCTGTGCCGGGTGATGTCAGACCCCCACGAGTCTGACAGCGCATCACCGACGCAGCTGCAGCTGCGGTGATTATTACATTTTTACACCATATGCCGGCACCCAATCTACACGTCCTGGCAAAAAAACGCGGCTAAAATTGCGAAAAAATAACCGCGGCAAAAAACGCGACATAAAAATTGCGTCAAAACACCGCGTTTTTTTGCCAGGAGGTGTAGATTGGATGCAGGAATATGGTGTAAAAATCACAGCATCAAATTTGCATCCCTTGGCCCCCAGAAATAAAAAAAATAAAAAAATTCTGCCACAGGTAGAAATTTGTTGCTGAAAGCTGGTGCAGACGATTTCAGCACCAAATGTTCACCTCCTGGCAAGAAATCGCGGAAAAAAATCGCGGAAAAATTACCGTGGCAAAAACCGCGGGATAAAAATTGCGTCAAAACACCGCGTTTTTTTGCCAGGAGGTGTAGATTGGATGCAGGAATATGGTATAAAAATTATAGCACAAAATCTGTATCTCTTAGCCAAAAAAACTGCGCTTTTTCTGCTAGGAGATACAGGTCTGTGAACTCAGTGACCTCCACCCGAGGTCAGGTTACCTGCGATCACAGATGAAGGACCGTGGGAACCTCCAGCTGTGACCGCAAATGACCTGAGTGACGTCACCGCTCAACGCACAGCTCATTCATTCTCTGGAGCTCACAGAGAGCGGTCGGTCGTGCCGCTTTCTGTAATATTCAGATGTAGCAGAGCTGAAGCAGCGTGGGACTTCTCCTGTGGATTACGTAAGAGCTGCAGGGTGTTTGGGGTTAACAAAGAGGTGAAGCAGGTGGTGTTTTGTACTTTATTCCAAATAAAGGATTTTTCTCTGTGTCTTGTTTATTTACTGTCATTTACAGGTTTGTGTGATGCAGGTATCTGATAGACGCCTGTGCCATCACACAAACCTAGGGTTTAGCAGCAGCCGTGCGCCGCTGCTAACCCCTGCTATTGCCCCGATGGCACCGCATCACGCCACCGGGAAGAGCCAGTAGCGCACACCGGTATGGTCGCATCTAACAGATGCGGTATTACCGGACGGCTGCGGGCTGAGGATATACCAGCCCCCAGCCGGCGTTATCTTGGCTGGGGATGAAAATAAGGGGGACCGCACGTCGTTTTTTTTTTTTACCTTCACCGGAATCACACATGCGAGGGGCTCACGCGAGTCTGCCATGGCAGCACCCGGCAGCCTCGCACGTGTAACTCTGGGCACTGTATACTCACCACAGATACAGCACGACAGCTGGGGCTGCAGCCGCGCGCTATAACTGTGCTGCCGAGTGTTTACCACCGTGAACAGAACTGACAGACACAGTGCACTGCTTTCCCCGCCCACCGGCCATCCTGGCGCCTGTGATTGGTTGCAGTTAGCTGACATGCTCCCACTCAGGATGGGGGCGTGTCTAGCTAGAACCAACGCGAGCCGGTGGGCGGGGAAAACCATGAATATTGAATTGTTGCTCCGGAAGAAAATAGCGTGACCCGGAAGGAGTGTGCCGCCATGACAGTGCCCCGGTGAGTATGCCACGCTCACTCCTAGCCTCCACAAACGTTTTTACCCTCTGGATTCCGGTCCCCATTGACTTATATGGGCACCGGATTCCGGAGCGGATCGGATTCTTTTTTAAATCTGTTAGTGATCCGCCGGCCCCAGATTATTGGCCATTCGATCAGCTCTAATCTCTATGCCTGGGCAGTGGCTTTCTATCCCTAAGGTTGGGAG